>NC_136000.1:32297010-32646262 GCF_048128805.1 Centroberyx gerrardi
TTCTTGGTCTTTCGGTCAAATTAGGTATGACTTGCAGACTGGCTTTCCATGTTTTCAAACGTTGCTTTTCCACAGAGTGAGAGAAGGGTGCACCGTTCCCAGCGGCACTGCAATACCGGGTCGATGCGTGGAGCGAACGGAGCAAGCCCCTTTTTCAACTCCTGGTTCTAAAAATCCGTTTAATATGTTGTCCCCTTATAGAGGACGTATCAGATATTAAACTGATAAGAACAGATACTACACTTGATCTTAGCCAAAAGGCCGAGAAGCGATAACCCCTGGCCGTTGGCAGCACAAGGCCGCCCCTCCGGTCCGGTCCGTCCTCGTCGGGGTGTCACAGTATTTTGCCATAACAACTGCTGGTGCTTAGCACCTCCGCCCACGGAGTCTCTGGTGTACTTGTTGACCTAGTTTTCTATTTCCTTGCACAACGGTACAGGGCTCAGCCAAAGTGCTAAGCCCGCCAAAAATACCTTTAACTCTTTGGTGTTACTCTCCACGGAAGTCTTTAGTAAAAGGCGAAAGACTTATGCGTTATGAAGAGAAACCAGAGTAAGTACAGCCTCCGGCCACAAGAGCAGCCAAAGACCCTAGTCGTCTCGGTCAACAGCTTCACGGTGCTCCCCGTTTGGCTAGCTGCATAGCAAAGTACAGGCCACGCCTTTGCTGGCACTCCACCCCGCCTTCTCAGGAGCTTAATCCAATCCGATGACCCGGAAACTCATGCGTAGCCATTGCGCGCAGGCTCCTAGAGCCACTGCAATGACTGGTCAATCCCCCGTGCTCAAAATCACTGGTCTTGTTGTGTTAAAGTGCGCAAAGCTTGAGGGGAACAGGCCGCGCTTGTTTGTACAGCATGTCTACCCGTCGGGGCAATTGAACCCTTGTCCCCTGCGCAACAAGTAGGAAGATTGGCCACTGTACTAAGCAGGAGCACACTCTTTCACACCCTGAATAAGCTACCGGTGAGAATAGATTAGCTAAGGCAAACGGGGAGAAAACGCAGCACAGGCTGCTTTGACCAATTTCGAGGCGCACAAAAGCGCCGTCCACTTTGTTCTTGGTCTTTCGGTCAAATTAGGTATGACTTGCAGACTGGCTTTCCATGTTTTCAAACGTTGCTTTTCCACAGAGTGAGAGAAGGGTGCACCGTTCCCAGCGGCACTGCAATACCGGGTCGATGCGTGGAGCGAACGGAGCAAGCCCCTTTTTCAACTCCTGGTTCTAAAAATCCGTTTAATATGTTGTCCCCTTATAGAGGACGTATCAGATATTAAACTGATAAGAACAGATACTACACTTGATCTTAGCCAAAAGGCCGAGAAGCGATAACCCCTGGCCGTTGGCAGCACAAGGCCGCCCCTCCGGTCCGGTCCGTCCTCGTCGGGGTGTCACAGTATTTTGCCATAACAACTGCTGGTGCTTAGCACCTCCGCCCACGGAGTCTCTGGTGTACTTGTTGACCTAGTTTTCTATTTCCTTGCACAACGGTACAGGGCTCAGCCAAAGTGCTAAGCCCGCCAAAAATACCTTTAACTCTTTGGTGTTACTCTCCACGGAAGTCTTTAGTAAAAGGCGAAAGACTTATGCGTTATGAAGAGAAACCAGAGTAAGTACAGCCTCCGGCCACAAGAGCAGCCAAAGACCCTAGTCGTCTCGGTCAACAGCTTCACGGTGCTCCCCGTTTGGCTAGCTGCATAGCAAAGTACAGGCCACGCCTTTGCTGGCACTCCACCCCGCCTTCTCAGGAGCTTAATCCAATCCGATGACCCGGAAACTCATGCGTAGCCATTGCGCGCAGGCTCCTAGAGCCACTGCAATGACTGGTCAATCCCCCGTGCTCAAAATCACTGGTCTTGTTGTGTTAAAGTGCGCAAAGCTTGAGGGGAACAGGCCGCGCTTGTTTGTACAGCATGTCTACCCGTCGGGGCAATTGAACCCTTGTCCCCTGCGCAACAAGTAGGAAGATTGGCCACTGTACTAAGCAGGAGCACACTCTTTCACACCCTGAATAAGCTACCGGTGAGAATAGATTAGCTAAGGCAAACGGGAGAAAACGCAGCACAGGCTGCTTTGACCAATTTCGAGGCGCACAAAAGCGCCGTCCACTTTGTTCTTGGTCTTTCGGTCAAATTAGGTATGACTTGCAGACTGGCTTTCCATGTTTTCAAACGTTGCTTTTCCACAGAGTGAGAGAAGGGTGCACCGTTCCCAGCGGCACTGCAATACCGGGTCGATGCGTGGAGCGAACGGAGCAAGCCCCTTTTTCAACTCCTGGTTCTAAAAATCCGTTTAATATGTTGTCCCCTTATAGAGGACGTATCAGATATTAAACTGATAAGAACAGATACTACACTTGATCTTAGCCAAAAGGCCGAGAAGCGATAACCCCTGGCCGTTGGCAGCACAAGGCCGCCCCTCCGGTCCGGTCCGTCCTCGTCGGGGTGTCACAGTATTTTGCCATAACAACTGCTGGTGCTTAGCACCTCCGCCCACGGAGTCTCTGGTGTACTTGTTGACCTAGTTTTCTATTTCCTTGCACAACGGTACAGGGCTCAGCCAAAGTGCTAAGCCCGCCAAAAATACCTTTAACTCTTTGGTGTTACTCTCCACGGAAGTCTTTAGTAAAAGGCGAAAGACTTATGCGTTATGAAGAGAAACCAGAGTAAGTACAGCCTCCGGCCACAAGAGCAGCCAAAGACCCTAGTCGTCTCGGTCAACAGCTTCACGGTGCTCCCCGTTTGGCTAGCTGCATAGCAAAGTACAGGCCACGCCTTTGCTGGCACTCCACCCCGCCTTCTCAGGAGCTTAATCCAATCCGATGACCCGGAAACTCATGCGTAGCCATTGCGCGCAGGCTCCTAGAGCCACTGCAATGACTGGTCAATCCCCCGTGCTCAAAATCACTGGTCTTGTTGTGTTAAAGTGCGCAAAGCTTGAGGGGAACAGGCCGCGCTTGTTTGTACAGCATGTCTACCCGTCGGGGCAATTGAACCCTTGTCCCCTGCGCAACAAGTAGGAAGATTGGCCACTGTACTAAGCAGGAGCACACTCTTTCACACCCTGAATAAGCTACCGGTGAGAATAGATTAGCTAAGGCAAACGGGGAGAAAACGCAGCACAGGCTGCTTTGACCAATTTCGAGGCGCACAAAAGCGCCGTCCACTTTGTTCTTGGTCTTTCGGTCAAATTAGGTATGACTTGCAGACTGGCTTTCCATGTTTTCAAACGTTGCTTTTCCACAGAGTGAGAGAAGGGTGCACCGTTCCCAGCGGCACTGCAATACCGGGTCGATGCGTGGAGCGAACGGAGCAAGCCCCTTTTTCAACTCCTGGTTCTAAAAATCCGTTTAATATGTTGTCCCCTTATAGAGGACGTATCAGATATTAAACTGATAAGAACAGATACTACACTTGATCTTAGCCAAAAGGCCGAGAAGCGATAACCCCTGGCCGTTGGCAGCACAAGGCCGCCCCTCCGGTCCGGTCCGTCCTCGTCGGGGTGTCACAGTATTTTGCCATAACAACTGCTGGTGCTTAGCACCTCCGCCCACGGAGTCTCTGGTGTACTTGTTGACCTAGTTTTCTATTTCCTTGCACAACGGTACAGGGCTCAGCCAAAGTGCTAAGCCCGCCAAAAATACCTTTAACTCTTTGGTGTTACTCTCCACGGAAGTCTTTAGTAAAAGGCGAAAGACTTATGCGTTATGAAGAGAAACCAGAGTAAGTACAGCCTCCGGCCACAAGAGCAGCCAAAGACCCTAGTCGTCTCGGTCAACAGCTTCACGGTGCTCCCCGTTTGGCTAGCTGCATAGCAAAGTACAGGCCACGCCTTTGCTGGCACTCCACCCCGCCTTCTCAGGAGCTTAATCCAATCCGATGACCCGGAAACTCATGCGTAGCCATTGCGCGCAGGCTCCTAGAGCCACTGCAATGACTGGTCAATCCCCCGTGCTCAAAATCACTGGTCTTGTTGTGTTAAAGTGCGCAAAGCTTGAGGGGAACAGGCCGCGCTTGTTTGTACAGCATGTCTACCCGTCGGGGCAATTGAACCCTTGTCCCCTGCGCAACAAGTAGGAAGATTGGCCACTGTACTAAGCAGGAGCACACTCTTTCACACCCTGAATAAGCTACCGGTGAGAATAGATTAGCTAAGGCAAACGGGGAGAAAACGCAGCACAGGCTGCTTTGACCAATTTCGAGGCGCACAAAAGCGCCGTCCACTTTGTTCTTGGTCTTTCGGTCAAATTAGGTATGACTTGCAGACTGGCTTTCCATGTTTTCAAACGTTGCTTTTCCACAGAGTGAGAGAAGGGTGCACCGTTCCAGCGGCACTGCAATACCGGGTCGATGCGTGGAGCGAACGGAGCAAGCCCCTTTTTCAACTCCTGGTTCTAAAAATCCGTTTAATATGTTGTCCCCTTATAGAGGACGTATCAGATATTAAACTGATAAGAACAGATACTACACTTGATCTTAGCCAAAAGGCCGAGAAGCGATAACCCCTGGCCGTTGGCAGCACAAGGCCGCCCCTCCGGTCCGGTCCGTCCTCGTCGGGGTGTCACAGTATTTTGCCATAACAACTGCTGGTGCTTAGCACCTCCGCCCACGGAGTCTCTGGTGTACTTGTTGACCTAGTTTTCTATTTCCTTGCACAACGGTACAGGGCTCAGCCAAAGTGCTAAGCCCGCCAAAAATACCTTTAACTCTTTGGTGTTACTCTCCACGGAAGTCTTTAGTAAAAGGCGAAAGACTTATGCGTTATGAAGAGAAACCAGAGTAAGTACAGCCTCCGGCCACAAGAGCAGCCAAAGACCCTAGTCGTCTCGGTCAACAGCTTCACGGTGCTCCCCGTTTGGCTAGCTGCATAGCAAAGTACAGGCCACGCCTTTGCTGGCACTCCACCCCGCCTTCTCAGGAGCTTAATCCAATCCGATGACCCGGAAACTCATGCGTAGCCATTGCGCGCAGGCTCCTAGAGCCACTGCAATGACTGGTCAATCCCCCGTGCTCAAAATCACTGGTCTTGTTGTGTTAAAGTGCGCAAAGCTTGAGGGGAACAGGCCGCGCTTGTTTGTACAGCATGTCTACCCGTCGGGGCAATTGAACCCTTGTCCCCTGCGCAACAAGTAGGAAGATTGGCCACTGTACTAAGCAGGAGCACACTCTTTCACACCCTGAATAAGCTACCGGTGAGAATAGATTAGCTAAGGCAAACGGGGAGAAAACGCAGCACAGGCTGCTTTGACCAATTTCGAGGCGCACAAAAGCGCCGTCCACTTTGTTCTTGGTCTTTCGGTCAAATTAGGTATGACTTGCAGACTGGCTTTCCATGTTTTCAAACGTTGCTTTTCCACAGAGTGAGAGAAGGGTGCACCGTTCCCAGCGGCACTGCAATACCGGGTCGATGCGTGGAGCGAACGGAGCAAGCCCCTTTTTCAACTCCTGGTTCTAAAAATCCGTTTAATATGTTGTCCCCTTATAGAGGACGTATCAGATATTAAACTGATAAGAACAGATACTACACTTGATCTTAGCCAAAAGGCCGAGAAGCGATAACCCCTGGCCGTTGGCAGCACAAGGCCGCCCCTCCGGTCCGGTCCGTCCTCGTCGGGGTGTCACAGTATTTTGCCATAACAACTGCTGGTGCTTAGCACCTCCGCCCACGGAGTCTCTGGTGTACTTGTTGACCTAGTTTTCTATTTCCTTGCACAACGGTACAGGGCTCAGCCAAAGTGCTAAGCCCGCCAAAAATACCTTTAACTCTTTGGTGTTACTCTCCACGGAAGTCTTTAGTAAAAGGCGAAAGACTTATGCGTTATGAAGAGAAACCAGAGTAAGTACAGCCTCCGGCCACAAGAGCAGCCAAAGACCCTAGTCGTCTCGGTCAACAGCTTCACGGTGCTCCCCGTTTGGCTAGCTGCATAGCAAAGTACAGGCCACGCCTTTGCTGGCACTCCACCCCGCCTTCTCAGGAGCTTAATCCAATCCGATGACCCGGAAACTCATGCGTAGCCATTGCGCGCAGGCTCCTAGAGCCACTGCAATGACTGGTCAATCCCCCGTGCTCAAAATCACTGGTCTTGTTGTGTTAAAGTGCGCAAAGCTTGAGGGGAACAGGCCGCGCTTGTTTGTACAGCATGTCTACCCGTCGGGGCAATTGAACCCTTGTCCCCTGCGCAACAAGTAGGAAGATTGGCCACTGTACTAAGCAGGAGCACACTCTTTCACACCCTGAATAAGCTACCGGTGAGAATAGATTAGCTAAGGCAAACGGGGAGAAAACGCAGCACAGGCTGCTTTGACCAATTTCGAGGCGCACAAAAGCGCCGTCCACTTTGTTCTTGGTCTTTCGGTCAAATTAGGTATGACTTGCAGACTGGCTTTCCATGTTTTCAAACGTTGCTTTTCCACAGAGTGAGAGAAGGGTGCACCGTTCCCAGCGGCACTGCAATACCGGGTCGATGCGTGGAGCGAACGGAGCAAGCCCCTTTTTCAACTCCTGGTTCTAAAAATCCGTTTAATATGTTGTCCCCTTATAGAGGACGTATCAGATATTAAACTGATAAGAACAGATACTACACTTGATCTTAGCCAAAAGGCCGAGAAGCGATAACCCCTGGCCGTTGGCAGCACAAGGCCGCCCCTCCGGTCCGGTCCGTCCTCGTCGGGGTGTCACAGTATTTTGCCATAACAACTGCTGGTGCTTAGCACCTCCGCCCACGGAGTCTCTGGTGTACTTGTTGACCTAGTTTTCTATTTCCTTGCACAACGGTACAGGGCTCAGCCAAAGTGCTAAGCCCGCCAAAAATACCTTTAACTCTTTGGTGTTACTCTCCACGGAAGTCTTTAGTAAAAGGCGAAAGACTTATGCGTTATGAAGAGAAACCAGAGTAAGTACAGCCTCCGGCCACAAGAGCAGCCAAAGACCCTAGTCGTCTCGGTCAACAGCTTCACGGTGCTCCCCGTTTGGCTAGCTGCATAGCAAAGTACAGGCCACGCCTTTGCTGGCACTCCACCCCGCCTTCTCAGGAGCTTAATCCAATCCGATGACCCGGAAACTCATGCGTAGCCATTGCGCGCAGGCTCCTAGAGCCACTGCAATGACTGGTCAATCCCCCGTGCTCAAAATCACTGGTCTTGTTGTGTTAAAGTGCGCAAAGCTTGAGGGGAACAGGCCGCGCTTGTTTGTACAGCATGTCTACCCGTCGGGGCAATTGAACCCTTGTCCCCTGCGCAACAAGTAGGAAGATTGGCCACTGTACTAAGCAGGAGCACACTCTTTCACACCCTGAATAAGCTACCGGTGAGAATAGATTAGCTAAGGCAAACGGGGAGAAAACGCAGCACAGGCTGCTTTGACCAATTTCGAGGCGCACAAAAGCGCCGTCCACTTTGTTCTTGGTCTTTCGGTCAAATTAGGTATGACTTGCAGACTGGCTTTCCATGTTTTCAAACGTTGCTTTTCCACAGAGTGAGAGAAGGGTGCACCGTTCCCAGCGGCACTGCAATACCGGGTCGATGCGTGGAGCGAACGGAGCAAGCCCCTTTTTCAACTCCTGGTTCTAAAAATCCGTTTAATATGTTGTCCCCTTATAGAGGACGTATCAGATATTAAACTGATAAGAACAGATACTACACTTGATCTTAGCCAAAAGGCCGAGAAGCGATAACCCCTGGCCGTTGGCAGCACAAGGCCGCCCCTCCGGTCCGGTCCGTCCTCGTCGGGGTGTCACAGTATTTTGCCATAACAACTGCTGGTGCTTAGCACCTCCGCCCACGGAGTCTCTGGTGTACTTGTTGACCTAGTTTTCTATTTCCTTGCACAACGGTACAGGGCTCAGCCAAAGTGCTAAGCCCGCCAAAAATACCTTTAACTCTTTGGTGTTACTCTCCACGGAAGTCTTTAGTAAAAGGCGAAAGACTTATGCGTTATGAAGAGAAACCAGAGTAAGTACAGCCTCCGGCCACAAGAGCAGCCAAAGACCCTAGTCGTCTCGGTCAACAGCTTCACGGTGCTCCCCGTTTGGCTAGCTGCATAGCAAAGTACAGGCCACGCCTTTGCTGGCACTCCACCCCGCCTTCTCAGGAGCTTAATCCAATCCGATGACCCGGAAACTCATGCGTAGCCATTGCGCGCAGGCTCCTAGAGCCACTGCAATGACTGGTCAATCCCCCGTGCTCAAAATCACTGGTCTTGTTGTGTTAAAGTGCGCAAAGCTTGAGGGGAACAGGCCGCGCTTGTTTGTACAGCATGTCTACCCGTCGGGGCAATTGAACCCTTGTCCCCTGCGCAACAAGTAGGAAGATTGGCCACTGTACTAAGCAGGAGCACACTCTTTCACACCCTGAATAAGCTACCGGTGAGAATAGATTAGCTAAGGCAAACGGGGAGAAAACGCAGCACAGGCTGCTTTGACCAATTTCGAGGCGCACAAAAGCGCCGTCCACTTTGTTCTTGGTCTTTCGGTCAAATTAGGTATGACTTGCAGACTGGCTTTCCATGTTTTCAAACGTTGCTTTTCCACAGAGTGAGAGAAGGGTGCACCGTTCCCAGCGGCACTGCAATACCGGGTCGATGCGTGGAGCGAACGGAGCAAGCCCCTTTTTCAACTCCTGGTTCTAAAAATCCGTTTAATATGTTGTCCCCTTATAGAGGACGTATCAGATATTAAACTGATAAGAACAGATACTACACTTGATCTTAGCCAAAAGGCCGAGAAGCGATAACCCCTGGCCGTTGGCAGCACAAGGCCGCCCCTCCGGTCCGGTCCGTCCTCGTCGGGGTGTCACAGTATTTTGCCATAACAACTGCTGGTGCTTAGCACCTCCGCCCACGGAGTCTCTGGTGTACTTGTTGACCTAGTTTTCTATTTCCTTGCACAACGGTACAGGGCTCAGCCAAAGTGCTAAGCCCGCCAAAAATACCTTTAACTCTTTGGTGTTACTCTCCACGGAAGTCTTTAGTAAAAGGCGAAAGACTTATGCGTTATGAAGAGAAACCAGAGTAAGTACAGCCTCCGGCCACAAGAGCAGCCAAAGACCCTAGTCGTCTCGGTCAACAGCTTCACGGTGCTCCCCGTTTGGCTAGCTGCATAGCAAAGTACAGGCCACGCCTTTGCTGGCACTCCACCCCGCCTTCTCAGGAGCTTAATCCAATCCGATGACCCGGAAACTCATGCGTAGCCATTGCGCGCAGGCTCCTAGAGCCACTGCAATGACTGGTCAATCCCCCGTGCTCAAAATCACTGGTCTTGTTGTGTTAAAGTGCGCAAAGCTTGAGGGGAACAGGCCGCGCTTGTTTGTACAGCATGTCTACCCGTCGGGGCAATTGAACCCTTGTCCCCTGCGCAACAAGTAGGAAGATTGGCCACTGTACTAAGCAGGAGCACACTCTTTCACACCCTGAATAAGCTACCGGTGAGAATAGATTAGCTAAGGCAAACGGGGAGAAAACGCAGCACAGGCTGCTTTGACCAATTTCGAGGCGCACAAAAGCGCCGTCCACTTTGTTCTTGGTCTTTCGGTCAAATTAGGTATGACTTGCAGACTGGCTTTCCATGTTTTCAAACGTTGCTTTTCCACAGAGTGAGAGAAGGGTGCACCGTTCCCAGCGGCACTGCAATACCGGGTCGATGCGTGGAGCGAACGGAGCAAGCCCCTTTTTCAACTCCTGGTTCTAAAAATCCGTTTAATATGTTGTCCCCTTATAGAGGACGTATCAGATATTAAACTGATAAGAACAGATACTACACTTGATCTTAGCCAAAAGGCCGAGAAGCGATAACCCCTGGCCGTTGGCAGCACAAGGCCGCCCCTCCGGTCCGGTCCGTCCTCGTCGGGGTGTCACAGTATTTTGCCATAACAACTGCTGGTGCTTAGCACCTCCGCCCACGGAGTCTCTGGTGTACTTGTTGACCTAGTTTTCTATTTCCTTGCACAACGGTACAGGGCTCAGCCAAAGTGCTAAGCCCGCCAAAAATACCTTTAACTCTTTGGTGTTACTCTCCACGGAAGTCTTTAGTAAAAGGCGAAAGACTTATGCGTTATGAAGAGAAACCAGAGTAAGTACAGCCTCCGGCCACAAGAGCAGCCAAAGACCCTAGTCGTCTCGGTCAACAGCTTCACGGTGCTCCCCGTTTGGCTAGCTGCATAGCAAAGTACAGGCCACGCCTTTGCTGGCACTCCACCCCGCCTTCTCAGGAGCTTAATCCAATCCGATGACCCGGAAACTCATGCGTAGCCATTGCGCGCAGGCTCCTAGAGCCACTGCAATGACTGGTCAATCCCCCGTGCTCAAAATCACTGGTCTTGTTGTGTTAAAGTGCGCAAAGCTTGAGGGGAACAGGCCGCGCTTGTTTGTACAGCATGTCTACCCGTCGGGGCAATTGAACCCTTGTCCCCTGCGCAACAAGTAGGAAGATTGGCCACTGTACTAAGCAGGAGCACACTCTTTCACACCCTGAATAAGCTACCGGTGAGAATAGATTAGCTAAGGCAAACGGGGAGAAAACGCAGCACAGGCTGCTTTGACCAATTTCGAGGCGCACAAAAGCGCCGTCCACTTTGTTCTTGGTCTTTCGGTCAAATTAGGTATGACTTGCAGACTGGCTTTCCATGTTTTCAAACGTTGCTTTTCCACAGAGTGAGAGAAGGGTGCACCGTTCCCAGCGGCACTGCAATACCGGGTCGATGCGTGGAGCGAACGGAGCAAGCCCCTTTTTCAACTCCTGGTTCTAAAAATCCGTTTAATATGTTGTCCCCTTATAGAGGACGTATCAGATATTAAACTGATAAGAACAGATACTACACTTGATCTTAGCCAAAAGGCCGAGAAGCGATAACCCCTGGCCGTTGGCAGCACAAGGCCGCCCCTCCGGTCCGGTCCGTCCTCGTCGGGGTGTCACAGTATTTTGCCATAACAACTGCTGGTGCTTAGCACCTCCGCCCACGGAGTCTCTGGTGTACTTGTTGACCTAGTTTTCTATTTCCTTGCACAACGGTACAGGGCTCAGCCAAAGTGCTAAGCCCGCCAAAAATACCTTTAACTCTTTGGTGTTACTCTCCACGGAAGTCTTTAGTAAAAGGCGAAAGACTTATGCGTTATGAAGAGAAACCAGAGTAAGTACAGCCTCCGGCCACAAGAGCAGCCAAAGACCCTAGTCGTCTCGGTCAACAGCTTCACGGTGCTCCCCGTTTGGCTAGCTGCATAGCAAAGTACAGGCCACGCCTTTGCTGGCACTCCACCCCGCCTTCTCAGGAGCTTAATCCAATCCGATGACCCGGAAACTCATGCGTAGCCATTGCGCGCAGGCTCCTAGAGCCACTGCAATGACTGGTCAATCCCCCGTGCTCAAAATCACTGGTCTTGTTGTGTTAAAGTGCGCAAAGCTTGAGGGGAACAGGCCGCGCTTGTTTGTACAGCATGTCTACCCGTCGGGGCAATTGAACCCTTGTCCCCTGCGCAACAAGTAGGAAGATTGGCCACTGTACTAAGCAGGAGCACACTCTTTCACACCCTGAATAAGCTACCGGTGAGAATAGATTAGCTAAGGCAAACGGGGAGAAAACGCAGCACAGGCTGCTTTGACCAATTTCGAGGCGCACAAAAGCGCCGTCCACTTTGTTCTTGGTCTTTCGGTCAAATTAGGTATGACTTGCAGACTGGCTTTCCATGTTTTCAAACGTTGCTTTTCCACAGAGTGAGAGAAGGGTGCACCGTTCCCAGCGGCACTGCAATACCGGGTCGATGCGTGGAGCGAACGGAGCAAGCCCCTTTTTCAACTCCTGGTTCTAAAAATCCGTTTAATATGTTGTCCCCTTATAGAGGACGTATCAGATATTAAACTGATAAGAACAGATACTACACTTGATCTTAGCCAAAAGGCCGAGAAGCGATAACCCCTGGCCGTTGGCAGCACAAGGCCGCCCCTCCGGTCCGGTCCGTCCTCGTCGGGGTGTCACAGTATTTTGCCATAACAACTGCTGGTGCTTAGCACCTCCGCCCACGGAGTCTCTGGTGTACTTGTTGACCTAGTTTTCTATTTCCTTGCACAACGGTACAGGGCTCAGCCAAAGTGCTAAGCCCGCCAAAAATACCTTTAACTCTTTGGTGTTACTCTCCACGGAAGTCTTTAGTAAAAGGCGAAAGACTTATGCGTTATGAAGAGAAACCAGAGTAAGTACAGCCTCCGGCCACAAGAGCAGCCAAAGACCCTAGTCGTCTCGGTCAACAGCTTCACGGTGCTCCCCGTTTGGCTAGCTGCATAGCAAAGTACAGGCCACGCCTTTGCTGGCACTCCACCCCGCCTTCTCAGGAGCTTAATCCAATCCGATGACCCGGAAACTCATGCGTAGCCATTGCGCGCAGGCTCCTAGAGCCACTGCAATGACTGGTCAATCCCCCGTGCTCAAAATCACTGGTCTTGTTGTGTTAAAGTGCGCAAAGCTTGAGGGGAACAGGCCGCGCTTGTTTGTACAGCATGTCTACCCGTCGGGGCAATTGAACCCTTGTCCCCTGCGCAACAAGTAGGAAGATTGGCCACTGTACTAAGCAGGAGCACACTCTTTCACACCCTGAATAAGCTACCGGTGAGAATAGATTAGCTAAGGCAAACGGGGAGAAAACGCAGCACAGGCTGCTTTGACCAATTTCGAGGCGCACAAAAGCGCCGTCCACTTTGTTCTTGGTCTTTCGGTCAAATTAGGTATGACTTGCAGACTGGCTTTCCATGTTTTCAAACGTTGCTTTTCCACAGAGTGAGAGAAGGGTGCACCGTTCCCAGCGGCACTGCAATACCGGGTCGATGCGTGGAGCGAACGGAGCAAGCCCCTTTTTCAACTCCTGGTTCTAAAAATCCGTTTAATATGTTGTCCCCTTATAGAGGACGTATCAGATATTAAACTGATAAGAACAGATACTACACTTGATCTTAGCCAAAAGGCCGAGAAGCGATAACCCCTGGCCGTTGGCAGCACAAGGCCGCCCCTCCGGTCCGGTCCGTCCTCGTCGGGGTGTCACAGTATTTTGCCATAACAACTGCTGGTGCTTAGCACCTCCGCCCACGGAGTCTCTGGTGTACTTGTTGACCTAGTTTTCTATTTCCTTGCACAACGGTACAGGGCTCAGCCAAAGTGCTAAGCCCGCCAAAAATACCTTTAACTCTTTGGTGTTACTCTCCACGGAAGTCTTTAGTAAAAGGCGAAAGACTTATGCGTTATGAAGAGAAACCAGAGTAAGTACAGCCTCCGGCCACAAGAGCAGCCAAAGACCCTAGTCGTCTCGGTCAACAGCTTCACGGTGCTCCCCGTTTGGCTAGCTGCATAGCAAAGTACAGGCCACGCCTTTGCTGGCACTCCACCCCGCCTTCTCAGGAGCTTAATCCAATCCGATGACCCGGAAACTCATGCGTAGCCATTGCGCGCAGGCTCCTAGAGCCACTGCAATGACTGGTCAATCCCCCGTGCTCAAAATCACTGGTCTTGTTGTGTTAAAGTGCGCAAAGCTTGAGGGGAACAGGCCGCGCTTGTTTGTACAGCATGTCTACCCGTCGGGGCAATTGAACCCTTGTCCCCTGCGCAACAAGTAGGAAGATTGGCCACTGTACTAAGCAGGAGCACACTCTTTCACACCCTGAATAAGCTACCGGTGAGAATAGATTAGCTAAGGCAAACGGGGAGAAAACGCAGCACAGGCTGCTTTGACCAATTTCGAGGCGCACAAAAGCGCCGTCCACTTTGTTCTTGGTCTTTCGGTCAAATTAGGTATGACTTGCAGACTGGCTTTCCATGTTTTCAAACGTTGCTTTTCCACAGAGTGAGAGAAGGGTGCACCGTTCCCAGCGGCACTGCAATACCGGGTCGATGCGTGGAGCGAACGGAGCAAGCCCCTTTTTCAACTCCTGGTTCTAAAAATCCGTTTAATATGTTGTCCCCTTATAGAGGACGTATCAGATATTAAACTGATAAGAACAGATACTACACTTGATCTTAGCCAAAAGGCCGAGAAGCGATAACCCCTGGCCGTTGGCAGCACAAGGCCGCCCCTCCGGTCCGGTCCGTCCTCGTCGGGGTGTCACAGTATTTTGCCATAACAACTGCTGGTGCTTAGCACCTCCGCCCACGGAGTCTCTGGTGTACTTGTTGACCTAGTTTTCTATTTCCTTGCACAACGGTACAGGGCTCAGCCAAAGTGCTAAGCCCGCCAAAAATACCTTTAACTCTTTGGTGTTACTCTCCACGGAAGTCTTTAGTAAAAGGCGAAAGACTTATGCGTTATGAAGAGAAACCAGAGTAAGTACAGCCTCCGGCCACAAGAGCAGCCAAAGACCCTAGTCGTCTCGGTCAACAGCTTCACGGTGCTCCCCGTTTGGCTAGCTGCATAGCAAAGTACAGGCCACGCCTTTGCTGGCACTCCACCCCGCCTTCTCAGGAGCTTAATCCAATCCGATGACCCGGAAACTCATGCGTAGCCATTGCGCGCAGGCTCCTAGAGCCACTGCAATGACTGGTCAATCCCCCGTGCTCAAAATCACTGGTCTTGTTGTGTTAAAGTGCGCAAAGCTTGAGGGGAACAGGCCGCGCTTGTTTGTACAGCATGTCTACCCGTCGGGGCAATTGAACCCTTGTCCCCTGCGCAACAAGTAGGAAGATTGGCCACTGTACTAAGCAGGAGCACACTCTTTCACACCCTGAATAAGCTACCGGTGAGAATAGATTAGCTAAGGCAAACGGGGAGAAAACGCAGCACAGGCTGCTTTGACCAATTTCGAGGCGCACAAAAGCGCCGTCCACTTTGTTCTTGGTCTTTCGGTCAAATTAGGTATGACTTGCAGACTGGCTTTCCATGTTTTCAAACGTTGCTTTTCCACAGAGTGAGAGAAGGGTGCACCGTTCCCAGCGGCACTGCAATACCGGGTCGATGCGTGGAGCGAACGGAGCAAGCCCCTTTTTCAACTCCTGGTTCTAAAAATCCGTTTAATATGTTGTCCCCTTATAGAGGACGTATCAGATATTAAACTGATAAGAACAGATACTACACTTGATCTTAGCCAAAAGGCCGAGAAGCGATAACCCCTGGCCGTTGGCAGCACAAGGCCGCCCCTCCGGTCCGGTCCGTCCTCGTCGGGGTGTCACAGTATTTTGCCATAACAACTGCTGGTGCTTAGCACCTCCGCCCACGGAGTCTCTGGTGTACTTGTTGACCTAGTTTTCTATTTCCTTGCACAACGGTACAGGGCTCAGCCAAAGTGCTAAGCCCGCCAAAAATACCTTTAACTCTTTGGTGTTACTCTCCACGGAAGTCTTTAGTAAAAGGCGAAAGACTTATGCGTTATGAAGAGAAACCAGAGTAAGTACAGCCTCCGGCCACAAGAGCAGCCAAAGACCCTAGTCGTCTCGGTCAACAGCTTCACGGTGCTCCCCGTTTGGCTAGCTGCATAGCAAAGTACAGGCCACGCCTTTGCTGGCACTCCACCCCGCCTTCTCAGGAGCTTAATCCAATCCGATGACCCGGAAACTCATGCGTAGCCATTGCGCGCAGGCTCCTAGAGCCACTGCAATGACTGGTCAATCCCCCGTGCTCAAAATCACTGGTCTTGTTGTGTTAAAGTGCGCAAAGCTTGAGGGGAACAGGCCGCGCTTGTTTGTACAGCATGTCTACCCGTCGGGGCAATTGAACCCTTGTCCCCTGCGCAACAAGTAGGAAGATTGGCCACTGTACTAAGCAGGAGCACACTCTTTCACACCCTGAATAAGCTACCGGTGAGAATAGATTAGCTAAGGCAAACGGGGAGAAAACGCAGCACAGGCTGCTTTGACCAATTTCGAGGCGCACAAAAGCGCCGTCCACTTTGTTCTTGGTCTTTCGGTCAAATTAGGTATGACTTGCAGACTGGCTTTCCATGTTTTCAAACGTTGCTTTTCCACAGAGTGAGAGAAGGGTGCACCGTTCCCAGCGGCACTGCAATACCGGGTCGATGCGTGGAGCGAACGGAGCAAGCCCCTTTTTCAACTCCTGGTTCTAAAAATCCGTTTAATATGTTGTCCCCTTATAGAGGACGTATCAGATATTAAACTGATAAGAACAGATACTACACTTGATCTTAGCCAAAAGGCCGAGAAGCGATAACCCCTGGCCGTTGGCAGCACAAGGCCGCCCCTCCGGTCCGGTCCGTCCTCGTCGGGGTGTCACAGTATTTTGCCATAACAACTGCTGGTGCTTAGCACCTCCGCCCACGGAGTCTCTGGTGTACTTGTTGACCTAGTTTTCTATTTCCTTGCACAACGGTACAGGGCTCAGCCAAAGTGCTAAGCCCGCCAAAAATACCTTTAACTCTTTGGTGTTACTCTCCACGGAAGTCTTTAGTAAAAGGCGAAAGACTTATGCGTTATGAAGAGAAACCAGAGTAAGTACAGCCTCCGGCCACAAGAGCAGCCAAAGACCCTAGTCGTCTCGGTCAACAGCTTCACGGTGCTCCCCGTTTGGCTAGCTGCATAGCAAAGTACAGGCCACGCCTTTGCTGGCACTCCACCCCGCCTTCTCAGGAGCTTAATCCAATCCGATGACCCGGAAACTCATGCGTAGCCATTGCGCGCAGGCTCCTAGAGCCACTGCAATGACTGGTCAATCCCCCGTGCTCAAAATCACTGGTCTTGTTGTGTTAAAGTGCGCAAAGCTTGAGGGGAACAGGCCGCGCTTGTTTGTACAGCATGTCTACCCGTCGGGGCAATTGAACCCTTGTCCCCTGCGCAACAAGTAGGAAGATTGGCCACTGTACTAAGCAGGAGCACACTCTTTCACACCCTGAATAAGCTACCGGTGAGAATAGATTAGCTAAGGCAAACGGGGAGAAAACGCAGCACAGGCTGCTTTGACCAATTTCGAGGCGCACAAAAGCGCCGTCCACTTTGTTCTTGGTCTTTCGGTCAAATTAGGTATGACTTGCAGACTGGCTTTCCATGTTTTCAAACGTTGCTTTTCCACAGAGTGAGAGAAGGGTGCACCGTTCCCAGCGGCACTGCAATACCGGGTCGATGCGTGGAGCGAACGGAGCAAGCCCCTTTTTCAACTCCTGGTTCTAAAAATCCGTTTAATATGTTGTCCCCTTATAGAGGACGTATCAGATATTAAACTGATAAGAACAGATACTACACTTGATCTTAGCCAAAAGGCCGAGAAGCGATAACCCCTGGCCGTTGGCAGCACAAGGCCGCCCCTCCGGTCCGGTCCGTCCTCGTCGGGGTGTCACAGTATTTTGCCATAACAACTGCTGGTGCTTAGCACCTCCGCCCACGGAGTCTCTGGTGTACTTGTTGACCTAGTTTTCTATTTCCTTGCACAACGGTACAGGGCTCAGCCAAAGTGCTAAGCCCGCCAAAAATACCTTTAACTCTTTGGTGTTACTCTCCACGGAAGTCTTTAGTAAAAGGCGAAAGACTTATGCGTTATGAAGAGAAACCAGAGTAAGTACAGCCTCCGGCCACAAGAGCAGCCAAAGACCCTAGTCGTCTCGGTCAACAGCTTCACGGTGCTCCCCGTTTGGCTAGCTGCATAGCAAAGTACAGGCCACGCCTTTGCTGGCACTCCACCCCGCCTTCTCAGGAGCTTAATCCAATCCGATGACCCGGAAACTCATGCGTAGCCATTGCGCGCAGGCTCCTAGAGCCACTGCAATGACTGGTCAATCCCCCGTGCTCAAAATCACTGGTCTTGTTGTGTTAAAGTGCGCAAAGCTTGAGGGGAACAGGCCGCGCTTGTTTGTACAGCATGTCTACCCGTCGGGGCAATTGAACCCTTGTCCCCTGCGCAACAAGTAGGAAGATTGGCCACTGTACTAAGCAGGAGCACACTCTTTCACACCCTGAATAAGCTACCGGTGAGAATAGATTAGCTAAGGCAAACGGGGAGAAAACGCAGCACAGGCTGCTTTGACCAATTTCGAGGCGCACAAAAGCGCCGTCCACTTTGTTCTTGGTCTTTCGGTCAAATTAGGTATGACTTGCAGACTGGCTTTCCATGTTTTCAAACGTTGCTTTTCCACAGAGTGAGAGAAGGGTGCACCGTTCCCAGCGGCACTGCAATACCGGGTCGATGCGTGGAGCGAACGGAGCAAGCCCCTTTTTCAACTCCTGGTTCTAAAAATCCGTTTAATATGTTGTCCCCTTATAGAGGACGTATCAGATATTAAACTGATAAGAACAGATACTACACTTGATCTTAGCCAAAAGGCCGAGAAGCGATAACCCCTGGCCGTTGGCAGCACAAGGCCGCCCCTCCGGTCCGGTCCGTCCTCGTCGGGGTGTCACAGTATTTTGCCATAACAACTGCTGGTGCTTAGCACCTCCGCCCACGGAGTCTCTGGTGTACTTGTTGACCTAGTTTTCTATTTCCTTGCACAACGGTACAGGGCTCAGCCAAAGTGCTAAGCCCACCAAAAATACCTTTAACTCTTTGGTGTTACTCTCCACGGAAGTCTTTAGTAAAAGGCGAAAGACTTATGCGTTATGAAGAGAAACCAGAGTAAGTACAGCCTCCGGCCACAAGAGCAGCCAAAGACCCTAGTCGTCTCGGTCAACAGCTTCACGGTGCTCCCCGTTTGGCTAGCTGCATAGCAAAGTACAGGCCACGCCTTTGCTGGCACTCCACCCCGCCTTCTCAGGAGCTTAATCCAATCCGATGACCCGGAAACTCATGCGTAGCCATTGCGCGCAGGCTCCTAGAGCCACTGCAATGACTGGTCAATCCCCCGTGCTCAAAATCACTGGTCTTGTTGTGTTAAAGTGCGCAAAGCTTGAGGGGAACAGGCCGCGCTTGTTTGTACAGCATGTCTACCCGTCGGGGCAATTGAACCCTTGTCCCCTGCGCAACAAGTAGGAAGATTGGCCACTGTACTAAGCAGGAGCACACTCTTTCACACCCTGAATAAGCTACCGGTGAGAATAGATTAGCTAAGGCAAACGGGGAGAAAACGCAGCACAGGCTGCTTTGACCAATTTCGAGGCGCACAAAAGCGCCGTCCACTTTGTTCTTGGTCTTTCGGTCAAATTAGGTATGACTTGCAGACTGGCTTTCCATGTTTTCAAACGTTGCTTTTCCACAGAGTGAGAGAAGGGTGCACCGTTCCCAGCGGCACTGCAATACCGGGTCGATGCGTGGAGCGAACGGAGCAAGCCCCTTTTTCAACTCCTGGTTCTAAAAATCCGTTTAATATGTTGTCCCCTTATAGAGGACGTATCAGATATTAAACTGATAAGAACAGATACTACACTTGATCTTAGCCAAAAGGCCGAGAAGCGATAACCCCTGGCCGTTGGCAGCACAAGGCCGCCCCTCCGGTCCGGTCCGTCCTCGTCGGGGTGTCACAGTATTTTGCCATAACAACTGCTGGTGCTTAGCACCTCCGCCCACGGAGTCTCTGGTGTACTTGTTGACCTAGTTTTCTATTTCCTTGCACAACGGTACAGGGCTCAGCCAAAGTGCTAAGCCCGCCAAAAATACCTTTAACTCTTTGGTGTTACTCTCCACGGAAGTCTTTAGTAAAAGGCGAAAGACTTATGCGTTATGAAGAGAAACCAGAGTAAGTACAGCCTCCGGCCACAAGAGCAGCCAAAGACCCTAGTCGTCTCGGTCAACAGCTTCACGGTGCTCCCCGTTTGGCTAGCTGCATAGCAAAGTACAGGCCACGCCTTTGCTGGCACTCCACCCCGCCTTCTCAGGAGCTTAATCCAATCCGATGACCCGGAAACTCATGCGTAGCCATTGCGCGCAGGCTCCTAGAGCCACTGCAATGACTGGTCAATCCCCCGTGCTCAAAATCACTGGTCTTGTTGTGTTAAAGTGCGCAAAGCTTGAGGGGAACAGGCCGCGCTTGTTTGTACAGCATGTCTACCCGTCGGGGCAATTGAACCCTTGTCCCCTGCGCAACAAGTAGGAAGATTGGCCACTGTACTAAGCAGGAGCACACTCTTTCACACCCTGAATAAGCTACCGGTGAGAATAGATTAGCTAAGGCAAACGGGGAGAAAACGCAGCACAGGCTGCTTTGACCAATTTCGAGGCGCACAAAAGCGCCGTCCACTTTGTTCTTGGTCTTTCGGTCAAATTAGGTATGACTTGCAGACTGGCTTTCCATGTTTTCAAACGTTGCTTTTCCACAGAGTGAGAGAAGGGTGCACCGTTCCCAGCGGCACTGCAATACCGGGTCGATGCGTGGAGCGAACGGAGCAAGCCCCTTTTTCAACTCCTGGTTCTAAAAATCCGTTTAATATGTTGTCCCCTTATAGAGGACGTATCAGATATTAAACTGATAAGAACAGATACTACACTTGATCTTAGCCAAAAGGCCGAGAAGCGATAACCCCTGGCCGTTGGCAGCACAAGGCCGCCCCTCCGGTCCGGTCCGTCCTCGTCGGGGTGTCACAGTATTTTGCCATAACAACTGCTGGTGCTTAGCACCTCCGCCCACGGAGTCTCTGGTGTACTTGTTGACCTAGTTTTCTATTTCCTTGCACAACGGTACAGGGCTCAGCCAAAGTGCTAAGCCCGCCAAAAATACCTTTAACTCTTTGGTGTTACTCTCCACGGAAGTCTTTAGTAAAAGGCGAAAGACTTATGCGTTATGAAGAGAAACCAGAGTAAGTACAGCCTCCGGCCACAAGAGCAGCCAAAGACCCTAGTCGTCTCGGTCAACAGCTTCACGGTGCTCCCCGTTTGGCTAGCTGCATAGCAAAGTACAGGCCACGCCTTTGCTGGCACTCCACCCCGCCTTCTCAGGAGCTTAATCCAATCCGATGACCCGGAAACTCATGCGTAGCCATTGCGCGCAGGCTCCTAGAGCCACTGCAATGACTGGTCAATCCCCCGTGCTCAAAATCACTGGTCTTGTTGTGTTAAAGTGCGCAAAGCTTGAGGGGAACAGGCCGCGCTTGTTTGTACAGCATGTCTACCCGTCGGGGCAATTGAACCCTTGTCCCCTGCGCAACAAGTAGGAAGATTGGCCACTGTACTAAGCAGGAGCACACTCTTTCACACCCTGAATAAGCTACCGGTGAGAATAGATTAGCTAAGGCAAACGGGGAGAAAACGCAGCACAGGCTGCTTTGACCAATTTCGAGGCGCACAAAAGCGCCGTCCACTTTGTTCTTGGTCTTTCGGTCAAATTAGGTATGACTTGCAGACTGGCTTTCCATGTTTTCAAACGTTGCTTTTCCACAGAGTGAGAGAAGGGTGCACCGTTCCCAGCGGCACTGCAATACCGGGTCGATGCGTGGAGCGAACGGAGCAAGCCCCTTTTTCAACTCCTGGTTCTAAAAATCCGTTTAATATGTTGTCCCCTTATAGAGGACGTATCAGATATTAAACTGATAAGAACAGATACTACACTTGATCTTAGCCAAAAGGCCGAGAAGCGATAACCCCTGGCCGTTGGCAGCACAAGGCCGCCCCTCCGGTCCGGTCCGTCCTCGTCGGGGTGTCACAGTATTTTGCCATAACAACTGCTGGTGCTTAGCACCTCCGCCCACGGAGTCTCTGGTGTACTTGTTGACCTAGTTTTCTATTTCCTTGCACAACGGTACAGGGCTCAGCCAAAGTGCTAAGCCCGCCAAAAATACCTTTAACTCTTTGGTGTTACTCTCCACGGAAGTCTTTAGTAAAAGGCGAAAGACTTATGCGTTATGAAGAGAAACCAGAGTAAGTACAGCCTCCGGCCACAAGAGCAGCCAAAGACCCTAGTCGTCTCGGTCAACAGCTTCACGGTGCTCCCCGTTTGGCTAGCTGCATAGCAAAGTACAGGCCACGCCTTTGCTGGCACTCCACCCCGCCTTCTCAGGAGCTTAATCCAATCCGATGACCCGGAAACTCATGCGTAGCCATTGCGCGCAGGCTCCTAGAGCCACTGCAATGACTGGTCAATCCCCCGTGCTCAAAATCACTGGTCTTGTTGTGTTAAAGTGCGCAAAGCTTGAGGGGAACAGGCCGCGCTTGTTTGTACAGCATGTCTACCCGTCGGGGCAATTGAACCCTTGTCCCCTGCGCAACAAGTAGGAAGATTGGCCACTGTACTAAGCAGGAGCACACTCTTTCACACCCTGAATAAGCTACCGGTGAGAATAGATTAGCTAAGGCAAACGGGGAGAAAACGCAGCACAGGCTGCTTTGACCAATTTCGAGGCGCACAAAAGCGCCGTCCACTTTGTTCTTGGTCTTTCGGTCAAATTAGGTATGACTTGCAGACTGGCTTTCCATGTTTTCAAACGTTGCTTTTCCACAGAGTGAGAGAAGGGTGCACCGTTCCCAGCGGCACTGCAATACCGGGTCGATGCGTGGAGCGAACGGAGCAAGCCCCTTTTTCAACTCCTGGTTCTAAAAATCCGTTTAATATGTTGTCCCCTTATAGAGGACGTATCAGATATTAAACTGATAAGAACAGATACTACACTTGATCTTAGCCAAAAGGCCGAGAAGCGATAACCCCTGGCCGTTGGCAGCACAAGGCCGCCCCTCCGGTCCGGTCCGTCCTCGTCGGGGTGTCACAGTATTTTGCCATAACAACTGCTGGTGCTTAGCACCTCCGCCCACGGAGTCTCTGGTGTACTTGTTGACCTAGTTTTCTATTTCCTTGCACAACGGTACAGGGCTCAGCCAAAGTGCTAAGCCCGCCAAAAATACCTTTAACTCTTTGGTGTTACTCTCCACGGAAGTCTTTAGTAAAAGGCGAAAGACTTATGCGTTATGAAGAGAAACCAGAGTAAGTACAGCCTCCGGCCACAAGAGCAGCCAAAGACCCTAGTCGTCTCGGTCAACAGCTTCACGGTGCTCCCCGTTTGGCTAGCTGCATAGCAAAGTACAGGCCACGCCTTTGCTGGCACTCCACCCCGCCTTCTCAGGAGCTTAATCCAATCCGATGACCCGGAAACTCATGCGTAGCCATTGCGCGCAGGCTCCTAGAGCCACTGCAATGACTGGTCAATCCCCCGTGCTCAAAATCACTGGTCTTGTTGTGTTAAAGTGCGCAAAGCTTGAGGGGAACAGGCCGCGCTTGTTTGTACAGCATGTCTACCCGTCGGGGCAATTGAACCCTTGTCCCCTGCGCAACAAGTAGGAAGATTGGCCACTGTACTAAGCAGGAGCACACTCTTTCACACCCTGAATAAGCTACCGGTGAGAATAGATTAGCTAAGGCAAACGGGGAGAAAACGCAGCACAGGCTGCTTTGACCAATTTCGAGGCGCACAAAAGCGCCGTCCACTTTGTTCTTGGTCTTTCGGTCAAATTAGGTATGACTTGCAGACTGGCTTTCCATGTTTTCAAACGTTGCTTTTCCACAGAGTGAGAGAAGGGTGCACCGTTCCCAGCGGCACTGCAATACCGGGTCGATGCGTGGAGCGAACGGAGCAAGCCCCTTTTTCAACTCCTGGTTCTAAAAATCCGTTTAATATGTTGTCCCCTTATAGAGGACGTATCAGATATTAAACTGATAAGAACAGATACTACACTTGATCTTAGCCAAAAGGCCGAGAAGCGATAACCCCTGGCCGTTGGCAGCACAAGGCCGCCCCTCCGGTCCGGTCCGTCCTCGTCGGGGTGTCACAGTATTTTGCCATAACAACTGCTGGTGCTTAGCACCTCCGCCCACGGAGTCTCTGGTGTACTTGTTGACCTAGTTTTCTATTTCCTTGCACAACGGTACAGGGCTCAGCCAAAGTGCTAAGCCCGCCAAAAATACCTTTAACTCTTTGGTGTTACTCTCCACGGAAGTCTTTAGTAAAAGGCGAAAGACTTATGCGTTATGAAGAGAAACCAGAGTAAGTACAGCCTCCGGCCACAAGAGCAGCCAAAGACCCTAGTCGTCTCGGTCAACAGCTTCACGGTGCTCCCCGTTTGGCTAGCTGCATAGCAAAGTACAGGCCACGCCTTTGCTGGCACTCCACCCCGCCTTCTCAGGAGCTTAATCCAATCCGATGACCCGGAAACTCATGCGTAGCCATTGCGCGCAGGCTCCTAGAGCCACTGCAATGACTGGTCAATCCCCCGTGCTCAAAATCACTGGTCTTGTTGTGTTAAAGTGCGCAAAGCTTGAGGGGAACAGGCCGCGCTTGTTTGTACAGCATGTCTACCCGTCGGGGCAATTGAACCCTTGTCCCCTGCGCAACAAGTAGGAAGATTGGCCACTGTACTAAGCAGGAGCACACTCTTTCACACCCTGAATAAGCTACCGGTGAGAATAGATTAGCTAAGGCAAACGGGGAGAAAACGCAGCACAGGCTGCTTTGACCAATTTCGAGGCGCACAAAAGCGCCGTCCACTTTGTTCTTGGTCTTTCGGTCAAATTAGGTATGACTTGCAGACTGGCTTTCCATGTTTTCAAACGTTGCTTTTCCACAGAGTGAGAGAAGGGTGCACCGTTCCCAGCGGCACTGCAATACCGGGTCGATGCGTGGAGCGAACGGAGCAAGCCCCTTTTTCAACTCCTGGTTCTAAAAATCCGTTTAATATGTTGTCCCCTTATAGAGGACGTATCAGATATTAAACTGATAAGAACAGATACTACACTTGATCTTAGCCAAAAGGCCGAGAAGCGATAACCCCTGGCCGTTGGCAGCACAAGGCCGCCCCTCCGGTCCGGTCCGTCCTCGTCGGGGTGTCACAGTATTTTGCCATAACAACTGCTGGTGCTTAGCACCTCCGCCCACGGAGTCTCTGGTGTACTTGTTGACCTAGTTTTCTATTTCCTTGCACAACGGTACAGGGCTCAGCCAAAGTGCTAAGCCCGCCAAAAATACCTTTAACTCTTTGGTGTTACTCTCCACGGAAGTCTTTAGTAAAAGGCGAAAGACTTATGCGTTATGAAGAGAAACCAGAGTAAGTACAGCCTCCGGCCACAAGAGCAGCCAAAGACCCTAGTCGTCTCGGTCAACAGCTTCACGGTGCTCCCCGTTTGGCTAGCTGCATAGCAAAGTACAGGCCACGCCTTTGCTGGCACTCCACCCCGCCTTCTCAGGAGCTTAATCCAATCCGATGACCCGGAAACTCATGCGTAGCCATTGCGCGCAGGCTCCTAGAGCCACTGCAATGACTGGTCAATCCCCCGTGCTCAAAATCACTGGTCTTGTTGTGTTAAAGTGCGCAAAGCTTGAGGGGAACAGGCCGCGCTTGTTTGTACAGCATGTCTACCCGTCGGGGCAATTGAACCCTTGTCCCCTGCGCAACAAGTAGGAAGATTGGCCACTGTACTAAGCAGGAGCACACTCTTTCACACCCTGAATAAGCTACCGGTGAGAATAGATTAGCTAAGGCAAACGGGGAGAAAACGCAGCACAGGCTGCTTTGACCAATTTCGAGGCGCACAAAAGCGCCGTCCACTTTGTTCTTGGTCTTTCGGTCAAATTAGGTATGACTTGCAGACTGGCTTTCCATGTTTTCAAACGTTGCTTTTCCACAGAGTGAGAGAAGGGTGCACCGTTCCCAGCGGCACTGCAATACCGGGTCGATGCGTGGAGCGAACGGAGCAAGCCCCTTTTTCAACTCCTGGTTCTAAAAATCCGTTTAATATGTTGTCCCCTTATAGAGGACGTATCAGATATTAAACTGATAAGAACAGATACTACACTTGATCTTAGCCAAAAGGCCGAGAAGCGATAACCCCTGGCCGTTGGCAGCACAAGGCCGCCCCTCCGGTCCGGTCCGTCCTCGTCGGGGTGTCACAGTATTTTGCCATAACAACTGCTGGTGCTTAGCACCTCCGCCCACGGAGTCTCTGGTGTACTTGTTGACCTAGTTTTCTATTTCCTTGCACAACGGTACAGGGCTCAGCCAAAGTGCTAAGCCCGCCAAAAATACCTTTAACTCTTTGGTGTTACTCTCCACGGAAGTCTTTAGTAAAAGGCGAAAGACTTATGCGTTATGAAGAGAAACCAGAGTAAGTACAGCCTCCGGCCACAAGAGCAGCCAAAGACCCTAGTCGTCTCGGTCAACAGCTTCACGGTGCTCCCCGTTTGGCTAGCTGCATAGCAAAGTACAGGCCACGCCTTTGCTGGCACTCCACCCCGCCTTCTCAGGAGCTTAATCCAATCCGATGACCCGGAAACTCATGCGTAGCCATTGCGCGCAGGCTCCTAGAGCCACTGCAATGACTGGTCAATCCCCCGTGCTCAAAATCACTGGTCTTGTTGTGTTAAAGTGCGCAAAGCTTGAGGGGAACAGGCCGCGCTTGTTTGTACAGCATGTCTACCCGTCGGGGCAATTGAACCCTTGTCCCCTGCGCAACAAGTAGGAAGATTGGCCACTGTACTAAGCAGGAGCACACTCTTTCACACCCTGAATAAGCTACCGGTGAGAATAGATTAGCTAAGGCAAACGGGGAGAAAACGCAGCACAGGCTGCTTTGACCAATTTCGAGGCGCACAAAAGCGCCGTCCACTTTGTTCTTGGTCTTTCGGTCAAATTAGGTATGACTTGCAGACTGGCTTTCCATGTTTTCAAACGTTGCTTTTCCACAGAGTGAGAGAAGGGTGCACCGTTCCCAGCGGCACTGCAATACCGGGTCGATGCGTGGAGCGAACGGAGCAAGCCCCTTTTTCAACTCCTGGTTCTAAAAATCCGTTTAATATGTTGTCCCCTTATAGAGGACGTATCAGATATTAAACTGATAAGAACAGATACTACACTTGATCTTAGCCAAAAGGCCGAGAAGCGATAACCCCTGGCCGTTGGCAGCACAAGGCCGCCCCTCCGGTCCGGTCCGTCCTCGTCGGGGTGTCACAGTATTTTGCCATAACAACTGCTGGTGCTTAGCACCTCCGCCCACGGAGTCTCTGGTGTACTTGTTGACCTAGTTTTCTATTTCCTTGCACAACGGTACAGGGCTCAGCCAAAGTGCTAAGCCCGCCAAAAATACCTTTAACTCTTTGGTGTTACTCTCCACGGAAGTCTTTAGTAAAAGGCGAAAGACTTATGCGTTATGAAGAGAAACCAGAGTAAGTACAGCCTCCGGCCACAAGAGCAGCCAAAGACCCTAGTCGTCTCGGTCAACAGCTTCACGGTGCTCCCCGTTTGGCTAGCTGCATAGCAAAGTACAGGCCACGCCTTTGCTGGCACTCCACCCCGCCTTCTCAGGAGCTTAATCCAATCCGATGACCCGGAAACTCATGCGTAGCCATTGCGCGCAGGCTCCTAGAGCCACTGCAATGACTGGTCAATCCCCCGTGCTCAAAATCACTGGTCTTGTTGTGTTAAAGTGCGCAAAGCTTGAGGGGAACAGGCCGCGCTTGTTTGTACAGCATGTCTACCCGTCGGGGCAATTGAACCCTTGTCCCCTGCGCAACAAGTAGGAAGATTGGCCACTGTACTAAGCAGGAGCACACTCTTTCACACCCTGAATAAGCTACCGGTGAGAATAGATTAGCTAAGGCAAACGGGGAGAAAACGCAGCACAGGCTGCTTTGACCAATTTCGAGGCGCACAAAAGCGCCGTCCACTTTGTTCTTGGTCTTTCGGTCAAATTAGGTATGACTTGCAGACTGGCTTTCCATGTTTTCAAACGTTGCTTTTCCACAGAGTGAGAGAAGGGTGCACCGTTCCCAGCGGCACTGCAATACCGGGTCGATGCGTGGAGCGAACGGAGCAAGCCCCTTTTTCAACTCCTGGTTCTAAAAATCCGTTTAATATGTTGTCCCCTTATAGAGGACGTATCAGATATTAAACTGATAAGAACAGATACTACACTTGATCTTAGCCAAAAGGCCGAGAAGCGATAACCCCTGGCCGTTGGCAGCACAAGGCCGCCCCTCCGGTCCGGTCCGTCCTCGTCGGGGTGTCACAGTATTTTGCCATAACAACTGCTGGTGCTTAGCACCTCCGCCCACGGAGTCTCTGGTGTACTTGTTGACCTAGTTTTCTATTTCCTTGCACAACGGTACAGGGCTCAGCCAAAGTGCTAAGCCCGCCAAAAATACCTTTAACTCTTTGGTGTTACTCTCCACGGAAGTCTTTAGTAAAAGGCGAAAGACTTATGCGTTATGAAGAGAAACCAGAGTAAGTACAGCCTCCGGCCACAAGAGCAGCCAAAGACCCTAGTCGTCTCGGTCAACAGCTTCACGGTGCTCCCCGTTTGGCTAGCTGCATAGCAAAGTACAGGCCACGCCTTTGCTGGCACTCCACCCCGCCTTCTCAGGAGCTTAATCCAATCCGATGACCCGGAAACTCATGCGTAGCCATTGCGCGCAGGCTCCTAGAGCCACTGCAATGACTGGTCAATCCCCCGTGCTCAAAATCACTGGTCTTGTTGTGTTAAAGTGCGCAAAGCTTGAGGGGAACAGGCCGCGCTTGTTTGTACAGCATGTCTACCCGTCGGGGCAATTGAACCCTTGTCCCCTGCGCAACAAGTAGGAAGATTGGCCACTGTACTAAGCAGGAGCACACTCTTTCACACCCTGAATAAGCTACCGGTGAGAATAGATTAGCTAAGGCAAACGGGGAGAAAACGCAGCACAGGCTGCTTTGACCAATTTCGAGGCGCACAAAAGCGCCGTCCACTTTGTTCTTGGTCTTTCGGTCAAATTAGGTATGACTTGCAGACTGGCTTTCCATGTTTTCAAACGTTGCTTTTCCACAGAGTGAGAGAAGGGTGCACCGTTCCCAGCGGCACTGCAATACCGGGTCGATGCGTGGAGCGAACGGAGCAAGCCCCTTTTTCAACTCCTGGTTCTAAAAATCCGTTTAATATGTTGTCCCCTTATAGAGGACGTATCAGATATTAAACTGATAAGAACAGATACTACACTTGATCTTAGCCAAAAGGCCGAGAAGCGATAACCCCTGGCCGTTGGCAGCACAAGGCCGCCCCTCCGGTCCGGTCCGTCCTCGTCGGGGTGTCACAGTATTTTGCCATAACAACTGCTGGTGCTTAGCACCTCCGCCCACGGAGTCTCTGGTGTACTTGTTGACCTAGTTTTCTATTTCCTTGCACAACGGTACAGGGCTCAGCCAAAGTGCTAAGCCCGCCAAAAATACCTTTAACTCTTTGGTGTTACTCTCCACGGAAGTCTTTAGTAAAAGGCGAAAGACTTATGCGTTATGAAGAGAAACCAGAGTAAGTACAGCCTCCGGCCACAAGAGCAGCCAAAGACCCTAGTCGTCTCGGTCAACAGCTTCACGGTGCTCCCCGTTTGGCTAGCTGCATAGCAAAGTACAGGCCACGCCTTTGCTGGCACTCCACCCCGCCTTCTCAGGAGCTTAATCCAATCCGATGACCCGGAAACTCATGCGTAGCCATTGCGCGCAGGCTCCTAGAGCCACTGCAATGACTGGTCAATCCCCCGTGCTCAAAATCACTGGTCTTGTTGTGTTAAAGTGCGCAAAGCTTGAGGGGAACAGGCCGCGCTTGTTTGTACAGCATGTCTACCCGTCGGGGCAATTGAACCCTTGTCCCCTGCGCAACAAGTAGGAAGATTGGCCACTGTACTAAGCAGGAGCACACTCTTTCACACCCTGAATAAGCTACCGGTGAGAATAGATTAGCTAAGGCAAACGGGGAGAAAACGCAGCACAGGCTGCTTTGACCAATTTCGAGGCGCACAAAAGCGCCGTCCACTTTGTTCTTGGTCTTTCGGTCAAATTAGGTATGACTTGCAGACTGGCTTTCCATGTTTTCAAACGTTGCTTTTCCACAGAGTGAGAGAAGGGTGCACCGTTCCCAGCGGCACTGCAATACCGGGTCGATGCGTGGAGCGAACGGAGCAAGCCCCTTTTTCAACTCCTGGTTCTAAAAATCCGTTTAATATGTTGTCCCCTTATAGAGGACGTATCAGATATTAAACTGATAAGAACAGATACTACACTTGATCTTAGCCAAAAGGCCGAGAAGCGATAACCCCTGGCCGTTGGCAGCACAAGGCCGCCCCTCCGGTCCGGTCCGTCCTCGTCGGGGTGTCACAGTATTTTGCCATAACAACTGCTGGTGCTTAGCACCTCCGCCCACGGAGTCTCTGGTGTACTTGTTGACCTAGTTTTCTATTTCCTTGCACAACGGTACAGGGCTCAGCCAAAGTGCTAAGCCCGCCAAAAATACCTTTAACTCTTTGGTGTTACTCTCCACGGAAGTCTTTAGTAAAAGGCGAAAGACTTATGCGTTATGAAGAGAAACCAGAGTAAGTACAGCCTCCGGCCACAAGAGCAGCCAAAGACCCTAGTCGTCTCGGTCAACAGCTTCACGGTGCTCCCCGTTTGGCTAGCTGCATAGCAAAGTACAGGCCACGCCTTTGCTGGCACTCCACCCCGCCTTCTCAGGAGCTTAATCCAATCCGATGACCCGGAAACTCATGCGTAGCCATTGCGCGCAGGCTCCTAGAGCCACTGCAATGACTGGTCAATCCCCCGTGCTCAAAATCACTGGTCTTGTTGTGTTAAAGTGCGCAAAGCTTGAGGGGAACAGGCCGCGCTTGTTTGTACAGCATGTCTACCCGTCGGGGCAATTGAACCCTTGTCCCCTGCGCAACAAGTAGGAAGATTGGCCACTGTACTAAGCAGGAGCACACTCTTTCACACCCTGAATAAGCTACCGGTGAGAATAGATTAGCTAAGGCAAACGGGGAGAAAACGCAGCACAGGCTGCTTTGACCAATTTCGAGGCGCACAAAAGCGCCGTCCACTTTGTTCTTGGTCTTTCGGTCAAATTAGGTATGACTTGCAGACTGGCTTTCCATGTTTTCAAACGTTGCTTTTCCACAGAGTGAGAGAAGGGTGCACCGTTCCCAGCGGCACTGCAATACCGGGTCGATGCGTGGAGCGAACGGAGCAAGCCCCTTTTTCAACTCCTGGTTCTAAAAATCCGTTTAATATGTTGTCCCCTTATAGAGGACGTATCAGATATTAAACTGATAAGAACAGATACTACACTTGATCTTAGCCAAAAGGCCGAGAAGCGATAACCCCTGGCCGTTGGCAGCACAAGGCCGCCCCTCCGGTCCGGTCCGTCCTCGTCGGGGTGTCACAGTATTTTGCCATAACAACTGCTGGTGCTTAGCACCTCCGCCCACGGAGTCTCTGGTGTACTTGTTGACCTAGTTTTCTATTTCCTTGCACAACGGTACAGGGCTCAGCCAAAGTGCTAAGCCCGCCAAAAATACCTTTAACTCTTTGGTGTTACTCTCCACGGAAGTCTTTAGTAAAAGGCGAAAGACTTATGCGTTATGAAGAGAAACCAGAGTAAGTACAGCCTCCGGCCACAAGAGCAGCCAAAGACCCTAGTCGTCTCGGTCAACAGCTTCACGGTGCTCCCCGTTTGGCTAGCTGCATAGCAAAGTACAGGCCACGCCTTTGCTGGCACTCCACCCCGCCTTCTCAGGAGCTTAATCCAATCCGATGACCCGGAAACTCATGCGTAGCCATTGCGCGCAGGCTCCTAGAGCCACTGCAATGACTGGTCAATCCCCCGTGCTCAAAATCACTGGTCTTGTTGTGTTAAAGTGCGCAAAGCTTGAGGGGAACAGGCCGCGCTTGTTTGTACAGCATGTCTACCCGTCGGGGCAATTGAACCCTTGTCCCCTGCGCAACAAGTAGGAAGATTGGCCACTGTACTAAGCAGGAGCACACTCTTTCACACCCTGAATAAGCTACCGGTGAGAATAGATTAGCTAAGGCAAACGGGGAGAAAACGCAGCACAGGCTGCTTTGACCAATTTCGAGGCGCACAAAAGCGCCGTCCACTTTGTTCTTGGTCTTTCGGTCAAATTAGGTATGACTTGCAGACTGGCTTTCCATGTTTTCAAACGTTGCTTTTCCACAGAGTGAGAGAAGGGTGCACCGTTCCCAGCGGCACTGCAATACCGGGTCGATGCGTGGAGCGAACGGAGCAAGCCCCTTTTTCAACTCCTGGTTCTAAAAATCCGTTTAATATGTTGTCCCCTTATAGAGGACGTATCAGATATTAAACTGATAAGAACAGATACTACACTTGATCTTAGCCAAAAGGCCGAGAAGCGATAACCCCTGGCCGTTGGCAGCACAAGGCCGCCCCTCCGGTCCGGTCCGTCCTCGTCGGGGTGTCACAGTATTTTGCCATAACAACTGCTGGTGCTTAGCACCTCCGCCCACGGAGTCTCTGGTGTACTTGTTGACCTAGTTTTCTATTTCCTTGCACAACGGTACAGGGCTCAGCCAAAGTGCTAAGCCCGCCAAAAATACCTTTAACTCTTTGGTGTTACTCTCCACGGAAGTCTTTAGTAAAAGGCGAAAGACTTATGCGTTATGAAGAGAAACCAGAGTAAGTACAGCCTCCGGCCACAAGAGCAGCCAAAGACCCTAGTCGTCTCGGTCAACAGCTTCACGGTGCTCCCCGTTTGGCTAGCTGCATAGCAAAGTACAGGCCACGCCTTTGCTGGCACTCCACCCCGCCTTCTCAGGAGCTTAATCCAATCCGATGACCCGGAAACTCATGCGTAGCCATTGCGCGCAGGCTCCTAGAGCCACTGCAATGACTGGTCAATCCCCCGTGCTCAAAATCACTGGTCTTGTTGTGTTAAAGTGCGCAAAGCTTGAGGGGAACAGGCCGCGCTTGTTTGTACAGCATGTCTACCCGTCGGGGCAATTGAACCCTTGTCCCCTGCGCAACAAGTAGGAAGATTGGCCACTGTACTAAGCAGGAGCACACTCTTTCACACCCTGAATAAGCTACCGGTGAGAATAGATTAGCTAAGGCAAACGGGGAGAAAACGCAGCACAGGCTGCTTTGACCAATTTCGAGGCGCACAAAAGCGCCGTCCACTTTGTTCTTGGTCTTTCGGTCAAATTAGGTATGACTTGCAGACTGGCTTTCCATGTTTTCAAACGTTGCTTTTCCACAGAGTGAGAGAAGGGTGCACCGTTCCCAGCGGCACTGCAATACCGGGTCGATGCGTGGAGCGAACGGAGCAAGCCCCTTTTTCAACTCCTGGTTCTAAAAATCCGTTTAATATGTTGTCCCCTTATAGAGGACGTATCAGATATTAAACTGATAAGAACAGATACTACACTTGATCTTAGCCAAAAGGCCGAGAAGCGATAACCCCTGGCCGTTGGCAGCACAAGGCCGCCCCTCCGGTCCGGTCCGTCCTCGTCGGGGTGTCACAGTATTTTGCCATAACAACTGCTGGTGCTTAGCACCTCCGCCCACGGAGTCTCTGGTGTACTTGTTGACCTAGTTTTCTATTTCCTTGCACAACGGTACAGGGCTCAGCCAAAGTGCTAAGCCCGCCAAAAATACCTTTAACTCTTTGGTGTTACTCTCCACGGAAGTCTTTAGTAAAAGGCGAAAGACTTATGCGTTATGAAGAGAAACCAGAGTAAGTACAGCCTCCGGCCACAAGAGCAGCCAAAGACCCTAGTCGTCTCGGTCAACAGCTTCACGGTGCTCCCCGTTTGGCTAGCTGCATAGCAAAGTACAGGCCACGCCTTTGCTGGCACTCCACCCCGCCTTCTCAGGAGCTTAATCCAATCCGATGACCCGGAAACTCATGCGTAGCCATTGCGCGCAGGCTCCTAGAGCCACTGCAATGACTGGTCAATCCCCCGTGCTCAAAATCACTGGTCTTGTTGTGTTAAAGTGCGCAAAGCTTGAGGGGAACAGGCCGCGCTTGTTTGTACAGCATGTCTACCCGTCGGGGCAATTGAACCCTTGTCCCCTGCGCAACAAGTAGGAAGATTGGCCACTGTACTAAGCAGGAGCACACTCTTTCACACCCTGAATAAGCTACCGGTGAGAATAGATTAGCTAAGGCAAACGGGGAGAAAACGCAGCACAGGCTGCTTTGACCAATTTCGAGGCGCACAAAAGCGCCGTCCACTTTGTTCTTGGTCTTTCGGTCAAATTAGGTATGACTTGCAGACTGGCTTTCCATGTTTTCAAACGTTGCTTTTCCACAGAGTGAGAGAAGGGTGCACCGTTCCCAGCGGCACTGCAATACCGGGTCGATGCGTGGAGCGAACGGAGCAAGCCCCTTTTTCAACTCCTGGTTCTAAAAATCCGTTTAATATGTTGTCCCCTTATAGAGGACGTATCAGATATTAAACTGATAAGAACAGATACTACACTTGATCTTAGCCAAAAGGCCGAGAAGCGATAACCCCTGGCCGTTGGCAGCACAAGGCCGCCCCTCCGGTCCGGTCCGTCCTCGTCGGGGTGTCACAGTATTTTGCCATAACAACTGCTGGTGCTTAGCACCTCCGCCCACGGAGTCTCTGGTGTACTTGTTGACCTAGTTTTCTATTTCCTTGCACAACGGTACAGGGCTCAGCCAAAGTGCTAAGCCCGCCAAAAATACCTTTAACTCTTTGGTGTTACTCTCCACGGAAGTCTTTAGTAAAAGGCGAAAGACTTATGCGTTATGAAGAGAAACCAGAGTAAGTACAGCCTCCGGCCACAAGAGCAGCCAAAGACCCTAGTCGTCTCGGTCAACAGCTTCACGGTGCTCCCCGTTTGGCTAGCTGCATAGCAAAGTACAGGCCACGCCTTTGCTGGCACTCCACCCCGCCTTCTCAGGAGCTTAATCCAATCCGATGACCCGGAAACTCATGCGTAGCCATTGCGCGCAGGCTCCTAGAGCCACTGCAATGACTGGTCAATCCCCCGTGCTCAAAATCACTGGTCTTGTTGTGTTAAAGTGCGCAAAGCTTGAGGGGAACAGGCCGCGCTTGTTTGTACAGCATGTCTACCCGTCGGGGCAATTGAACCCTTGTCCCCTGCGCAACAAGTAGGAAGATTGGCCACTGTACTAAGCAGGAGCACACTCTTTCACACCCTGAATAAGCTACCGGTGAGAATAGATTAGCTAAGGCAAACGGGGAGAAAACGCAGCACAGGCTGCTTTGACCAATTTCGAGGCGCACAAAAGCGCCGTCCACTTTGTTCTTGGTCTTTCGGTCAAATTAGGTATGACTTGCAGACTGGCTTTCCATGTTTTCAAACGTTGCTTTTCCACAGAGTGAGAGAAGGGTGCACCGTTCCCAGCGGCACTGCAATACCGGGTCGATGCGTGGAGCGAACGGAGCAAGCCCCTTTTTCAACTCCTGGTTCTAAAAATCCGTTTAATATGTTGTCCCCTTATAGAGGACGTATCAGATATTAAACTGATAAGAACAGATACTACACTTGATCTTAGCCAAAAGGCCGAGAAGCGATAACCCCTGGCCGTTGGCAGCACAAGGCCGCCCCTCCGGTCCGGTCCGTCCTCGTCGGGGTGTCACAGTATTTTGCCATAACAACTGCTGGTGCTTAGCACCTCCGCCCACGGAGTCTCTGGTGTACTTGTTGACCTAGTTTTCTATTTCCTTGCACAACGGTACAGGGCTCAGCCAAAGTGCTAAGCCCGCCAAAAATACCTTTAACTCTTTGGTGTTACTCTCCACGGAAGTCTTTAGTAAAAGGCGAAAGACTTATGCGTTATGAAGAGAAACCAGAGTAAGTACAGCCTCCGGCCACAAGAGCAGCCAAAGACCCTAGTCGTCTCGGTCAACAGCTTCACGGTGCTCCCCGTTTGGCTAGCTGCATAGCAAAGTACAGGCCACGCCTTTGCTGGCACTCCACCCCGCCTTCTCAGGAGCTTAATCCAATCCGATGACCCGGAAACTCATGCGTAGCCATTGCGCGCAGGCTCCTAGAGCCACTGCAATGACTGGTCAATCCCCCGTGCTCAAAATCACTGGTCTTGTTGTGTTAAAGTGCGCAAAGCTTGAGGGGAACAGGCCGCGCTTGTTTGTACAGCATGTCTACCCGTCGGGGCAATTGAACCCTTGTCCCCTGCGCAACAAGTAGGAAGATTGGCCACTGTACTAAGCAGGAGCACACTCTTTCACACCCTGAATAAGCTACCGGTGAGAATAGATTAGCTAAGGCAAACGGGGAGAAAACGCAGCACAGGCTGCTTTGACCAATTTCGAGGCGCACAAAAGCGCCGTCCACTTTGTTCTTGGTCTTTCGGTCAAATTAGGTATGACTTGCAGACTGGCTTTCCATGTTTTCAAACGTTGCTTTTCCACAGAGTGAGAGAAGGGTGCACCGTTCCCAGCGGCACTGCAATACCGGGTCGATGCGTGGAGCGAACGGAGCAAGCCCCTTTTTCAACTCCTGGTTCTAAAAATCCGTTTAATATGTTGTCCCCTTATAGAGGACGTATCAGATATTAAACTGATAAGAACAGATACTACACTTGATCTTAGCCAAAAGGCCGAGAAGCGATAACCCCTGGCCGTTGGCAGCACAAGGCCGCCCCTCCGGTCCGGTCCGTCCTCGTCGGGGTGTCACAGTATTTTGCCATAACAACTGCTGGTGCTTAGCACCTCCGCCCACGGAGTCTCTGGTGTACTTGTTGACCTAGTTTTCTATTTCCTTGCACAACGGTACAGGGCTCAGCCAAAGTGCTAAGCCCGCCAAAAATACCTTTAACTCTTTGGTGTTACTCTCCACGGAAGTCTTTAGTAAAAGGCGAAAGACTTATGCGTTATGAAGAGAAACCAGAGTAAGTACAGCCTCCGGCCACAAGAGCAGCCAAAGACCCTAGTCGTCTCGGTCAACAGCTTCACGGTGCTCCCCGTTTGGCTAGCTGCATAGCAAAGTACAGGCCACGCCTTTGCTGGCACTCCACCCCGCCTTCTCAGGAGCTTAATCCAATCCGATGACCCGGAAACTCATGCGTAGCCATTGCGCGCAGGCTCCTAGAGCCACTGCAATGACTGGTCAATCCCCCGTGCTCAAAATCACTGGTCTTGTTGTGTTAAAGTGCGCAAAGCTTGAGGGGAACAGGCCGCGCTTGTTTGTACAGCATGTCTACCCGTCGGGGCAATTGAACCCTTGTCCCCTGCGCAACAAGTAGGAAGATTGGCCACTGTACTAAGCAGGAGCACACTCTTTCACACCCTGAATAAGCTACCGGTGAGAATAGATTAGCTAAGGCAAACGGGGAGAAAACGCAGCACAGGCTGCTTTGACCAATTTCGAGGCGCACAAAAGCGCCGTCCACTTTGTTCTTGGTCTTTCGGTCAAATTAGGTATGACTTGCAGACTGGCTTTCCATGTTTTCAAACGTTGCTTTTCCACAGAGTGAGAGAAGGGTGCACCGTTCCCAGCGGCACTGCAATACCGGGTCGATGCGTGGAGCGAACGGAGCAAGCCCCTTTTTCAACTCCTGGTTCTAAAAATCCGTTTAATATGTTGTCCCCTTATAGAGGACGTATCAGATATTAAACTGATAAGAACAGATACTACACTTGATCTTAGCCAAAAGGCCGAGAAGCGATAACCCCTGGCCGTTGGCAGCACAAGGCCGCCCCTCCGGTCCGGTCCGTCCTCGTCGGGGTGTCACAGTATTTTGCCATAACAACTGCTGGTGCTTAGCACCTCCGCCCACGGAGTCTCTGGTGTACTTGTTGACCTAGTTTTCTATTTCCTTGCACAACGGTACAGGGCTCAGCCAAAGTGCTAAGCCCGCCAAAAATACCTTTAACTCTTTGGTGTTACTCTCCACGGAAGTCTTTAGTAAAAGGCGAAAGACTTATGCGTTATGAAGAGAAACCAGAGTAAGTACAGCCTCCGGCCACAAGAGCAGCCAAAGACCCTAGTCGTCTCGGTCAACAGCTTCACGGTGCTCCCCGTTTGGCTAGCTGCATAGCAAAGTACAGGCCACGCCTTTGCTGGCACTCCACCCCGCCTTCTCAGGAGCTTAATCCAATCCGATGACCCGGAAACTCATGCGTAGCCATTGCGCGCAGGCTCCTAGAGCCACTGCAATGACTGGTCAATCCCCCGTGCTCAAAATCACTGGTCTTGTTGTGTTAAAGTGCGCAAAGCTTGAGGGGAACAGGCCGCGCTTGTTTGTACAGCATGTCTACCCGTCGGGGCAATTGAACCCTTGTCCCCTGCGCAACAAGTAGGAAGATTGGCCACTGTACTAAGCAGGAGCACACTCTTTCACACCCTGAATAAGCTACCGGTGAGAATAGATTAGCTAAGGCAAACGGGGAGAAAACGCAGCACAGGCTGCTTTGACCAATTTCGAGGCGCACAAAAGCGCCGTCCACTTTGTTCTTGGTCTTTCGGTCAAATTAGGTATGACTTGCAGACTGGCTTTCCATGTTTTCAAACGTTGCTTTTCCACAGAGTGAGAGAAGGGTGCACCGTTCCCAGCGGCACTGCAATACCGGGTCGATGCGTGGAGCGAACGGAGCAAGCCCCTTTTTCAACTCCTGGTTCTAAAAATCCGTTTAATATGTTGTCCCCTTATAGAGGACGTATCAGATATTAAACTGATAAGAACAGATACTACACTTGATCTTAGCCAAAAGGCCGAGAAGCGATAACCCCTGGCCGTTGGCAGCACAAGGCCGCCCCTCCGGTCCGGTCCGTCCTCGTCGGGGTGTCACAGTATTTTGCCATAACAACTGCTGGTGCTTAGCACCTCCGCCCACGGAGTCTCTGGTGTACTTGTTGACCTAGTTTTCTATTTCCTTGCACAACGGTACAGGGCTCAGCCAAAGTGCTAAGCCCGCCAAAAATACCTTTAACTCTTTGGTGTTACTCTCCACGGAAGTCTTTAGTAAAAGGCGAAAGACTTATGCGTTATGAAGAGAAACCAGAGTAAGTACAGCCTCCGGCCACAAGAGCAGCCAAAGACCCTAGTCGTCTCGGTCAACAGCTTCACGGTGCTCCCCGTTTGGCTAGCTGCATAGCAAAGTACAGGCCACGCCTTTGCTGGCACTCCACCCCGCCTTCTCAGGAGCTTAATCCAATCCGATGACCCGGAAACTCATGCGTAGCCATTGCGCGCAGGCTCCTAGAGCCACTGCAATGACTGGTCAATCCCCCGTGCTCAAAATCACTGGTCTTGTTGTGTTAAAGTGCGCAAAGCTTGAGGGGAACAGGCCGCGCTTGTTTGTACAGCATGTCTACCCGTCGGGGCAATTGAACCCTTGTCCCCTGCGCAACAAGTAGGAAGATTGGCCACTGTACTAAGCAGGAGCACACTCTTTCACACCCTGAATAAGCTACCGGTGAGAATAGATTAGCTAAGGCAAACGGGGAGAAAACGCAGCACAGGCTGCTTTGACCAATTTCGAGGCGCACAAAAGCGCCGTCCACTTTGTTCTTGGTCTTTCGGTCAAATTAGGTATGACTTGCAGACTGGCTTTCCATGTTTTCAAACGTTGCTTTTCCACAGAGTGAGAGAAGGGTGCACCGTTCCCAGCGGCACTGCAATACCGGGTCGATGCGTGGAGCGAACGGAGCAAGCCCCTTTTTCAACTCCTGGTTCTAAAAATCCGTTTAATATGTTGTCCCCTTATAGAGGACGTATCAGATATAAAACTGATAAGAACAGATACTACACTTGATCTTAGCCAAAAGGCCGAGAAGCGATAACCCCTGGCCGTTGGCAGCACAAGGCCGCCCCTCCGGTCCGGTCCGTCCTCGTCGGGGTGTCACAGTATTTTGCCATAACAACTGCTGGTGCTTAGCACCTCCGCCCACGGAGTCTCTGGTGTACTTGTTGACCTAGTTTTCTATTTCCTTGCACAACGGTACAGGGCTCAGCCAAAGTGCTAAGCCCGCCAAAAATACCTTTAACTCTTTGGTGTTACTCTCCACGGAAGTCTTTAGTAAAAGGCGAAAGACTTATGCGTTATGAAGAGAAACCAGAGTAAGTACAGCCTCCGGCCACAAGAGCAGCCAAAGACCCTAGTCGTCTCGGTCAACAGCTTCACGGTGCTCCCCGTTTGGCTAGCTGCATAGCAAAGTACAGGCCACGCCTTTGCTGGCACTCCACCCCGCCTTCTCAGGAGCTTAATCCAATCCGATGACCCGGAAACTCATGCGTAGCCATTGCGCGCAGGCTCCTAGAGCCACTGCAATGACTGGTCAATCCCCCGTGCTCAAAATCACTGGTCTTGTTGTGTTAAAGTGCGCAAAGCTTGAGGGGAACAGGCCGCGCTTGTTTGTACAGCATGTCTACCCGTCGGGGCAATTGAACCCTTGTCCCCTGCGCAACAAGTAGGAAGATTGGCCACTGTACTAAGCAGGAGCACACTCTTTCACACCCTGAATAAGCTACCGGTGAGAATAGATTAGCTAAGGCAAACGGGGAGAAAACGCAGCACAGGCTGCTTTGACCAATTTCGAGGCGCACAAAAGCGCCGTCCACTTTGTTCTTGGTCTTTCGGTCAAATTAGGTATGACTTGCAGACTGGCTTTCCATGTTTTCAAACGTTGCTTTTCCACAGAGTGAGAGAAGGGTGCACCGTTCCCAGCGGCACTGCAATACCGGGTCGATGCGTGGAGCGAACGGAGCAAGCCCCTTTTTCAACTCCTGGTTCTAAAAATCCGTTTAATATGTTGTCCCCTTGTAGAGGACGTATCAGATATTAAACTGATAAGAACAGATTTTTTTTCTTTCGAAAAAATTTATTGACACTTTTTTCAAAAAGTCGTACACTGTTTACAATCATAAAATCCTTCACAAACACACATCTTTTCAAAATACAACAAACAAATAAATATGAATACTCTGTAAAACCACGTTCCTTTGTTTAAAACAATAAAAGCAATTGTTTTAAAGTGGATTACAGATAAGATAACATTGTATTAAAAGTTGTGGAAAATAAATAAATAAATGAATAAATAAATAATTGTCTCTGTGTATATCAGTGTACATTCGTTGTGCAGGGGCGGGATGAGTCCCTAACAAGGATCAACTCATCCCGCTCTCCCGAACAGCTTTGGGTCTCTCGGAACCTGTTCCTGGCGCTCAGAGGGGACCCTCTCCCTTCTGCTCCTTCCCACCTGCCACACCCGGAGAGCCAGGCCGCCGCTGCCTTGACCCTTTATTTGTGTGGCTCCGGCTCCCACGTCCGAATGGGCACAGAGGCGATTCTTCTTTGTGGCTGCGTCCTAGGCCTGCCGCCTGCAGCGACGGCTGCTTGCACCGCCGCTGTGGCCATCTGGATCGCAGCCACGGGGGGGATCTGCATGTGCTTCCTTACCAGCAGGTTTCTGGAGGTCCATATGGCGTCTTTGATGGCGGCCAGGGTGAGCCACTGTTTGGCAAAGTCTGCTGGTAATGTTTGTTCCTGGCCCACCCCGTACAGCACTAGCTGTGCTGTCAGGACCTCCCCTGCTGGTAAGTACGGGAATTTTAGGGAGCCGGCCATTGCCCACTGGTCTACAGCAGCGCTGCACTCCCAGAGCAGATGCCTCACCGACTCAGGTGCGCCACACCCCGGTCGGGGGCAAGTTGAGAGCGTTGACATGCCCCGGGAGTGCATTACGGACCTGACTGGGAGGATCTCATGAGCCACCATCCACGACAGGTCCCGGAGTCTGTTCGGGAGGGCGGGATGGTTTACGTTGCGCCAAACTGTTGAGGACTCACCTATTGTGAGCCCGCGCACTGGATACATTGATTCCCGCTCCTGCACAACAGAGAGAAGAGAGCGATGGTGGGTTAAAATAGACAGCTCCTCTTGCTCTAGTTTAAAATGCTTTAAGAATTTCCGGATAAAAGCGTAGGCCGGTGGCAGATTAAAAGACACAGGTACTCTAAGATCAATGGGTAAAACTTTTAGGTGTCTGAGGTAGGACCCCATCCAGAATCGTGCCATTGCTGTCGTTTTGTCATCTCTGGATGGGGCTGTGGCGTAGGTGATGTGCAGGGTGCTGTATCGGCTTCCTAAAAACTGGTGTAGGTCCGGGACTCCCTTTCCTCCTTTCTCTTTCGGCTTTTTCATCACCTCTCTCCTCAGCCTCTCCCACTTGGACCCCCACAGGAAATAAAAGATGGCGCGTTCCAGATCTAAAAGCACTCTTCGTGGTGGGATAAAAACAGAACTGATTAATAAAAGCAAAGGTAAAATCACTGCTTTAATGATTAAAACCTTTCCTTCCATTGTCAGTCTTCTAAGTCCCCAGTACCCTAGTCTCTGTCTAACTTTCCCTACCACGTCTGGCCAGTTTCCTTTTCCTCCCCCCTCCCTGTCAAATTTAACCCCCAGTATTTTTTGGTCAGTCTGGGTCACAGTCACGGGGAGTCCTGTCGTCTCGGTCGCTGTCCACGGTCCGTAAGTTTGGGCTTGAGTCTTATCTCGGTTAAGCTTTGACCCAGAGGCCTGTCCGAACCAGTCAGTCAAGTCCAGTGTCCTGTTGACAGATAAAAGGTCAGTACATAAAATGTTAAAATCGTCCATATATATTGCACATTTGGTGGTCAATCCCCCGCTCCCCGGGATTGCCACCCCATTGATTCTTTGGTCCCTTCTCAAGATCTGTGCCAACGGCTCTATACAGGTCACGTAGAGGAGGGCTGATAACGGACAACCCTGACGGACACCGCAGTGTATGTTAACTGCTTTTGTTAGATGCCCATTAACAACAAATCTGCTGGTAATGTCCCGGTACAGCAATCCCACCCAAGCTATAAACCTTTCTGGAAACCCCATTTTTTGCAGTACCTGGAAAAGGTACTGGTGCGAGATCCGATCAAAGGCTTTCTCAAAATCTAAATTTAGGACTACTAGCCGGATGTTTCTGTCTCTCGCATAACAGATGGTGTCTCGGATCAGTACGAGGCTGTCGGTGATCTTCCTCCCCGGGATGGCACAGGCTTGATCCGGGTGAATCACCTCCTCTAAAACCAGGGACATACGAGCAGATAAAAGTTTACTAAAAAGTTTGCAGTCAAGATTTAAGAGGGTGATAGGTCTCCAGTTTTTCAGTTCAGTCCTGTCATTTTTTTTGTATAGTAGAGTCACTATCCCTGCTCTAAAACTGTCAGGTAGTCTGTCTAGTCCTTCGAAATCCATAAAAACAGAAAGTAGGTCCGGTGCTAAAATGTCCCAAAAAGTCAGATAAAAGTCCAAGGGAAGCCCGTCTTCTCCTGGGGACTTCCCTTTCTTAAAATTTTGTACACATTTATCTAACTCTAAAAGGGTAAAACCTTGGGTTAAAAGCACACTGTCCTTTACTGTTTTGTCAATGAATTTTAAAACCTCTGTCATGGTGTCTGTTTTAATATTTTTTTCTTTGTAAAGATCCCCGTAAAAGCTCTCTATAGTGTCTTTGATTTCTTCTGTTGTGTTTGCTGTGTACCCACTTTCTTTTTTTAGTTGTAAAATACCCCCCCCTTTGTTGACAATTTTCTTAAAAAAATATCTGGTACACTTTTCCCCTTCCTCGATCTCCCTTTCTTTACTTCTTAGAATGACACCCTTACTTTTAATGTCTGCTAAAACCGACATTTCTGTTTTGACTTGTTTAATATCTTCGCTAAAATCCATGCCCTGTTGCTGTAGTTTAAAATAGCGCTGTAGTCGCTTCTGCAGTCCCAGCATGCGTCTGTTTTCCTTATCTTTTTTCTTTTTACCTGCCTTTCTAAAAAAAGTCTGGGTCTTTCCCTTCACCATTTCCCACCAGTGTGCACGTGTGTCGTACAAGTCTTGAAGGGTCTGCCACTCTTTATACTGCTCCCTGAACTGGCTAACTAACTCCCTATCCTCTAACAGGGAGCAGTTGAGCTTCCACAGACCACTTCCTGTTGTCAAACCCGAAAAAGGTGAGAGGGTGCAGGAGAGCATTATGTGATCAGAGAAGAAAACAGGGGTCAATCTAGCATCGGTTGGCGGGCAGTCCCTTGTAAAAATATAGTCTATGCGAGAGGCTCTGTTGCCGTCACCACTGAACCAGGTGAAGCCTTCCTCTCCGGGATGCATGATTTTAAAACAGTCTTGGAGTTTAAAATCCCTGCATAAACCCTGCAATAAACACGATGTTTTATCAATTTTAAAATCCTCCCCTGCCCCCTTCCTATCCTTGCTGGATAAAACACAGTTAAAATCCCCTCCTACCACTAGCGGTGCCCTACCCAGCAAGTGGGACTGCAGGTCTTCTAAAAGGTCATACCTGTCGTTTCTGTCGTTAAAACCATAAATATTTAGTACGTTAAAATCCTTTCCCATGTACGTCAGATGTGCTAAAAGTGCCCGCCCGTCTCTCACCACAGTGCTGCCCTTCACCAGAATAGAGGGGTTTTTAATTAAAATGGCCACTCCATCGTTCCTGTTTTCATTTGATCCGCTCCATATGGATTCTTGTGGCCACTTCTCCTCCCATTCCCTGTAGTGTTTTAAAAACGGTATGGCACACTCCTGGAGTAAAAACACATCTGCATTAAAAGCACTCAGAAAGGATAAAACTGTTGTGGCTCTAACTCCTGACCTCACACTTCTCACATTGAGGGTGGAAATGATGAGGGTCATGTGTATTATGTTTAAAACAACAGGCATGACAGTTTAAAAGAATTGAAATAACAGGGTTAAAAACCTAAAAGAGAAATGCAGCTAACCAAATAATTGTGAATGCAGCTCTTCCTTTCCCTTTATGGGGGAAAGGGGAGGGGTCTGAGCTCCATTCCCTTTCCGGACTCTGGCAGCTGGTCTTGGGGGTAATGCCGCGTTCAGTACTGAGTCCTTGGGGGTTGATTGCAGAGCTACATTTAAAAAGGAGACCTGGTTTGGAGAACTGGAGGGGAAGACTCTGGACTCCTCCACAGACGAGCTGTCTGAGGGGTACACAGCTCTCCCCCGCTTCCCTGAGGCTCCAGGAGTCTCAGGGGACAGTTCTGAAGCAGGCCTCTTGATTTGCTGGGCATCGGGGAGGGGGCCATCATTTCCAGTTCCGCTCTCTGCCTGCATTGCCTCCTCTCCCTCAGCACTCTCCATTTGTGGGGCAATAACAGGCCCCTCCCCCTCTCCCGCCTCACCTGATCCCTCTCCTCCAACCACAGGATTTGGCGGGAGATTTGAATTTTCTAGCCCAGCCTTTTCAATTTGCTCTCCAACTGCCTCCCTTTGTCCACCATCTTGTTCCTCATTCTCGGCCTTCTTGTTAGCCTTTAGCTTGTTGGCAAAGGATTTTGGGCAATCTCTGAAGATATGATTTGACTCTCCACAAAGATTACACTTTCTGCCATTTGGACACTGCTCAAAAGCATGCCCAATTTCTCTACACTTCCCACAAACAATTTTTTGGCACGCTTCTACCAGGTGCCCATGCTCACCACACTTGCGGCAGAGCTTGGGTTGTCCCTGGTAGTGAATGTAGCCTCTGTTGTCTCCCAGAACTATCATTGATGGCAGATGTTTCAGGCCCTGGTAGCCCTGGGGGTCCTGCCATTGTTGAATGGGGACCCTCCAGGCGCAAGTCCAAATGCCATCCTCATCTCTCACTTTGGTAGCCTGGCCCTTAACAGTGCAATATCTTCCCAGCCACAAACAAATGTCATCTGCATTCACTGTCTCATTGAACATTCTGACAATAACCACTTTTGAGGCATTGTCAGTCAGTTTCTCTACATTGAAAGCAGAAAACTGGGTTTTTACCTTTTCAAAGCGTGTCCAAAATTCTCTATGCACAATCGCGGATCCGAAACTTACATCGAATCCTTTGTTGAAGGGAAGGGTCAAAATACAATTCAAGTCCTTTGCCGTGAAACCTAATGCCTTTTGTATGAGCTTCCTGGAGAAGTCCATTCTGGACATCTCCAGGAGCCTGCCATCTTTTTCTTTAAACTTAAAACGCACGCTGTGGTGCCTCCGCATGCCGGCATGGCCAGCCGACATGGTGGGGACACCACACGTTAAGAACAATTAAGAAAACTAAACCACCACGTACAAAAACCAAAGAACTAAAAACAGGGCTAAAAAGGAGAATAAAACAGTGAAATCACTCCTAAAAGGGGAAATACAAAACACTTACCTTTTCTCGGGTGGTTTGGTCTTGGTGAAGGTCTCACAGAGGGCAGGCAAGCAAAGACTCTGAGCCGATGAATTCCTGTTGGTGAAAGAAATACAACCACAAAAAATTGTAATATTTTTCACTTTAGGAATAAATATATTATCCTCCCAAGTGTGGGTAACAATCAATGCCACAAACAGGCAGGAATTTTTACCACCAGCAGGAGGCGATCGCAGTCTTAGCCAAAAGGCCGAGAAGCGATAACCCCTGGCCGTTGGCAGCACAAGGCCGCCCCTCCGGTCCGGTCCGTCCTCGTCGGGGTGTCACAGTATTTTGCCATAACAACTGCTGGTGCTTAGCACCTCCGCCCACGGAGTCTCTGGTGTACTTGTTGACCTAGTTTTCTATTTCCTTGCACAACGGTACAGGGCTCAGCCAAAGTGCTAAGCCCGCCAAAAATACCTTTAACTCTTTGGTGTTACTCTCCACGGAAGTCTTTAGTAAAAGGCGAAAGACTTATGCGTTATGAAGAGAAACCAGAGTAAGTACAGCCTCCGGCCACAAGAGCAGCCAAAGACCCTAGTCGTCTCGGTCAACAGCTTCACGGTGCTCCCCGTTTGGCTAGCTGCATAGCAAAGTACAGGCCACGCCTTTGCTGGCACTCCACCCCGCCTTCTCAGGAGCTTAATCCAATCCGATGACCCGGAAACTCATGCGTAGCCATTGCGCGCAGGCTCCTAGAGCCACTGCAATGACTGGTCAATCCCCCGTGCTCAAAATCACTGGTCTTGTTGTGTTAAAGTGCGCAAAGCTTGAGGGGAACAGGCCGCGCTTGTTTGTACAGCATGTCTACCCGTCGGGGCAATTGAACCCTTGTCCCCTGCGCAACAAGTAGGAAGATTGGCCACTGTACTAAGCAGGAGCACACTCTTTCACACCCTGAATAAGCTACCGGTGAGAATAGATTAGCTAAGGCAAACGGGGAGAAAACGCAGCACAGGCTGCTTTGACCAATTTCGAGGCGCACAAAAGCGCCGTCCACTTTGTTCTTGGTCTTTCGGTCAAATTAGGTATGACTTGCAGACTGGCTTTCCATGTTTTCAAACGTTGCTTTTCCACAGAGTGAGAGAAGGGTGCACCGTTCCCAGCGGCACTGCAATACCGGGTCGATGCGTGGAGCGAACGGAGCAAGCCCCTTTTTCAACTCCTGGTTCTAAAAATCCGTTTAATATGTTGTCCCCTTGTAGAGGACGTATCAGATATTAAACTGATAAGAACAGATACTACACTTGATCTTAGCCAAAAGGCCGAGAAGCGATAACCCCTGGCCGTTGGCAGCACAAGGCCGCCCCTCCGGTCCGGTCCGTCCTCGTCGGGGTGTCACAGTATTTTGCCATAACAACTGCTGGTGCTTAGCACCTCCGCCCACGGAGTCTCTGGTGTACTTGTTGACCTAGTTTTCTATTTCCTTGCACAACGGTACAGGGCTCAGCCAAAGTGCTAAGCCCGCCAAAAATACCTTTAACTCTTTGGTGTTACTCTCCACGGAAGTCTTTAGTAAAAGGCGAAAGACTTATGCGTTATGAAGAGAAACCAGAGTAAGTACAGCCTCCGGCCACAAGAGCAGCCAAAGACCCTAGTCGTCTCGGTCAACAGCTTCACGGTGCTCCCCGTTTGGCTAGCTGCATAGCAAAGTACAGGCCACGCCTTTGCTGGCACTCCACCCCGCCTTCTCAGGAGCTTAATCCAATCCGATGACCCGGAAACTCATGCGTAGCCATTGCGCGCAGGCTCCTAGAGCCACTGCAATGACTGGTCAATCCCCCGTGCTCAAAATCACTGGTCTTGTTGTGTTAAAGTGCGCAAAGCTTGAGGGGAACAGGCCGCGCTTGTTTGTACAGCATGTCTACCCGTCGGGGCAATTGAACCCTTGTCCCCTGCGCAACAAGTAGGAAGATTGGCCACTGTACTAAGCAGGAGCACACTCTTTCACACCCTGAATAAGCTACCGGTGAGAATAGATTAGCTAAGGCAAACGGGGAGAAAACGCAGCACAGGCTGCTTTGACCAATTTCGAGGCGCACAAAAGCGCCGTCCACTTTGTTCTTGGTCTTTCGGTCAAATTAGGTATGACTTGCAGACTGGCTTTCCATGTTTTCAAACGTTGCTTTTCCACAGAGTGAGAGAAGGGTGCACCGTTCCCAGCGGCACTGCAATACCGGGTCGATGCGTGGAGCGAACGGAGCAAGCCCCTTTTTCAACTCCTGGTTCTAAAAATCCGTTTAATATGTTGTCCCCTTATAGAGGACGTATCAGATATTAAACTGATAAGAACAGATACTACACTTGATCTTAGCCAAAAGGCCGAGAAGCGATAACCCCTGGCCGTTGGCAGCACAAGGCCGCCCCTCCGGTCCGGTCCGTCCTCGTCGGGGTGTCACAGTATTTTGCCATAACAACTGCTGGTGCTTAGCACCTCCGCCCACGGAGTCTCTGGTGTACTTGTTGACCTAGTTTTCTATTTCCTTGCACAACGGTACAGGGCTCAGCCAAAGTGCTAAGCCCGCCAAAAATACCTTTAACTCTTTGGTGTTACTCTCCACGGAAGTCTTTAGTAAAAGGCGAAAGACTTATGCGTTATGAAGAGAAACCAGAGTAAGTACAGCCTCCGGCCACAAGAGCAGCCAAAGACCCTAGTCGTCTCGGTCAACAGCTTCACGGTGCTCCCCGTTTGGCTAGCTGCATAGCAAAGTACAGGCCACGCCTTTGCTGGCACTCCACCCCGCCTTCTCAGGAGCTTAATCCAATCCGATGACCCGGAAACTCATGCGTAGCCATTGCGCGCAGGCTCCTAGAGCCACTGCAATGACTGGTCAATCCCCCGTGCTCAAAATCACTGGTCTTGTTGTGTTAAAGTGCGCAAAGCTTGAGGGGAACAGGCCGCGCTTGTTTGTACAGCATGTCTACCCGTCGGGGCAATTGAACCCTTGTCCCCTGCGCAACAAGTAGGAAGATTGGCCACTGTACTAAGCAGGAGCACACTCTTTCACACCCTGAATAAGCTACCGGTGAGAATAGATTAGCTAAGGCAAACGGGGAGAAAACGCAGCACAGGCTGCTTTGACCAATTTCGAGGCGCACAAAAGCGCCGTCCACTTTGTTCTTGGTCTTTCGGTCAAATTAGGTATGACTTGCAGACTGGCTTTCCATGTTTTCAAACGTTGCTTTTCCACAGAGTGAGAGAAGGGTGCACCGTTCCCAGCGGCACTGCAATACCGGGTCGATGCGTGGAGCGAACGGAGCAAGCCCCTTTTTCAACTCCTGGTTCTAAAAATCCGTTTAATATGTTGTCCCCTTATAGAGGACGTATCAGATATTAAACTGATAAGAACAGATACTACACTTGATCTTAGCCAAAAGGCCGAGAAGCGATAACCCCTGGCCGTTGGCAGCACAAGGCCGCCCCTCCGGTCCGGTCCGTCCTCGTCGGGGTGTCACAGTATTTTGCCATAACAACTGCTGGTGCTTAGCACCTCCGCCCACGGAGTCTCTGGTGTACTTGTTGACCTAGTTTTCTATTTCCTTGCACAACGGTACAGGGCTCAGCCAAAGTGCTAAGCCCGCCAAAAATACCTTTAACTCTTTGGTGTTACTCTCCACGGAAGTCTTTAGTAAAAGGCGAAAGACTTATGCGTTATGAAGAGAAACCAGAGTAAGTACAGCCTCCGGCCACAAGAGCAGCCAAAGACCCTAGTCGTCTCGGTCAACAGCTTCACGGTGCTCCCCGTTTGGCTAGCTGCATAGCAAAGTACAGGCCACGCCTTTGCTGGCACTCCACCCCGCCTTCTCAGGAGCTTAATCCAATCCGATGACCCGGAAACTCATGCGTAGCCATTGCGCGCAGGCTCCTAGAGCCACTGCAATGACTGGTCAATCCCCCGTGCTCAAAATCACTGGTCTTGTTGTGTTAAAGTGCGCAAAGCTTGAGGGGAACAGGCCGCGCTTGTTTGTACAGCATGTCTACCCGTCGGGGCAATTGAACCCTTGTCCCCTGCGCAACAAGTAGGAAGATTGGCCACTGTACTAAGCAGGAGCACACTCTTTCACACCCTGAATAAGCTACCGGTGAGAATAGATTAGCTAAGGCAAACGGGGAGAAAACGCAGCACAGGCTGCTTTGACCAATTTCGAGGCGCACAAAAGCGCCGTCCACTTTGTTCTTGGTCTTTCGGTCAAATTAGGTATGACTTGCAGACTGGCTTTCCATGTTTTCAAACGTTGCTTTTCCACAGAGTGAGAGAAGGGTGCACCGTTCCCAGCGGCACTGCAATACCGGGTCGATGCGTGGAGCGAACGGAGCAAGCCCCTTTTTCAACTCCTGGTTCTAAAAATCCGTTTAATATGTTGTCCCCTTATAGAGGACGTATCAGATATTAAACTGATAAGAACAGATTTTTCTTTCGAAAAAATTTATTGACACTTTTTTCATAAAGTCGTACACTGTTTACAATCATAAAATCCTTCACAAACACACATCTTTTCAAAATACAACAAACAAATAAATATGAATACTCTGTAAAACCACGTTCCTTTGTTTAAAACAATAAAAGCAATTGTTTTAAAGTGGATTACAGATAAGATAACGTTGTATTAAAAGTTGTGGAAAATAAATAAATAAATGAATAAATAAATAATTGTCTCTGTGTATATCAGTGTACATTCGTTGTGCAGGGGCGGGATGAGTCCCTAACAAGGATCAGCTCATCCCGCTCTCCCGAACAGCTTTGGGTCTCTCGGAACCTGTTCCTGGTGCTCAGAGGGGACCCTCTCCCTTCTGCTCCTTCCCACCTGCCACACCCGGAGAGCCAGGCCGCCGCTGCCTTGACCCTTTATTTGTGTGGCTCCGGCTCCCACGTCCGAATGGGCACAGAGGCGATTCTTCTTTGTGGCTGCGTCCTAGGCCTGCCGCCTGCAGCGACGGCTGCTTGCACCGCCGCTGTGGCCATCTGGATCGCAGCCACGGGGGGGATCTGCATGTGCTTCCTTACCAGCAGGTTTCTGGAGGTCCATATGGCGTCTTTGATGGCGGCCAGGGTGAGCCACTGTTTGGCAAAGTCTGCTGGTAATGTTTGTTCCTGGCCCACCCCGTACAGCACTAGCTGTGCTGTCAGGACCTCCCCTGCTGGTAAGTACGGGAATTTTAGGGAGCCGGCCATTGCCCACTGGTCTACAGCAGCGCTGCACTCCCAGAGCAGATGCCTCACCGACTCAGGTGCGCCACACCCCGGTCGGGGGCAAGTTGAGAGCGTTGACATGCCCCGGGAGTGCATTACGGACCTGACTGGGAGGATCTCATGAGCCACCATCCACGACAGGTCCCGGAGTCTGTTCGGGAGGGCGGGATGGTTTACGTTGCGCCAAACTGTTGAGGACTCACCTATTGTGAGCCCGCGCACTGGATACATTGATTCCCGCTCCTGCACAACAGAGAGAAGAGAGCGATGGTGGGTTAAAATAGACAGCTCCTCTTGCTCTAGTTTAAAATGCTTTAAGAATTTCCGGATAAAAGCGTAGGCCGGTGGCAGATTAAAAGACACAGGTACTCTAAGATCAATGGGTAAAACTTTTAGGTGTCTGAGGTAGGACCCCATCCAGAATCGTGCCATTGCTGTCGTTTTGTCATCTCTGGATGGGGCTGTGGCGTAGGTGATGTGCAGGGTGCTGTATCGGCTTCCTAAAAACTGGTGTAGGTCCGGGACTCCCTTTCCTCCTTTCTCTTTCGGCTTTTTCATCACCTCTCTCCTCAGCCTCTCCCACTTGGACCCCCACAGGAAATAAAAGATGGCGCGTTCCAGATCTAAAAGCACTCTTCGTGGTGGGATAAAAACAGAACTGATTAATAAAAGCAAAGGTAAAATCACTGCTTTAATGATTAAAACCTTTCCTTCCATTGTCAGTCTTCTAAGTCCCCAGTACCCTAGTCTCTGTCTAACTTTCCCTACCACGTCTGGCCAGTTTCCTTTTCCTCCCCCCTCCCTGTCAAATTTAACCCCCAGTATTTTTTGGTCAGTCTGGGTCACAGTCAAGGGGAGTCCTGTCGTCTCGGTCGCTGTCCACGGTCCGTAAGTTTGGGCTTGAGTCTTATCTCGGTTAAGCTTTGACCCAGAGGCCTGTCCGAACCAGTCAGTCAAGTCCAGTGTCCTGTTGACAGATAAAAGGTCAGTACATAAAATGTTAAAATCGTCCATATATATTGCACATTTGGTGGTCAATCCCCCGCTCCCCGGGATTGCCACCCCATTGATTCTTTGGTCCCTTCTCAAGATCTGTGCCAACGGCTCTATACAGGTCACGTAGAGGAGGGCTGATAACGGACAACCCTGACGGACACCGCAGTGTATGTTAACTGCTTTTGTTAGATGCCCATTAACAACAAATCTGCTGGTAATGTCCCGGTACAGCAATCCCACCCAAGCTATAAACCTTTCTGGAAACCCCATTTTTTGCAGTACCTGGAAAAGGTACTGGTGCGAGATCCGATCAAAGGCTTTCTCAAAATCTAAATTTAGGACTACTAGCCGGATGTTTCTGTCTCTCGCATAACAGATGGTGTCTCGGATCAGTACGAGGCTGTCGGTGATCTTCCTCCCCGGGATGGCACAGGCTTGATCCGGGTGAATCACCTCCTCTAAAACCAGGGACATACGAGCAGATAAAAGTTTACTAAAAAGTTTGCAGTCAAGATTTAAGAGGGTGATAGGTCTCCAGTTTTTCAGTTCAGTCCTGTCATTTTTTTTGTATAGTAGAGTCACTATCCCTGCTCTAAAACTGTCAGGTAGTCTGTCTAGTCCTTCGAAATCCATAAAAACAGAAAGTAGGTCCGGTGCTAAAATGTCCCAAAAAGTCAGATAAAAGTCCAAGGGAAGCCCGTCTTCTCCTGGGGACTTCCCTTTCTTAAAATTTTGTACACATTTATCTAACTCTAAAAGGGTAAAACCTTGGGTTAAAAGCACACTGTCCTTTACTGTTTTGTCAATGAATTTTAAAACCTCTGTCATGGTGTCTGTTTTAATATTTTTTTCTTTGTAAAGATCCCCGTAAAAGCTCTCTATAGTGTCTTTGATTTCTTCTGTTGTGTTTGCTGTGTACCCACTTTCTTTTTTTAGTTGTAAAATACCCCCCCCTTTGTTGACAATTTTCTTAAAAAAATATCTGGTACACTTTTCCCCTTCCTCGATCTCCCTTTCTTTACTTCTTAGAATGACACCCTTACTTTTAATGTCTGCTAAAACCGACATTTCTGTTTTGACTTGTTTAATATCTTCGCTAAAATCCATGCCCTGTTGCTGTAGTTTAAAATAGCGCTGTAGTCGCTTCTGCAGTCCCAGCATGCGTCTGTTTTCCTTATCTTTTTTCTTTTTACCTGCCTTTCTAAAAAAAGTCTGGGTCTTTCCCTTCACCATTTCCCACCAGTGTGCACGTGTGTCGTACAAGTCTTGAAGGGTCTGCCACTCTTTATACTGCTCCCTGAACTGGCTAACTAACTCCCTATCCTCTAACAGGGAGCAGTTGAGCTTCCACAGACCACTTCCTGTTGTCAAACCCGAAAAAGGTGAGAGGGTGCAGGAGAGCATTATGTGATCAGAGAAGAAAACAGGGGTCAATCTAGCATCGGTTGGCGGGCAGTCCCTTGTAAAAATATAGTCTATGCGAGAGGCTCTGTTGCCGTCACCACTGAACCAGGTGAAGCCTTCCTCTCCGGGATGCATGATTTTAAAACAGTCTTGGAGTTTAAAATCCCTGCATAAACCCTGCAATAAACACGATGTTTTATCAATTTTAAAATCCTCCCCTGCCCCCTTCCTATCCTTGCTGGATAAAACACAGTTAAAATCCCCTCCTACCACTAGCGGTGCCCTACCCAGCAAGTGGGACTGCAGGTCTTCTAAAAGGTCATACCTGTCGTTTCTGTCGTTAAAACCATAAATATTTAGTACGTTAAAATCCTTTCCCATGTACGTCAGATGTGCTAAAAGTGCCCGCCCGTCTCTCACCACAGTGCTGCCCTTCACCAGAATAGAGGGGTTTTTAATTAAAATGGCCACTCCATCGTTCCTGTTTTCATTTGATCCGCTCCATATGGATTCTTGTGGCCACTTCTCCTCCCATTCCCTGTAGTGTTTTAAAAACGGTATGGCACACTCCTGGAGTAAAAACACATCTGCATTAAAAGCACTCAGAAAGGATAAAACTGTTGTGGCTCTAACTCCTGACCTCACACTTCTCACATTGAGGGTGGAAATGATGAGGGTCATGTGTATTATGTTTAAAACAACAGGCATGACAGTTTAAAAGAATTGAAATAACAGGGTTAAAAACCTAAAAGAGAAATGCAGCTAACCAAATAATTGTGAATGCAGCTCTTCCTTTCCCTTTATGGGGGAAAGGGGAGGGGTCTGAGCTCCATTCCCTTTCCGGACTCTGGCAGCTGGTCTTGGGGGTAATGCCGCGTTCAGTACTGAGTCCTTGGGGGTTGATTGCAGAGCTACATTTAAAAAGGAGACCTGGTTTGGAGAACTGGAGGGGAAGACTCTGGACTCCTCCACAGACGAGCTGTCTGAGGGGTACACAGCTCTCCCCCGCTTCCCTGAGGCTCCAGGAGTCTCAGGGGACAGTTCTGAAGCAGGCCTCTTGATTTGCTGGGCATCGGGGAGGGGGCCATCATTTCCAGTTCCGCTCTCTGCCTGCATTGCCTCCTCTCCCTCAGCACTCTCCATTTGTGGGGCAATAACAGGCCCCTCCCCCTCTCCCGCCTCACCTGATCCCTCTCCTCCAACCACAGGATTTGGCGGGAGATTTGAATTTTCTAGCCCAGCCTTTTCAATTTGCTCTCCAACTGCCTCCCTTTGTCCACCATCTTGTTCCTCATTCTCGGCCTTCTTGTTAGCCTTTAGCTTGTTGGCAAAGGATTTTGGGCAATCTCTGAAGATATGATTTGACTCTCCACAAAGATTACACTTTCTGCCATTTGGACACTGCTCAAAAGCATGCCCAATTTCTCTACACTTCCCACAAACAATTTTTTGGCACGCTTCTACCAGGTGCCCATGCTCACCACACTTGCGGCAGAGCTTGGGTTGTCCCTGGTAGTGAATGTAGCCTCTGTTGTCTCCCAGAACTATCATTGATGGCAGATGTTTCAGGCCCTGGTAGCCCTGGGGGTCCTGCCATTGTTGAATGGGGACCCTCCAGGCGCAAGTCCAAATGCCATCCTCATCTCTCACTTTGGTAGCCTGGCCCTTAACAGTGCAATATCTTCCCAGCCACAAACAAATGTCATCTGCATTCACTGTCTCATTGAACATTCTGACAATAACCACTTTTGAGGCATTGTCAGTCAGTTTCTCTACATTGAAAGCAGAAAACTGGGTTTTTACCTTTTCAAAGCGTGTCCAAAATTCTCTATGCACAATCGCGGATCCGAAACTTACATCGAATCCTTTGTTGAAGGGAAGGGTCAAAATACAATTCAAGTCCTTTGCCGTGAAACCTAATGCCTTTTGTATGAGCTTCCTGGAGAAGTCCATTCTGGACATCTCCAGGAGCCTGCCATCTTTTTCTTTAAACTTAAAACGCACGCTGTGGTGCCTCCGCATGCCGGCATGGCCAGCCGACATGGTGGGGACACCACACGTTAAGAACAATTAAGAAAACTAAACCACCACGTACAAAAACCAAAGAACTAAAAACAGGGCTAAAAAGGAGAATAAAACAGTGAAATCACTCCTAAAAGGTGAAATACAAAACACTTACCTTTTCTCGGGTGGTTTGGTCTTGGTGAAGGTCTCACAGAGGGCAGGCAAGCAAAGACTCTGAGCCGATGAATTCCTGTTGGTGAAAGAAATACAACCACAAAAAATTGTAATATTTTTCACTTTAGGAATAAATATATTTTCCTCCCAAGTGTGGGTAACAATCGATGCCACAAACAGGCAAGAATTTTTACCACCAGCAGGAGGCGATCGCAGTCTTAGCCAAAAGGCCGAGAAGCGATAACCCCTGGCCGTTGGCAGCACAAGGCCGCCCCTCCGGTCCGGTCCGTCCTCGTCGGGGTGTCACAGTATTTTGCCATAACAACTGCTGGTGCTTAGCACCTCCGCCCACGGAGTCTCTGGTGTACTTGTTGACCTAGTTTTCTATTTCCTTGCACAACGGTACAGGGCTCAGCCAAAGTGCTAAGCCCGCCAAAAATACCTTTAACTCTTTGGTGTTACTCTCCACGGAAGTCTTTAGTAAAAGGCGAAAGACTTATGCGTTATGAAGAGAAACCAGAGTAAGTACAGCCTCCGGCCACAAGAGCAGCCAAAGACCCTAGTCGTCTCGGTCAACAGCTTCACGGTGCTCCCCGTTTGGCTAGCTGCATAGCAAAGTACAGGCCACGCCTTTGCTGGCACTCCACCCGCCTTCTCAGGAGCTTAATCCAATCCGATGACCCGGAAACTCATGCGTAGCCATTGCGCGCAGGCTCCTAGAGCCACTGCAATGACTGGTCAATCCCCCGTGCTCAAAATCACTGGTCTTGTTGTGTTAAAGTGCGCAAAGCTTGAGGGGAACAGGCCGCGCTTGTTTGTACAGCATGTCTACCCGTCGGGGCAATTGAACCCTTGTCCCCTGCGCAACAAGTAGGAAGATTGGCCACTGTACTAAGCAGGAGCACACTCTTTCACACCCTGAATAAGCTACCGGTGAGAATAGATTAGCTAAGGCAAACGGGGAGAAAACGCAGCACAGGCTGCTTTGACCAATTTCGAGGCGCACAAAAGCGCCGTCCACTTTGTTCTTGGTCTTTCGGTCAAATTAGGTATGACTTGCAGACTGGCTTTCCATGTTTTCAAACGTTGCTTTTCCACAGAGTGAGAGAAGGGTGCACCGTTCCCAGCGGCACTGCAATACCGGGTCGATGCGTGGAGCGAACGGAGCAAGCCCCTTTTTCAACTCCTGGTTCTAAAAATCCGTTTAATATGTTGTCCCCTTATAGAGGACGTATCAGATATTAAACTGATAAGAACAGATACTACACTTGATCTTAGCCAAAAGGCCGAGAAGCGATAACCCCTGGCCGTTGGCAGCACAAGGCCGCCCCTCCGGTCCGGTCCGTCCTCGTCGGGGTGTCACAGTATTTTGCCATAACAACTGCTGGTGCTTAGCACCTCCGCCCACGGAGTCTCTGGTGTACTTGTTGACCTAGTTTTCTATTTCCTTGCACAACGGTACAGGGCTCAGCCAAAGTGCTAAGCCCGCCAAAAATACCTTTAACTCTTTGGTGTTACTCTCCACGGAAGTCTTTAGTAAAAGGCGAAAGACTTATGCGTTATGAAGAGAAACCAGAGTAAGTACAGCCTCCGGCCACAAGAGCAGCCAAAGACCCTAGTCGTCTCGGTCAACAGCTTCACGGTGCTCCCCGTTTGGCTAGCTGCATAGCAAAGTACAGGCCACGCCTTTGCTGGCACTCCACCCCGCCTTCTCAGGAGCTTAATCCAATCCGATGACCCGGAAACTCATGCGTAGCCATTGCGCGCAGGCTCCTAGAGCCACTGCAATGACTGGTCAATCCCCCGTGCTCAAAATCACTGGTCTTGTTGTGTTAAAGTGCGCAAAGCTTGAGGGGAACAGGCCGCGCTTGTTTGTACAGCATGTCTACCCGTCGGGGCAATTGAACCCTTGTCCCCTGCGCAACAAGTAGGAAGATTGGCCACTGTACTAAGCAGGAGCACACTCTTTCACACCCTGAATAAGCTACCGGTGAGAATAGATTAGCTAAGGCAAACGGGGAGAAAACGCAGCACAGGCTGCTTTGACCAATTTCGAGGCGCACAAAAGCGCCGTCCACTTTGTTCTTGGTCTTTCGGTCAAATTAGGTATGACTTGCAGACTGGCTTTCCATGTTTTCAAACGTTGCTTTTCCACAGAGTGAGAGAAGGGTGCACCGTTCCCAGCGGCACTGCAATACCGGGTCGATGCGTGGAGCGAACGGAGCAAGCCCCTTTTTCAACTCCTGGTTCTAAAAATCCGTTTAATATGTTGTCCCCTTATAGAGGACGTATCAGATATTAAACTGATAAGAACAGATTTTTTCTTTCGAAAAAATTTATTGACACTTTTTTCAAAAAGTCGTACACTGTTTACAATCATAAAATCTTTCACAAACACACATCTTTTCAAAATACAACAAACAAATAAATATGAATACTCTGTAAAACCACGTTCCTTTGTTTAAAACAATAAAAGCAATTGTTTTAAAGTGGATTACAGATAAGATAACGTTGTATTAAAAGTTGTGGAAAATAAATAAATAAATGAATAAATAAATAATTGTCTCTGTGTATATCAGTGTACATTCGTTGTGCAGGGGCGGGATGAGTCCCTAACAAGGATCAACTCATCCCGCTCTCCCCAACAGCTTTGGGTCTCTCGGAACCTGTTCCTGGTGCTCAGAGGGGACCCTCTCCCTTCTGCTCCTTCCCACCTGCCACACCCGGAGAGCCAGGCCGCCGCTGCCTTGACCCTTTATTTGTGTGGCTCCGGCTCCCACGTCCGAATGGGCACAGAGGCGATTCTTCTTTGTGGCTGCGTCCTAGGCCTGCCGCCTGCAGCGACGGCTGCTTGCACCGCCGCTGTGGCCATCTGGATCGCAGCCACGGGGGGGATCTGCATGTGCTTCCTTACCAGCAGGTTTCTGGAGGTCCATATGGCGTCTTTGATGGCGGCCAGGGTGAGCCACTGTTTGGCAAAGTCTGCTGGTAATGTTTGTTCCTGGCCCACCCCGTACAGCACTAGCTGTGCTGTCAGGACCTCCCCTGCTGGTAAGTACGGGAATTTTAGGGAGCCGGCCATTGCCCACTGGTCTACAGCAGCGCTGCACTCCCAGAGCAGATGCCTCACCGACTCAGGTGCGCCACACCCCGGTCGGGGGCAAGTTGAGAGCGTTGACATGCCCCGGGAGTGCATTACGGACCTGACTGGGAGGATCTCATGAGCCACCATCCACGACAGGTCCCGGAGTCTGTTCGGGAGGGCGGGATGGTTTACGTTGCGCCAAACTGTTGAGGACTCACCTATTGTGAGCCCGCGCACTGGATACATTGATTCCCGCTCCTGCACAACAGAGAGAAGAGAGCGATGGTGGGTTAAAATAGACAGCTCCTCTTGCTCTAGTTTAAAATGCTTTAAGAATTTCCGGATAAAAGCGTAGGCCGGTGGCAGATTAAAAGACACAGGTACTCTAAGATCAATGGGTAAAACTTTTAGGTGTCTGAGGTAGGACCCCATCCAGAATCGTGCCATTGCTGTCGTTTTGTCATCTCTGGATGGGGCTGTGGCGTAGGTGATGTGCAGGGTGCTGTATCGGCTTCCTAAAAACTGGTGTAGGTCCGGGACTCCCTTTCCTCCTTTCTCTTTCGGCTTTTTCATCACCTCTCTCCTCAGCCTCTCCCACTTGGACCCCCACAGGAAATAAAAGATGGCGCGTTCCAGATCTAAAAGCACTCTTCGTGGTGGGATAAAAACAGAACTGATTAATAAAAGCAAAGGTAAAATCACTGCTTTAATGATTAAAACCTTTCCTTCCATTGTCAGTCTTCTAAGTCCCCAGTACCCTAGTCTCTGTCTAACTTTCCCTACCACGTCTGGCCAGTTTCCTTTTCCTCCCCCCTCCCTGTCAAATTTAACCCCCAGTATTTTTTGGTCAGTCTGGGTCACAGTCAAGGGGAGTCCTGTCGTCTCGGTCGCTGTCCACGGTCCGTAAGTTTGGGCTTGAGTCTTATCTCGGTTAAGCTTTGACCCAGAGGCCTGTCCGAACCAGTCAGTCAAGTCCAGTGTCCTGTTGACAGATAAAAGGTCAGTACATAAAATGTTAAAATCGTCCATATATATTGCACATTTGGAGGTCAATCCCCCGCTCCCCGGGATTGCCACCCCATTGATTCTTTGGTCCCTTCTCAAGATCTGTGCCAACGGCTCTATACAGGTCACGTAGAGGAGGGCTGATAACGGACAACCCTGACGGACACCGCAGTGTATGTTAACTGCTTTTGTTAGATGCCCATTAACAACAAATCTGCTGGTAATGTCCCGGTACAGCAATCCCACCCAAGCTATAAACCTTTCTGGAAACCCCATTTTTTGCAGTACCTGGAAAAGGTACTGGTGCGAGATCCGATCAAAGGCTTTCTCAAAATCTAAATTTAGGACTACTAGCCGGATGTTTCTGTCTCTCGCATAACAGATGGTGTCTCGGATCAGTACGAGGCTGTCGGTGATCTTCCTCCCCGGGATGGCACAGGCTTGATCCGGGTGAATCACCTCCTCTAAAACCAGGGACATACGAGCAGATAAAAGTTTACTAAAAAGTTTGCAGTCAAGATTTAAGAGGGTGATAGGTCTCCAGTTTTTCAGTTCAGTCCTGTCATTTTTTTTGTATAGTAGAGTCACTATCCCTGCTCTAAAACTGTCAGGTAGTCTGTCTAGTCCTTCGAAATCCATAAAAACAGAAAGTAGGTCCGGTGCTAAAATGTCCCAAAAAGTCAGATAAAAGTCCAAGGGAAGCCCGTCTTCTCCTGGGGACTTCCCTTTCTTAAAATTTTGTACACATTTATCTAACTCTAAAAGGGTAAAACCTTGGGTTAAAAGCACACTGTCCTTTACTGTTTTGTCAATGAATTTTAAAACCTCTGTCATGGTGTCTGTTTTAATATTTTTTTCTTTGTAAAGATCCCCGTAAAAGCTCTCTATAGTGTCTTTGATTTCTTCTGTTGTGTTTGCTGTGTACCCACTTTCTTTTTTTAGTTGTAAAATACCCCCCCCTTTGTTGACAATTTTCTTAAAAAAATATCTGGTACACTTTTCCCCTTCCTCGATCTCCCTTTCTTTACTTCTTAGAATGACACCCTTACTTTTAATGTCTGCTAAAACCGACATTTCTGTTTTGACTTGTTTAATATCTTCGCTAAAATCCATGCCCTGTTGCTGTAGTTTAAAATAGCGCTGTAGTCGCTTCTGCAGTCCCAGCATGCGTCTGTTTTCCTTATCTTTTTTCTTTTTACCTGCCTTTCTAAAAAAAGTCTGGGTCTTTCCCTTCACCATTTCCCACCAGTGTGCACGTGTGTCGTACAAGTCTTGAAGGGTCTGCCACTCTTTAAGTCTGATAAGATGATATCTGATGATATCTGATAAGAACAGATACTACACTTGATCTTAGCCAAAAGGCCGAGAAGCGATAACCCCTGGCCGTTGGCAGCACAAGGCCGCCCCTCCGGTCCGGTCCGTCCTCGTCGGGGTGTCACAGTATTTTGCCATAACAACTGCTGGTGCTTAGCACCTCCGCCCACGGAGTCTCTGGTGTACTTGTTGACCTAGTTTTCTATTTCCTTGCACAACGGTACAGGGCTCAGCCAAAGTGCTAAGCCCGCCAAAAATACCTTTAACTCTTTGGTGTTACTCTCCACGGAAGTCTTTAGTAAAAGGCGAAAGACTTATGCGTTATGAAGAGAAACCAGAGTAAGTACAGCCTCCGGCCACAAGAGCAGCCAAAGACCCTAGTCGTCTCGGTCAACAGCTTCACGGTGCTCCCCGTTTGGCTAGCTGCATAGCAAAGTACAGGCCACGCCTTTGCTGGCACTCCACCCCGCCTTCTCAGGAGCTTAATCCAATCCGATGACCCGGAAACTCATGCGTAGCCATTGCGCGCAGGCTCCTAGAGCCACTGCAATGACTGGTCAATCCCCCGTGCTCAAAATCACTGGTCTTGTTGTGTTAAAGTGCGCAAAGCTTGAGGGGAACAGGCCGCGCTTGTTTGTACAGCATGTCTACCCGTCGGGGCAATTGAACCCTTGTCCCCTGCGCAACAAGTAGGAAGATTGGCCACTGTACTAAGCAGGAGCACACTCTTTCACACCCTGAATAAGCTACCGGTGAGAATAGATTAGCTAAGGCAAACGGGGAGAAAACGCAGCACAGGCTGCTTTGACCAATTTCGAGGCGCACAAAAGCGCCGTCCACTTTGTTCTTGGTCTTTCGGTCAAATTAGGTATGACTTGCAGACTGGCTTTCCATGTTTTCAAACATTGCTTTTCCACAGAGTGAGAGAAGGGTGCACCGTTCCCAGCGGCACTGCAATACCGGGTCGATGCGTGGAGCGAACGGAGCAAGCCCCTTTTTCAACTCCTGGTTCTAAAAATCCGTTTAATATGTTGTCCCCTTATAGAGGACGTATCAGATATTAAACTGATAAGAACAGATACTACACTTGATCTTAGCCAAAAGGCCGAGAAGCGATAACCCCTGGCCGTTGGCAGCACAAGGCCGCCCCTCCGGTCCGGTCCGTCCTCGTCGGGGTGTCACAGTATTTTGCCATAACAACTGCTGGTGCTTAGCACCTCCGCCCACGGAGTCTCTGGTGTACTTGTTGACCTAGTTTTCTATTTCCTTGCACAACGGTACAGGGCTCAGCCAAAGTGCTAAGCCTGCCAAAAATACCTTTAACTCTTTGGTGTTACTCTCCACGGAAGTCTTTAGTAAAAGGCGAAAGACTTATGCGTTATGAAGAGAAACCAGAGTAAGTACAGCCTCCGGCCACAAGAGCAGCCAAAGACCCTAGTCGTCTCGGTCAACAGCTTCACGGTGCTCCCCGTTTGGCTAGCTGCATAGCAAAGTACAGGCCACGCCTTTGCTGGCACTCCACCCCGCCTTCTCAGGAGCTTAATCCAATCCGATGACCCGGAAACTCATGCGTAGCCATTGCGCGCAGGCTCCTAGAGCCACTGCAATGACTGGTCAATCCCCCGTGCTCAAAATCACTGGTCTTGTTGTGTTAAAGTGCGCAAAGCTTGAGGGGAACAGGCCGCGCTTGTTTGTACAGCATGTCTACCCGTCGGGGCAATTGAACCCTTGTCCCCTGCGCAACAAGTAGGAAGATTGGCCACTGTACTAAGCAGGAGCACACTCTTTCACACCCTGAATAAGCTACCGGTGAGAATAGATTAGCTAAGGCAAACGGGGAGAAAACGCAGCACAGGCTGCTTTGACCAATTTCGAGGCGCACAAAAGCGCCGTCCACTTTGTTCTTGGTCTTTCGGTCAAATTAGGTATGACTTGCAGACTGGCTTTCCATGTTTTCAAACGTTGCTTTTCCACAGAGTGAGAGAAGGGTGCACCGTTCCCAGCGGCACTGCAATACCGGGTCGATGCGTGGAGCGAACGGAGCAAGCCCCTTTTTCAACTCCTGGTTCTAAAAATCCGTTTAATATGTTGTCCCCTTATAGAGGACGTATCAGATATTAAACTGATAAGAACAGATACTACACTTGATCTTAGCCAAAAGGCCGAGAAGCGATAACCCCTGGCCGTTGGCAGCACAAGGCCGCCCCTCCGGTCCGGTCCGTCCTCGTCGGGGTGTCACAGTATTTTGCCATAACAACTGCTGGTGCTTAGCACCTCCGCCCACGGAGTCTCTGGTGTACTTGTTGACCTAGTTTTCTATTTCCTTGCACAACGGTACAGGGCTCAGCCAAAGTGCTAAGCCCGCCAAAAATACCTTTAACTCTTTGGTGTTACTCTCCACGGAAGTCTTTAGTAAAAGGCGAAAGACTTATGCGTTATGAAGAGAAACCAGAGTAAGTACAGCCTCCGGCCACAAGAGCAGCCAAAGACCCTAGTCGTCTCGGTCAACAGCTTCACGGTGCTCCCCGTTTGGCTAGCTGCATAGCAAAGTACAGGCCACGCCTTTGCTGGCACTCCACCCCGCCTTCTCAGGAGCTTAATCCAATCCGATGACCCGGAAACTCATGCGTAGCCATTGCGCGCAGGCTCCTAGAGCCACTGCAATGACTGGTCAATCCCCCGTGCTCAAAATCACTGGTCTTGTTGTGTTAAAGTGCGCAAAGCTTGAGGGGAACAGGCCGCGCTTGTTTGTACAGCATGTCTACCCGTCGGGGCAATTGAACCCTTGTCCCCTGCGCAACAAGTAGGAAGATTGGCCACTGTACTAAGCAGGAGCACACTCTTTCACACCCTGAATAAGCTACCGGTGAGAATAGATTAGCTAAGGCAAACGGGGAGAAAACGCAGCACAGGCTGCTTTGACCAATTTCGAGGCGCACAAAAGCGCCGTCCACTTTGTTCTTGGTCTTTCGGTCAAATTAGGTATGACTTGCAGACTGGCTTTCCATGTTTTCAAACGTTGCTTTTCCACAGAGTGAGAGAAGGGTGCACCGTTCCCAGCGGCACTGCAATACCGGGTCGATGCGTGGAGCGAACGGAGCAAGCCCCTTTTTCAACTCCTGGTTCTAAAAATCCGTTTAATATGTTGTCCCCTTATAGAGGACGTATCAGATATTAAACTGATAAGAACAGATACTACACTTGATCTTAGCCAAAAGGCCGAGAAGCGATAACCCCTGGCCGTTGGCAGCACAAGGCCGCCCCTCCGGTCCGGTCCGTCCTCGTCGGGGTGTCACAGTATTTTGCCATAACAACTGCTGGTGCTTAGCACCTCCGCCCACGGAGTCTCTGGTGTACTTGTTGACCTAGTTTTCTATTTCCTTGCACAACGGTACAGGGCTCAGCCAAAGTGCTAAGCCCGCCAAAAATACCTTTAACTCTTTGGTGTTACTCTCCACGGAAGTCTTTAGTAAAAGGCGAAAGACTTATGCGTTATGAAGAGAAACCAGAGTAAGTACAGCCTCCGGCCACAAGAGCAGCCAAAGACCCTAGTCGTCTCGGTCAACAGCTTCACGGTGCTCCCCGTTTGGCTAGCTGCATAGCAAAGTACAGGCCACGCCTTTGCTGGCACTCCACCCCGCCTTCTCAGGAGCTTAATCCAATCCGATGACCCGGAAACTCATGCGTAGCCATTGCGCGCAGGCTCCTAGAGCCACTGCAATGACTGGTCAATCCCCCGTGCTCAAAATCACTGGTCTTGTTGTGTTAAAGTGCGCAAAGCTTGAGGGGAACAGGCCGCGCTTGTTTGTACAGCATGTCTACCCGTCGGGGCAATTGAACCCTTGTCCCCTGCGCAACAAGTAGGAAGATTGGCCACTGTACTAAGCAGGAGCACACTCTTTCACACCCTGAATAAGCTACCGGTGAGAATAGATTAGCTAAGGCAAACGGGGAGAAAACGCAGCACAGGCTGCTTTGACCAATTTCGAGGCGCACAAAAGCGCCGTCCACTTTGTTCTTGGTCTTTCGGTCAAATTAGGTATGACTTGCAGACTGGCTTTCCATGTTTTCAAACGTTGCTTTTCCACAGAGTGAGAGAAGGGTGCACCGTTCCCAGCGGCACTGCAATACCGGGTCGATGCGTGGAGCGAACGGAGCAAGCCCCTTTTTCAACTCCTGGTTCTAAAAATCCGTTTAATATGTTGTCCCCTTATAGAGGACGTATCAGATATTAAACTGATAAGAACAGATACTACACTTGATCTTAGCCAAAAGGCCGAGAAGCGATAACCCCTGGCCGTTGGCAGCACAAGGCCGCCCCTCCGGTCCGGTCCGTCCTCGTCGGGGTGTCACAGTATTTTGCCATAACAACTGCTGGTGCTTAGCACCTCCGCCCACGGAGTCTCTGGTGTACTTGTTGACCTAGTTTTCTATTTCCTTGCACAACGGTACAGGGCTCAGCCAAAGTGCTAAGCCCGCCAAAAATACCTTTAACTCTTTGGTGTTACTCTCCACGGAAGTCTTTAGTAAAAGGCGAAAGACTTATGCGTTATGAAGAGAAACCAGAGTAAGTACAGCCTCCGGCCACAAGAGCAGCCAAAGACCCTAGTCGTCTCGGTCAACAGCTTCACGGTGCTCCCCGTTTGGCTAGCTGCATAGCAAAGTACAGGCCACGCCTTTGCTGGCACTCCACCCCGCCTTCTCAGGAGCTTAATCCAATCCGATGACCCGGAAACTCATGCGTAGCCATTGCGCGCAGGCTCCTAGAGCCACTGCAATGACTGGTCAATCCCCCGTGCTCAAAATCACTGGTCTTGTTGTGTTAAAGTGCGCAAAGCTTGAGGGGAACAGGCCGCGCTTGTTTGTACAGCATGTCTACCCGTCGGGGCAATTGAACCCTTGTCCCCTGCGCAACAAGTAGGAAGATTGGCCACTGTACTAAGCAGGAGCACACTCTTTCACACCCTGAATAAGCTACCGGTGAGAATAGATTAGCTAAGGCAAACGGGGAGAAAACGCAGCACAGGCTGCTTTGACCAATTTCGAGGCGCACAAAAGCGCCGTCCACTTTGTTCTTGGTCTTTCGGTCAAATTAGGTATGACTTGCAGACTGGCTTTCCATGTTTTCAAACGTTGCTTTTCCACAGAGTGAGAGAAGGGTGCACCGTTCCCAGCGGCACTGCAATACCGGGTCGATGCGTGGAGCGAACGGAGCAAGCCCCTTTTTCAACTCCTGGTTCTAAAAATCCGTTTAATATGTTGTCCCCTTATAGAGGACGTATCAGATATTAAACTGATAAGAACAGATACTACACTTGATCTTAGCCAAAAGGCCGAGAAGCGATAACCCCTGGCCGTTGGCAGCACAAGGCCGCCCCTCCGGTCCGGTCCGTCCTCGTCGGGGTGTCACAGTATTTTGCCATAACAACTGCTGGTGCTTAGCACCTCCGCCCACGGAGTCTCTGGTGTACTTGTTGACCTAGTTTTCTATTTCCTTGCACAACGGTACAGGGCTCAGCCAAAGTGCTAAGCCCGCCAAAAATACCTTTAACTCTTTGGTGTTACTCTCCACGGAAGTCTTTAGTAAAAGGCGAAAGACTTATGCGTTATGAAGAGAAACCAGAGTAAGTACAGCCTCCGGCCACAAGAGCAGCCAAAGACCCTAGTCGTCTCGGTCAACAGCTTCACGGTGCTCCCCGTTTGGCTAGCTGCATAGCAAAGTACAGGCCACGCCTTTGCTGGCACTCCACCCCGCCTTCTCAGGAGCTTAATCCAATCCGATGACCCGGAAACTCATGCGTAGCCATTGCGCGCAGGCTCCTAGAGCCACTGCAATGACTGGTCAATCCCCCGTGCTCAAAATCACTGGTCTTGTTGTGTTAAAGTGCGCAAAGCTTGAGGGGAACAGGCCGCGCTTGTTTGTACAGCATGTCTACCCGTCGGGGCAATTGAACCCTTGTCCCCTGCGCAACAAGTAGGAAGATTGGCCACTGTACTAAGCAGGAGCACACTCTTTCACACCCTGAATAAGCTACCGGTGAGAATAGATTAGCTAAGGCAAACGGGGAGAAAACGCAGCACAGGCTGCTTTGACCAATTTCGAGGCGCACAAAAGCGCCGTCCACTTTGTTCTTGGTCTTTCGGTCAAATTAGGTATGACTTGCAGACTGGCTTTCCATGTTTTCAAACGTTGCTTTTCCACAGAGTGAGAGAAGGGTGCACCGTTCCCAGCGGCACTGCAATACCGGGTCGATGCGTGGAGCGAACGGAGCAAGCCCCTTTTTCAACTCCTGGTTCTAAAAATCCGTTTAATATGTTGTCCCCTTATAGAGGACGTATCAGATATTAAACTGATAAGAACAGATTTTTTTTCTTTCGAAAAAATTTATTGACACTTTTTTCAAAAAGTCGTACACTGTTTACAATCATAAAATCCTTCACAAACACACATCTTTTCAAAATACAACAAACAAATAAATACTCTGTAAAACCACGTTCCTTTGTTTAAAACAATAAAAGCAATTGTTTTAAAGTGGATTACAGATAAGATAACATTGTATTAAAAGTTGTGGAAAATAAATAAATAAATGAATAAATAAATAATTGTCTCTGTGTATATCAGTGTACATTCGTTGTGCAGGGGCGGGATGAGTCCCTAACAAGGATCAACTCATCCCGCTCTCCCGAACAGCTTTGGGTCTCTCGGAACCTGTTCCTGGTGCTCAGAGGGGACCCTCTCCCTTCTGCTCCTTCCCACCTGCCACACCCGGAGAGCCAGGCCGCCGCTGCCTTGACCCTTTATTTGTGTGGCTCCGGCTCCCACGTCCGAATGGGCACAGAGGCGATTCTTCTTTGTGGCTGCGTCCTAGGCCTGCCGCCTGCAGCGACGGCTGCTTGCACCGCCGCTGTGGCCATCTGGATCGCAGCCACGGGGGAGATCTGCATGTGCTTCCTTACCAGCAGGTTTCTGGAGGTCCATATGGCGTCTTTGATGGCGGCCAGGGTGAGCCACTGTTTGGCAAAGTCTGCTGGTAATGTTTGTTCCTGGCCCACCCCGTACAGCACTAGCTGTGCTGTCAGGACCTCCCCTGCTGGTAAGTACGGGAATTTTAGGGAGCCGGCCATTGCCCACTGGTCTACAGCAGCGCTGCACTCCCAGAGCAGATGCCTCACCGACTCAGGTGCGCCACACCCCGGTCGGGGGCAAGTTGAGAGCGTTGACATGCCCCGGGAGTGCATTACGGACCTGACTGGGAGGATCTCATGAGCCACCATCCACGACAGGTCCCGGAGTCTGTTCGGGAGGGCGGGATGGTTTACGTTGCGCCAAACTGTTGAGGACTCACCTATTGTGAGCCCGCGCACTGGATACATTGATTCCCGCTCCTGCACAACAGAGAGAAGAGAGCGATGGTGGGTTAAAATAGACAGCTCCTCTTGCTCTAGTTTAAAATGCTTTAAGAATTTCCGGATAAAAGCGTAGGCCGGTGGCAGATTAAAAGACACAGGTACTCTAAGATCAACGGGTAAAACTTTTAGGTGTCTGAGGTAGGACCCCATCCAGAATCGTGCCATTGCTGTCGTTTTGTCATCTCTGGATGGGGCTGTGGCGTAGGTGATGTGCAGGGTGCTGTATCGGCTTCCTAAAAACTGGTGTAGGTCCGGGACTCCCTTTCCTCCTTTCTCTTTCGGCTTTTTCATCACCTCTCTCCTCAGCCTCTCCCACTTGGACCCCCACAGGAAATAAAAGATGGCGCGTTCCAGATCTAAAAGCACTCTTCGTGGTGGGATAAAAACAGAACTGATTAATAAAAGCAAAGGTAAAATCACTGCTTTAATGATTAAAACCTTTCCTTCCATTGTCAGTCTTCTAAGTCCCCAGTACCCTAGTCTCTGTCTAACTTTCCCTACCACGTCTGGCCAGTTTCCTTTTCCTCCCCCCTCCCTGTCAAATTTAACCCCCAGTATTTTTTGGTCAGTCTGGGTCACAGTCAAGGGGAGTCCTGTCGTCTCGGTCGCTGTCCACGGTCCGTAAGTTTGGGCTTGAGTCTTATCTCGGTTAAGCTTTGACCCAGAGGCCTGTCCGAACCAGTCAGTCAAGTCCAGTGTCCTGTTGACAGATAAAAGGTCAGTACATAAAATGTTAAAATCGTCCATATATATTGCACATTTGGTGGTCAATCCCCCGCTCCCCGGGATTGCCACCCCATTGATTCTTTGGTCCCTTCTCAAGATCTGTGCCAACGGCTCTATACAGGTCACGTAGAGGAGGGCTGATAACGGACAACCCTGACGGACACCGCAGTGTATGTTAACTGCTTTTGTTAGATGCCCATTAACAACAAATCTGCTGGTAATGTCCCGGTACAGCAATCCCACCCAAGCTATAAACCTTTCTGGAAACCCCATTTTTTGCAGTACCTGGAAAAGGTACTGGTGCGAGATCCGATCAAAGGCTTTCTCAAAATCTAAATTTAGGACTACTAGCCGGATGTTTCTGTCTCTCGCATAACAGATGGTGTCTCGGATCAGTACGAGGCTGTCGGTGATCTTCCTCCCCGGGATGGCACAGGCTTGATCCGGGTGAATCACCTCCTCTAAAACCAGGGACATACGAGCAGATAAAAGTTTACTAAAAAGTTTGCAGTCAAGATTTAAGAGGGTGATAGGTCTCCAGTTTTTCAGTTCAGTCCTGTCATTTTTTTTGTATAGTAGAGTCACTATCCCTGCTCTAAAACTGTCAGGTAGTCTGTCTAGTCCTTCGAAATCCATAAAAACAGAAAGTAGGTCCGGTGCTAAAATGTCCCAAAAAGTCAGATAAAAGTCCAAGGGAAGCCCGTCTTCTCCTGGGGACTTCCCTTTCTTAAAATTTTGTACACATTTATCTAACTCTAAAAGGGTAAAACCTTGGGTTAAAAGCACACTGTCCTTTACTGTTTTGTCAATGAATTTTAAAACCTCTGTCATGGTGTCTGTTTTAATATTTTTTTCTTTGTAAAGATCCCCGTAAAAGCTCTCTATAGTGTCTTTGATTTCTTCTGTTGTGTTTGCTGTGTACCCACTTTCTTTTTTTAGTTGTAAAATACCCCCCCCTTTGTTGACAATTTTCTTAAAAAAATATCTGGTACACTTTTCCCCTTCCTCGATCTCCCTTTCTTTACTTCTTAGAATGACACCCTTACTTTTAATGTCTGCTAAAACCGACATTTCTGTTTTGACTTGTTTAATATCTTCGCTAAAATCCATGCCCTGTTGCTGTAGTTTAAAATAGCGCTGTAGTCGCTTCTGCAGTCCCAGCATGCGTCTGTTTTCCTTATCTTTTTTCTTTTTACCTGCCTTTCTAAAAAAAGTCTGGGTCTTTCCCTTCACCATTTCCCACCAGTGTGCACGTGTGTCGTACAAGTCTTGAAGGGTCTGCCACTCTTTATACTGCTCCCTGAACTGGCTAACTAACTCCCTATCCTCTAACAGGGAGCAGTTGAGCTTCCACAGACCACTTCCTGTTGTCAAACCCGAAAAAGGTGAGAGGGTGCAGGAGAGCATTATGTGATCAGAGAAGAAAACAGGGGTCAATCTAGCATCGGTTGGCGGGCAGTCCCTTGTAAAAATATAGTCTATGCGAGAGGCTCTGTTGCCGTCACCACTGAACCAGGTGAAGCCTTCCTCTCCGGGATGCATGATTTTAAAACAGTCTTGGAGTTTAAAATCCCTGCATAAACCCTGCAATAAACACGATGTTTTATCAATTTTAAAATCCTCCCCTGCCCCCTTCCTATCCTTGCTGGATAAAACACAGTTAAAATCCCCTCCTACCACTAGCGGTGCCCTACCCAGCAAGTGGGACTGCAGGTCTTCTAAAAGGTCATACCTGTCGTTTCTGTCGTTAAAACCATAAATATTTAGTACGTTAAAATCCTTTCCCATGTACGTCAGATGTGCTAAAAGTGCCCGCCCGTCTCTCACCACAGTGCTGCCCTTCACCAGAATAGAGGGGTTTTGAATTAAAATGGCCACTCCATCGTTCCTGTTTTCATTTGATCCGCTCCATATGGATTCTTGTGGCCACTTCTCCTCCCATTCCCTGTAGTGTTTTAAAAACGGTATGGCACACTCCTGGAGTAAAAACACATCTGCATTAAAAGCACTCAGAAAGGATAAAACTGTTGTGGCTCTAACTCCTGACCTCACACTTCTCACATTGAGGGTGGAAATGATGAGGGTCATGTGTATTATGTTTAAAACAACAGGCATGACAGTTTAAAAGAATTGAAATAACAGGGTTAAAAACCTAAAAGAGAAATGCAGCTAACCAAATAATTGTGAATGCAGCTCTTCCTTTCCCTTTATGGGGGAAAGGGGAGGGGTCTGAGCTCCATTCCCTTTCCGGACTCTGGCAGCTGGTCTTGGGGGTAATGCCGCGTTCAGTACTGAGTCCTTGGGGGTTGATTGCAGAGCTACATTTAAAAAGGAGACCTGGTTTGGAGAACTGGAGGGGAAGACTCTGGACTCCTCCACAGACGAGCTGTCTGAGGGGTACACAGCTCTCCCCCGCTTCCCTGAGGCTCCAGGAGTCTCAGGGGACAGTTCTGAAGCAGGCCTCTTGATTTGCTGGGCATCGGGGAGGGGGCCATCATTTCCAGTTCCGCTCTCTGCCTGCATTGCCTCCTCTCCCTCAGCACTCTCCATTTGTGGGGCAATAACAGGCCCCTCCCCCTCTCCCGCCTCACCTGATCCCTCTCCTCCAACCACAGGATTTGGCGGGAGATTTGAATTTTCTAGCCCAGCCTTTTCAATTTGCTCTCCAACTGCCTCCCTTTGTCCACCATCTTGTTCCTCATTCTCGGCCTTCTTGTTAGCCTTTAGCTTGTTGGCAAAGGATTTTGGGCAATCTCTGAAGATATGATTTGACTCTCCACAAAGATTACACTTTCTGCCATTTGGACACTGCTCAAAAGCATGCCCAATTTCTCTACACTTCCCACAAACAATTTTTTGGCACGCTTCTACCAGGTGCCCATGCTCACCACACTTGCGGCAGAGCTTGGGTTGTCCCTGGTAGTGAATGTAGCCTCTGTTGTCTCCCAGAACTATCATTGATGGCAGATGTTTCAGGCCCTGGTAGCCCTGGGGGTCCTGCCATTGTTGAATGGGGACCCTCCAGGCGCAAGTCCAAATGCCATCCTCATCTCTCACTTTGGTAGCCTGGCCCTTAACAGTGCAATATCTTCCCAGCCACAAACAAATGTCATCTGCATTCACTGTCTCATTGAACATTCTGACAATAACCACTTTTGAGGCATTGTCAGTCAGTTTCTCTACATTGAAAGCAGAAAACTGGGTTTTTACCTTTTCAAAGCGTGTCCAAAATTCTCTATGCACAATCGCGGATCCGAAACTTACATCGAATCCTTTGTTGAAGGGAAGGGTCAAAATACAATTCAAGTCCTTTGCCGTGAAACCTAATGCCTTTTGTATGAGCTTCCTGGAGAAGTCCATTCTGGACATCTCCAGGAGCCTGCCATCTTTTTCTTTAAACTTAAAACGCACGCTGTGGTGCCTCCGCATGCCGGCATGGCCAGCCGACATGGTGGGGACACCACACGTTAAGAACAATTAAGAAAACTAAACCACCACGTACAAAAGCCAAAGAACTAAAAACAGGGCTAAAAAGGAGAATAAAACAGTGAAATCACTCCTAAAAGATGAAATACAAAACACTTACCTTTTCTCGGGTGGTTTGGTCTTGGTGAAGGTCTCACAGAGGGCAGGCAAGCAAAGACTCTGAGCCGATGAATTCCTGTTGGTGAAAGAAATACAACCACAAAAAATTGTAATATTTTTCACTTTAGGAATAAATATATTATCCTCCCAAGTGTGGGTAACAATCAATGCCACAAACAGGCAAGAATTTTTACCACCAGCAGGAGGCGATCGCAGTCTTAGCCAAAAGGCCGAGAAGCGATAACCCCTGGCCGTTGGCAGCACAAGGCCGCCCCTCCGGTCCGGTCCGTCCTCGTCGGGGTGTCACAGTATTTTGCCATAACAACTGCTGGTGCTTAGCACCTCCGCCCACGGAGTCTCTGGTGTACTTGTTGACCTAGTTTTCTATTTCCTTGCACAACGGTACAGGGCTCAGCCAAAGTGCTAAGCCCGCCAAAAATACCTTTAACTCTTTGGTGTTACTCTCCACGGAAGTCTTTAGTAAAAGGCGAAAGACTTATGCGTTATGAAGAGAAACCAGAGTAAGTACAGCCTCCGGCCACAAGAGCAGCCAAAGACCCTAGTCGTCTCGGTCAACAGCTTCACGGTGCTCCCCGTTTGGCTAGCTGCATAGCAAAGTACAGGCCACGCCTTTGCTGGCACTCCACCCCGCCTTCTCAGGAGCTTAATCCAATCCGATGACCCGGAAACTCATGCGTAGCCATTGCGCGCAGGCTCCTAGAGCCACTGCAATGACTGGTCAATCCCCCGTGCTCAAAATCACTGGTCTTGTTGTGTTAAAGTGCGCAAAGCTTGAGGGGAACAGGCCGCGCTTGTTTGTACAGCATGTCTACCCGTCGGGGCAATTGAACCCTTGTCCCCTGCGCAACAAGTAGGAAGATTGGCCACTGTACTAAGCAGGAGCACACTCTTTCACACCCTGAATAAGCTACCGGTGAGAATAGATTAGCTAAGGCAAACGGGGAGAAAACGCAGCACAGGCTGCTTTGACCAATTTCGAGGCGCACAAAAGCGCCGTCCACTTTGTTCTTGGTCTTTCGGTCAAATTAGGTATGACTTGCAGACTGGCTTTCCATGTTTTCAAACGTTGCTTTTCCACAGAGTGAGAGAAGGGTGCACCGTTCCCAGCGGCACTGCAATACCGGGTCGATGCGTGGAGCGAACGGAGCAAGCCCCTTTTTCAACTCCTGGTTCTAAAAATCCGTTTAATATGTTGTCCCCTTATAGAGGACGTATCAGATATTAAACTGATAAGAACAGATTTTTCTTTCGAAAAAATTTATTGACACTTTTTTCAAAAAGTCGTACACTGTTTACAATCATAAAATCCTTCACAAACACACATCTTTTCAAAATACAACAAACAAATAAATATGAATACTCTGTAAAACCACGTTCCTTTGTTTAAAACAATAAAAGCAATTGTTTTAAAGTGGATTACAGATAAGATAACATTGTATTAAAAGTTGTGGAAAATAAATAAATAAATGAATAAATAAATAATTGTCTCTGTGTATATCAGTGTACATTCGTTGTGCAGGGGCGGGATGAGTCCCTAACAAGGATCAACTCATCCCGCTCTCCCGAACAGCTTTGGGTCTCTCGGAACCTGTTCCTGGTGCTCAGAGGGGACCCTCTCCCTTCTGCTCCTTCCCACCTGCCACACCCGGAGAGCCAGGCCGCCGCTGCCTTGACCCTTTATTTGTGTGGCTCCGGCTCCCACGTCCGAATGGGCACAGAGGCGATTCTTCTTTGTGGCTGTGTCCTAGGCCTGCCGCCTGCAGCGACGGCTGCTTGCACCGCCGCTGTGGCCATCTGGATCGCAGCCACGGGGGGGATCTGCATGTGCTTCCTTACCAGCAGGTTTCTGGAGGTCCATATGGCGTCTTTGATGGCGGCCAGGGTGAGCCACTGTTTGGCAAAGTCTGCTGGTAATGTTTGTTCCTGGCCCACCCCGTACAGCACTAGCTGTGCTGTCAGGACCTCCCCTGCTGGTAAGTACGGGAATTTTAGGGAGCCGGCCATTGCCCACTGGTCTACAGCAGCGCTGCACTCCCAGAGCAGATGCCTCACCGACTCAGGTGCGCCACACCCCGGTCGGGGGCAAGTTGAGAGCGTTGACATGCCCCGGGAGTGCATTACGGACCTGACTGGGAGGATCTCATGAGCCACCATCCACGACAGGTCCCGGAGTCTGTTCGGGAGGGCGGGATGGTTTACGTTGCGCCAAACTGTTGAGGACTCACCTATTGTGAGCCCGCGCACTGGATACATTGATTCCCGCTCCTGCACAACAGAGAGAAGAGAGCGATGGTGGGTTAAAATAGACAGCTCCTCTTGCTCTAGTTTAAAATGCTTTAAGAATTTCCGGATAAAAGCGTAGGCCGGTGGCAGATTAAAAGACACAGGTACTCTAAGATCAACGGGTAAAACTTTTAGGTGTCTGAGGTAGGACCCCATCCAGAATCGTGCCATTGCTGTCGTTTTGTCATCTCTGGATGGGGCTGTGGCGTAGGTGATGTGCAGGGTGCTGTATCGGCTTCCTAAAAACTGGTGTAGGTCCGGGACTCCCTTTCCTCCTTTCTCTTTCGGCTTTTTCATCACCTCTCTCCTCAGCCTCTCCCACTTGGACCCCCACAGGAAATAAAAGATGGCGCGTTCCAGATCTAAAAGCACTCTTCGTGGTGGGATAAAAACAGAACTGATTAATAAAAGCAAAGGTAAAATCACTGCTTTAATGATTAAAACCTTTCCTTCCATTGTCAGTCTTCTAAGTCCCCAGTACCCTAGTCTCTGTCTAACTTTCCCTACCACGTCTGGCCAGTTTCCTTTTCCTCCCCCCTCCCTGTCAAATTTAACCCCCAGTATTTTTTGGTCAGTCTGGGTCACAGTCAAGGGGAGTCCTGTCGTCTCGGTCGCTGTCCACGGTCCGTAAGTTTGGGCTTGAGTCTTATCTCGGTTAAGCTTTGACCCAGAGGCCTGTCCGAACCAGTCAGTCAAGTCCAGTGTCCTGTTGACAGATAAAAGGTCAGTACATAAAATGTTAAAATCGTCCATATATATTGCACATTTGGTGGTCAATCCCCCGCTCCCCGGGATTGCCACCCCATTGATTCTTTGGTCCCTTCTCAAGATCTGTGCCAACGGCTCTATACAGGTCACGTAGAGGAGGGCTGATAACGGACAACCCTGACGGACACCGCAGTGTATGTTAACTGCTTTTGTTAGATGCCCATTAACAACAAATCTGCTGGTAATGTCCCGGTACAGCAATCCCACCCAAGCTATAAACCTTTCTGGAAACCCCATTTTTTGCAGTACCTGGAAAAGGTACTGGTGCGAGATCCGATCAAAGGCTTTCTCAAAATCTAAATTTAGGACTACTAGCCGGATATTTCTGTCTCTCGCATAACAGATGGTGTCTCGGATCAGTACGAGGCTGTCGGTGATCTTCCTCCCCGGGATGGCACAGGCTTGATCCGGGTGAATCACCTCCTCTAAAACCAGGGACATACGAGCAGATAAAAGTTTACTAAAAAGTTTGCAGTCAAGATTTAAGAGGGTGATAGGTCTCCAGTTTTTCAGTTCAGTCCTGTCATTTTTTTTGTATAGTAGAGTCACTATCCCTGCTCTAAAACTGTCAGGTAGTCTGTCTAGTCCTTCGAAATCCATAAAAACAGAAAGTAGGTCCGGTGCTAAAATGTCCCAAAAAGTCAGATAAAAGTCCAAGGGAAGCCCGTCTTCTCCTGGGGACTTCCCTTTCTTAAAATTTTGTACACATTTATCTAACTCTAAAAGGGTAAAACCTTGGGTTAAAAGCACACTGTCCTTTACTGTTTTGTCAATGAATTTTAAAACCTCTGTCATGGTGTCTGTTTTAATATTTTTTTCTTTGTAAAGATCCCCGTAAAAGCTCTCTATAGTGTCTTTGATTTCTTCTGTTGTGTTTGCTGTGTACCCACTTTCTTTTTTTAGTTGTAAAATACCCCCCCCTTTGTTGACAATTTTCTTAAAAAAATATCTGGTACACTTTTCCCCTTCCTCGATCTCCCTTTCTTTACTTCTTAGAATGACACCCTTACTTTTAATGTCTGCTAAAACCGACATTTCTGTTTTGACTTGTTTAATATCTTCGCTAAAATCCATGCCCTGTTGCTGTAGTTTAAAATAGCGCTGTAGTCGCTTCTGCAGTCCCAGCATGCGTCTGTTTTCCTTATCTTTTTTCTTTTTACCTGCCTTTCTAAAAAAAGTCTGGGTCTTTCCCTTCACCATTTCCCACCAGTGTGCACGTGTGTCGTACAAGTCTTGAAGGGTCTGCCACTCTTTATACTGCTCCCTGAACTGGCTAACTAACTCCCTATCCTCTAACAGGGAGCAGTTGAGCTTCCACAGACCACTTCCTGTTGTCAAACCCGAAAAAGGTGAGAGGGTGCAGGAGAGCATTATGTGATCAGAGAAGAAAACAGGGGTCAATCTAGCATCGGTTGGCGGGCAGTCCCTTGTAAAAATATAGTCTATGCGAGAGGCTCTGTTGCCGTCACCACTGAACCAGGTGAAGCCTTCCTCTCCGGGATGCATGATTTTAAAACAGTCTTAGAGTTTAAAATCCCTGCATAAACCCTGCAATAAACACGATGTTTTATCAATTTTAAAATCCTCCCCTGCCCCCTTCCTATCCTTGCTGGATAAAACACAGTTAAAATCCCCTCCTACCACTAGCGGTGCCCTACCCAGCAAGTGGGACTGCAGGTCTTCTAAAAGGTCATACCTGTCGTTTCTGTCGTTAAAACCATAAATATTTAGTACGTTAAAATCCTTTCCCATGTACGTCAGATGTGCTAAAAGTGCCCGCCCGTCTCTCACCACAGTGCTGCCCTTCACCAGAATAGAGGGGTTTTGAATTAAAATGGCCACTCCATCGTTCCTGTTTTCATTTGATCCGCTCCATATGGATTCTTGTGGCCACTTCTCCTCCCATTCCCTGTAGTGTTTTAAAAACGGTATGGCACACTCCTGGAGTAAAAACACATCTGCATTAAAAGCACTCAGAAAGGATAAAACTGTTGTAGCTCTAACTCCTGACCTCACACTTCTCACATTGAGGGTGGAAATGATGAGGGTCATGTGTATTATGTTTAAAACAACAGGCATGACAGTTTAAAAGAATTGAAATAACAGGGTTAAAAACCTAAAAGAGAAATGCAGCTAACCAAATAATTGTGAATGCAGCTCTTCCTTTCCCTTTATGGGGGAAAGGGGAGGGGTCTGAGCTCCATTCCCTTTCCGGACTCTGGCAGCTGGTCTTGGGGGTAATGCCGCGTTCAGTACTGAGTCCTTGGGGGTTGATTGCAGAGCTACATTTAAAAAGGAGACCTGGTTTGGAGAACTGGAGGGGAAGACTCTGGACTCCTCCACAGACGAGCTGTCTGAGGGGTACACAGCTCTCCCCCGCTTCCCTGAGGCTCCAGGAGTCTCAGGGGACAGTTCTGAAGCAGGCCTCTTGATTTGCTGGGCATCGGGGGGGGGGCCATCATTTCCAGTTCCGCTCTCTGCCTGCATTGCCTCCTCTCCCTCAGCACTCTCCATTTGTGGGGCAATAACAGGCCCCTCCCCCTCTCCCGCCTCACCTGATCCCTCTCCTCCAACCACAGGATTTGGCGGGAGATTTGAATTTTCTAGCCCAGCCTTTTCAATTTGCTCTCCAACTGCCTCCCTTTGTCCACCATCTTGTTCCTCATTCTCGGCCTTCTTGTTAGCCTTTAGCTTGTTGGCAAAGGATTTTGGGCAATCTCTGAAGATATGATTTGACTCTCCACAAAGATTACACTTTCTGCCATTTGGACACTGCTCAAAAGCATGCCCAATTTCTCTACACTTCCCACAAACAATTTTTTGGCACGCTTCTACCAGGTGCCCATGCTCACCACACTTGCGGCAGAGCTTGGGTTGTCCCTGGTAGTGAATGTAGCCTCTGTTGTCTCCCAGAACTATCATTGATGGCAGATGTTTCAGGCCCTGGTAGCCCTGGGGGTCCTGCCATTGTTGAATGGGGACCCTCCAGGCGCAAGTCCAAATGCCATCCTCATCTCTCACTTTGGTAGCCTGGCCCTTAACAGTGCAATATCTTCCCAGCCACAAACAAATGTCATCTGCATTCACTGTCTCATTGAACATTCTGACAATAACCACTTTTGAGGCATTGTCAGTCAGTTTCTCTACATTGAAAGAACAGATGATAAGAACAAATACTACACTTGATCTTAGCCAAAAGGCCGAGAAGCGATAACCCCTGGCCGTTGGCAGCACAAGGCCGCCCCTCCGGTCCGGTCCGTCCTCGTCGGGGTGTCACAGTATTTTGCCATAACAACTGCTGGTGCTTAGCACCTCCGCCCACGGAGTCTCTGGTGTACTTGTTGACCTAGTTTTCTATTTCCTTGCACAACGGTACAGGGCTCAGCCAAAGTGCTAAGCCCGCCAAAAATACCTTTAACTCTTTGGTGTTACTCTCCACGGAAGTCTTTAGTAAAAGGCGAAAGACTTATGCGTTATGAAGAGAAACCAGAGTAAGTACAGCCTCCGGCCACAAGAGCAGCCAAAGACCCTAGTCGTCTCGGTCAACAGCTTCACGGTGCTCCCCGTTTGGCTAGCTGCATAGCAAAGTACAGGCCACGCCTTTGCTGGCACTCCACCCCGCCTTCTCAGGAGCTTAATCCAATCCGATGACCCGGAAACTCATGCGTAGCCATTGCGCGCAGGCTCCTAGAGCCACTGCAATGACTGGTCAATCCCCCGTGCTCAAAATCACTGGTCTTGTTGTGTTAAAGTGCGCAAAGCTTGAGGGGAACAGGCCGCGCTTGTTTGTACAGCATGTCTACCCGTCGGGGCAATTGAACCCTTGTCCCCTGCGCAACAAGTAGGAAGATTGGCCACTGTACTAAGCAGGAGCACACTCTTTCACACCCTGAATAAGCTACCGGTGAGAATAGATTAGCTAAGGCAAACGGGGAGAAAACGCAGCACAGGCTGCTTTGACCAATTTCGAGGCGCACAAAAGCGCCGTCCACTTTGTTCTTGGTCTTTCGGTCAAATTAGGTATGACTTGCAGACTGGCTTTCCATGTTTTCAAACGTTGCTTTTCCACAGAGTGAGAGAAGGGTGCACCGTTCCCAGCGGCACTGCAATACCGGGTCGATGCGTGGAGCGAACGGAGCAAGCCCCTTTTTCAACTCCTGGTTCTAAAAATCCGTTTAATATGTTGTCCCCTTATAGAGGACGTATCAGATATTAAACTGATAAGAACAGATTTTTTCGTTCGAAAAAATTTATTGACACTTTTTTCAAAAAGTCGTACACTGTTTACAATCATAAAATCCTTCACAAACACACATCTTTTCAAAATACAACAAACAAATAAATATGAATACTCTGTAAAACCACGTTCCTTTGTTTAAAACAATAAAAGCAATTGTTTTAAAGTGGATTACAGATAAGATAACGTTGTATTAAAAGTTGTGGAAAATAAATAAATAAATGAATAAATAAATAATTGTCTCTGTGTATATCAGTGTACATTCGTTGTGCAGGGGCGGGATGAGTCCCTAACAAGGATCAACTCATCCCGCTCTCCCGAACAGCTTTGGGTCTCTCGGAACCTGTTCCTGGTGCTCAGAGGGGACCCTCTCCCTTCTGCTCCTTCCCACCTGCCACACCCGGAGAGCCAGGCCGCCGCTGCCTTGACCCTTTATTTGTGTGGCTCCGGCTCCCACGTCCGAATGGGCACAGAGGCGATTCTTCTTTGTGGCTGCGTCCTAGGCCTGCCGCCTGCAGCGACGGCTGCTTGCACCGCCGCTGTGGCCATCTGGATCGCAGCCACGGGGGGGATCTGCATGTGCTTCCTTACCAGCAGGTTTCTGGAGGTCCATATGGCGTCTTTGATGGCGGCCAGGGTGAGCCACTGTTTGGCAAAGTCTGCTGGTAATGTTTGTTCCTGGCCCACCCCGTACAGCACTAGCTGTGCTGTCAGGACCTCCCCTGCTGGTAAGTACGGGAATTTTAGGGAGCCGGCCATTGCCCACTGGTCTACAGCAGCGCTGCACTCCCAGAGCAGATGCCTCACCGACTCAGGTGCGCCACACCCCGGTCGGGGGCAAGTTGAGAGCGTTGACATGCCCCGGGAGTGCATTACGGACCTGACTGGGAGGATCTCATGAGCCACCATCCACGACAGGTCCCGGAGTCTGTTCGGGAGGGCGGGATGGTTTACGTTGCGCCAAACTGTTGAGGACTCACCTATTGTGAGCCCGCGCACTGGATACATTGATTCCCGCTCCTGCACAACAGAGAGAAGAGAGCGATGGTGGGTTAAAATAGACAGCTCCTCTTGCTCTAGTTTAAAATGCTTTAAGAATTTCCGGATAAAAGCGTAGGCCGGTGGCAGATTAAAAGACACAGGTACTCTAAGATCAACGGGTAAAACTTTTAGGTGTCTGAGGTAGGACCCCATCCAGAATCGTGCCATTGCTGTCGTTTTGTCATCTCTGGATGGGGCTGTGGCGTAGGTGATGTGCAGGGTGCTGTATCGGCTTCCTAAAAACTGGTGTAGGTCCGGGACTCCCTTTCCTCCTTTCTCTTTCGGCTTTTTCATCACCTCTCTCCTCAGCCTCTCCCACTTGGACCCCCACAGGAAATAAAAGATGGCGCGTTCCAGATCTAAAAGCACTCTTCGTGGTGGGATAAAAACAGAACTGATTAATAAAAGCAAAGGTAAAATCACTGCTTTAATGATTAAAACCTTTCCTTCCATTGTCAGTCTTCTAAGTCCCCAGTACCCTAGTCTCTGTCTAACTTTCCCTACCACGTCTGGCCAGTTTCCTTTTCCTCCCCCCTCCCTGTCAAATTTAACCCCCAGTATTTTTTGGTCAGTCTGGGTCACAGTCAAGGGGAGTCCTGTCGTCTCGGTCGCTGTCCACGGTCCGTAAGTTTGGGCTTGAGTCTTATCTCGGTTAAGCTTTGACCCAGAGGCCTGTCCGAACCAGTCAGTCAAGTCCAGTGTCCTGTTGACAGATAAAAGGTCAGTACATAAAATGTTAAAATCGTCCATATATATTGCACATTTGGTGGTCAATCCCCCGCTCCCCGGGATTGCCACCCCATTGATTCTTTGGTCCCTTCTCAAGATCTGTGCCAACGGCTCTATACAGGTCACGTAGAGGAGGGCTGATAACGGACAACCCTGACGGACACCGCAGTGTATGTTAACTGCTTTTGTTAGATGCCCATTAACAACAAATCTGCTGGTAATGTCCCGGTACAGCAATCCCACCCAAGCTATAAACCTTTCTGGAAACCCCATTTTTTGCAGTACCTGGAAAAGGTACTGGTGCGAGATCCGATCAAAGGCTTTCTCAAAATCTAAATTTAGGACTACTAGCCGGATATTTCTGTCTCTCGCATAACAGATGGTGTCTCGGATCAGTACGAGGCTGTCGGTGATCTTCCTCCCCGGGATGGCACAGGCTTGATCCGGGTGAATCACCTCCTCTAAAACCAGGGACATACGAGCAGATAAAAGTTTACTAAAAAGTTTGCAGTCAAGATTTAAGAGGGTGATAGGTCTCCAGTTTTTCAGTTCAGTCCTGTCATTTTTTTTGTATAGTAGAGTCACTATCCCTGCTCTAAAACTGTCAGGTAGTCTGTCTAGTCCTTCGAAATCCATAAAAACAGAAAGTAGGTCCGGTGCTAAAATGTCCCAAAAAGTCAGATAAAAGTCCAAGGGAAGCCCGTCTTCTCCTGGGGACTTCCCTTTCTTAAAATTTTGTACACATTTATCTAACTCTAAAAGGGTAAAACCTTGGGTTAAAAGCACACTGTCCTTTACTGTTTTGTCAATGAATTTTAAAACCTCTGTCATGGTGTCTGTTTTAATATTTTTTTCTTTGTAAAGATCCCCGTAAAAGCTCTCTATAGTGTCTTTGATTTCTTCTGTTGTGTTTGCTGTGTACCCACTTTCTTTTTTTAGTTGTAAAATACCCCCCCCTTTGTTGACAATTTTCTTAAAAAAATATCTGGTACACTTTTCCCCTTCCTCGATCTCCCTTTCTTTACTTCTTAGAATGACACCCTTACTTTTAATGTCTGCTAAAACCGACATTTCTGTTTTGACTTGTTTAATATCTTCGCTAAAATCCATGCCCTGTTGCTGTAGTTTAAAATAGCGCTGTAGTCGCTTCTGCAGTCCCAGCATGCGTCTGTTTTCCTTATCTTTTTTCTTTTTACCTGCCTTTCTAAAAAAAGTCTGGGTCTTTCCCTTCACCATTTCCCACCAGTGTGCACGTGTGTCGTACAAGTCTTGAAGGGTCTGCCACTCTTTATACTGCTCCCTGAACTGGCTAACTAACTCCCTATCCTCTAACAGGGAGCAGTTGAGCTTCCACAGACCACTTCCTGTTGTCAAACCCGAAAAAGGTGAGAGGGTGCAGGAGAGCATTATGTGATCAGAGAAGAAAACAGGGGTCAATCTAGCATCGGTTGGCGGGCAGTCCCTTGTAAAAATATAGTCTATGCGAGAGGCTCTGTTGCCGTCACCACTGAACCAGGTGAAGCCTTCCTCTCCGGGATGCATGATTTTAAAACAGTCTTAGAGTTTAAAATCCCTGCATAAACCCTGCAATAAACACGATGTTTTATCAATTTTAAAATCCTCCCCTGCCCCCTTCCTATCCTTGCTGGATAAAACACAGTTAAAATCCCCTCCTACCACTAGCGGTGCCCTACCCAGCAAGTGGGACTGCAGGTCTTCTAAAAGGTCATACCTGTCGTTTCTGTCGTTAAAACCATAAATATTTAGTACGTTAAAATCCTTTCCCATGTACGTCAGATGTGCTAAAAGTGCCCGCCCGTCTCTCACCACAGTGCTGCCCTTCACCAGAATAGAGGGGTTTTGAATTAAAATGGCCACTCCATCGTTCCTGTTTTCATTTGATCCGCTCCATATGGATTCTTGTGGCCACTTCTCCTCCCATTCCCTGTAGTGTTTTAAAAACGGTATGGCACACTCCTGGAGTAAAAACACATCTGCATTAAAAGCACTCAGAAAGGATAAAACTGTTGTAGCTCTAACTCCTGACCTCACACTTCTCACATTGAGGGTGGAAATGATGAGGGTCATGTGTATTATGTTTAAAACAACAGGCATGACAGTTTAAAAGAATTGAAATAACAGGGTTAAAAACCTAAAAGAGAAATGCAGCTAACCAAATAATTGTGAATGCAGCTCTTCCTTTCCCTTTATGGGGGAAAGGGGAGGGGTCTGAGCTCCATTCCCTTTCCGGACTCTGGCAGCTGGTCTTGGGGGTAATGCCGCGTTCAGTACTGAGTCCTTGGGGGTTGATTGCAGAGCTACATTTAAAAAGGAGACCTGGTTTGGAGAACTGGAGGGGAAGACTCTGGACTCCTCCACAGACGAGCTGTCTGAGGGGTACACAGCTCTCCCCCGCTTCCCTGAGGCTCCAGGAGTCTCAGGGGACAGTTCTGAAGCAGGCCTCTTGATTTGCTGGGCATCGGGGGGGGGGCCATCATTTCCAGTTCCGCTCTCTGCCTGCATTGCCTCCTCTCCCTCAGCACTCTCCATTTGTGGGGCAATAACAGGCCCCTCCCCCTCTCCCGCCTCACCTGATCCCTCTCCTCCAACCACAGGATTTGGCGGGAGATTTGAATTTTCTAGCCCAGCCTTTTCAATTTGCTCTCCAACTGCCTCCCTTTGTCCACCATCTTGTTCCTCATTCTCGGCCTTCTTGTTAGCCTTTAGCTTGTTGGCAAAGGATTTTGGGCAATCTCTGAAGATATGATTTGACTCTCCACAAAGATTACACTTTCTGCCATTTGGACACTGCTCAAAAGCATGCCCAATTTCTCTACACTTCCCACAAACAATTTTTTGGCACGCTTCTACCAGGTGCCCATGCTCACCACACTTGCGGCAGAGCTTGGGTTGTCCCTGGTAGTGAATGTAGCCTCTGTTGTCTCCCAGAACTATCATTGATGGCAGATGTTTCAGGCCCTGGTAGCCCTGGGGGTCCTGCCATTGTTGAATGGGGACCCTCCAGGCGCAAGTCCAAATGCCATCCTCATCTCTCACTTTGGTAGCCTGGCCCTTAACAGTGCAATATCTTCCCAGCCACAAACAAATGTCATCTGCATTCACTGTCTCATTGAACATTCTGACAATAACCACTTTTGAGGCATTGTCAGTCAGTTTCTCTACATTGAAAGAACAGATGATAAGAACAAATACTACACTTGATCTTAGCCAAAAGGCCGAGAAGCGATAACCCCTGGCCGTTGGCAGCACAAGGCCGCCCCTCCGGTCCGGTCCGTCCTCGTCGGGGTGTCACAGTATTTTGCCATAACAACTGCTGGTGCTTAGCACCTCCGCCCACGGAGTCTCTGGTGTACTTGTTGACCTAGTTTTCTATTTCCTTGCACAACGGTACAGGGCTCAGCCAAAGTGCTAAGCCCGCCAAAAATACCTTTAACTCTTTGGTGTTACTCTCCACGGAAGTCTTTAGTAAAAGGCGAAAGACTTATGCGTTATGAAGAGAAACCAGAGTAAGTACAGCCTCCGGCCACAAGAGCAGCCAAAGACCCTAGTCGTCTCGGTCAACAGCTTCACGGTGCTCCCCGTTTGGCTAGCTGCATAGCAAAGTACAGGCCACGCCTTTGCTGGCACTCCACCCCGCCTTCTCAGGAGCTTAATCCAATCCGATGACCCGGAAACTCATGCGTAGCCATTGCGCGCAGGCTCCTAGAGCCACTGCAATGACTGGTCAATCCCCCGTGCTCAAAATCACTGGTCTTGTTGTGTTAAAGTGCGCAAAGCTTGAGGGGAACAGGCCGCGCTTGTTTGTACAGCATGTCTACCCGTCGGGGCAATTGAACCCTTGTCCCCTGCGCAACAAGTAGGAAGATTGGCCACTGTACTAAGCAGGAGCACACTCTTTCACACCCTGAATAAGCTACCGGTGAGAATAGATTAGCTAAGGCAAACGGGGAGAAAACGCAGCACAGGCTGCTTTGACCAATTTCGAGGCGCACAAAAGCGCCGTCCACTTTGTTCTTGGTCTTTCGGTCAAATTAGGTATGACTTGCAGACTGGCTTTCCATGTTTTCAAACGTTGCTTTTCCACAGAGTGAGAGAAGGGTGCACCGTTCCCAGCGGCACTGCAATACCGGGTCGATGCGTGGAGCGAACGGAGCAAGCCCCTTTTTCAACTCCTGGTTCTAAAAATCCGTTTAATATGTTGTCCCCTTATAGAGGACGTATCAGATATTAAACTGATAAGAACAGATTTTTTCGTTCGAAAAAATTTATTGACACTTTTTTCAAAAAGTCGTACACTGTTTACAATCATAAAATCCTTCACAAACACACATCTTTTCAAAATACAACAAACAAATAAATATGAATACTCTGTAAAACCACGTTCCTTTGTTTAAAACAATAAAAGCAATTGTTTTAAAGTGGATTACAGATAAGATAACGTTGTATTAAAAGTTGTGGAAAATAAATAAATAAATGAATAAATAAATAATTGTCTCTGTGTATATCAGTGTACATTCGTTGTGCAGGGGCGGGATGAGTCCCTAACAAGGATCAACTCATCCCGCTCTCCCGAACAGCTTTGGGTCTCTCGGAACCTGTTCCTGGTGCTCAGAGGGGACCCTCTCCCTTCTGCTCCTTCCCACCTGCCACACCCGGAGAGCCAGGCCGCCGCTGCCTTGACCCTTTATTTGTGTGGCTCCGGCTCCCACGTCCGAATGGGCACAGAGGCGATTCTTCTTTGTGGCTGCGTCCTAGGCCTGCCGCCTGCAGCGACGGCTGCTTGCACCGCCGCTGTGGCCATCTGGATCGCAGCCACGGGGGGGATCTGCATGTGCTTCCTTACCAGCAGGTTTCTGGAGGTCCATATGGCGTCTTTGATGGCGGCCAGGGTGAGCCACTGTTTGGCAAAGTCTGCTGGTAATGTTTGTTCCTGGCCCACCCCGTACAGCACTAGCTGTGCTGTCAGGACCTCCCCTGCTGGTAAGTACGGGAATTTTAGGGAGCCGGCCATTGCCCACTGGTCTACAGCAGCGCTGCACTCCCAGAGCAGATGCCTCACCGACTCAGGTGCGCCACACCCCGGTCGGGGGCAAGTTGAGAGCGTTGACATGCCCCGGGAGTGCATTACGGACCTGACTGGGAGGATCTCATGAGCCACCATCCACGACAGGTCCCGGAGTCTGTTCGGGAGGGCGGGATGGTTTACGTTGCGCCAAACTGTTGAGGACTCACCTATTGTGAGCCCGCGCACTGGATACATTGATTCCCGCTCCTGCACAACAGAGAGAAGAGAGCGATGGTGGGTTAAAATAGACAGCTCCTCTTGCTCTAGTTTAAAATGCTTTAAGAATTTCCGGATAAAAGCGTAGGCCGGTGGCAGATTAAAAGACACAGGTACTCTAAGATCAACGGGTAAAACTTTTAGGTGTCTGAGGTAGGACCCCATCCAGAATCGTGCCATTGCTGTCGTTTTGTCATCTCTGGATGGGGCTGTGGCGTAGGTGATGTGCAGGGTGCTGTATCGGCTTCCTAAAAACTGGTGTAGGTCCGGGACTCCCTTTCCTCCTTTCTCTTTCGGCTTTTTCATCACCTCTCTCCTCAGCCTCTCCCACTTGGACCCCCACAGGAAATAAAAGATGGCGCGTTCCAGATCTAAAAGCACTCTTCGTGGTGGGATAAAAACAGAACTGATTAATAAAAGCAAAGGTAAAATCACTGCTTTAATGATTAAAACCTTTCCTTCCATTGTCAGTCTTCTAAGTCCCCAGTACCCTAGTCTCTGTCTAACTTTCCCTACCACGTCTGGCCAGTTTCCTTTTCCTCCCCCCTCCCTGTCAAATTTAACCCCCAGTATTTTTTGGTCAGTCTGGGTCACAGTCAAGGGGAGTCCTGTCGTCTCGGTCGCTGTCCACGGTCCGTAAGTTTGGGCTTGAGTCTTATCTCGGTTAAGCTTTGACCCAGAGGCCTGTCCGAACCAGTCAGTCAAGTCCAGTGTCCTGTTGACAGATAAAAGGTCAGTACATAAAATGTTAAAATCGTCCATATATATTGCACATTTGGTGGTCAATCCCCCGCTCCCCGGGATTGCCACCCCATTGATTCTTTGGTCCCTTCTCAAGATCTGTGCCAACGGCTCTATACAGGTCACGTAGAGGAGGGCTGATAACGGACAACCCTGACGGACACCGCAGTGTATGTTAACTGCTTTTGTTAGATGCCCATTAACAACAAATCTGCTGGTAATGTCCCGGTACAGCAATCCCACCCAAGCTATAAACCTTTCTGGAAACCCCATTTTTTGCAGTACCTGGAAAAGGTACTGGTGCGAGATCCGATCAAAGGCTTTCTCAAAATCTAAATTTAGGACTACTAGCCGGATATTTCTGTCTCTCGCATAACAGATGGTGTCTCGGATCAGTACGAGGCTGTCGGTGATCTTCCTCCCCGGGATGGCACAGGCTTGATCCGGGTGAATCACCTCCTCTAAAACCAGGGACATACGAGCAGATAAAAGTTTACTAAAAAGTTTGCAGTCAAGATTTAAGAGGGTGATAGGTCTCCAGTTTTTCAGTTCAGTCCTGTCATTTTTTTTGTATAGTAGAGTCACTATCCCTGCTCTAAAACTGTCAGGTAGTCTGTCTAGTCCTTCGAAATCCATAAAAACAGAAAGTAGGTCCGGTGCTAAAATGTCCCAAAAAGTCAGATAAAAGTCCAAGGGAAGCCCGTCTTCTCCTGGGGACTTCCCTTTCTTAAAATTTTGTACACATTTATCTAACTCTAAAAGGGTAAAACCTTGGGTTAAAAGCACACTGTCCTTTACTGTTTTGTCAATGAATTTTAAAACCTCTGTCATGGTGTCTGTTTTAATATTTTTTTCTTTGTAAAGATCCCCGTAAAAGCTCTCTATAGTGTCTTTGATTTCTTCTGTTGTGTTTGCTGTGTACCCACTTTCTTTTTTTAGTTGTAAAATACCCCCCCCTTTGTTGACAATTTTCTTAAAAAAATATCTGGTACACTTTTCCCCTTCCTCGATCTCCCTTTCTTTACTTCTTAGAATGACACCCTTACTTTTAATGTCTGCTAAAACCGACATTTCTGTTTTGACTTGTTTAATATCTTCGCTAAAATCCATGCCCTGTTGCTGTAGTTTAAAATAGCGCTGTAGTCGCTTCTGCAGTCCCAGCATGCGTCTGTTTTCCTTATCTTTTTTCTTTTTACCTGCCTTTCTAAAAAAAGTCTGGGTCTTTCCCTTCACCATTTCCCACCAGTGTGCACGTGTGTCGTACAAGTCTTGAAGGGTCTGCCACTCTTTATACTGCTCCCTGAACTGGCTAACTAACTCCCTATCCTCTAACAGGGAGCAGTTGAGCTTCCACAGACCACTTCCTGTTGTCAAACCCGAAAAAGGTGAGAGGGTGCAGGAGAGCATTATGTGATCAGAGAAGAAAACAGGGGTCAATCTAGCATCGGTTGGCGGGCAGTCCCTTGTAAAAATATAGTCTATGCGAGAGGCTCTGTTGCCGTCACCACTGAACCAGGTGAAGCCTTCCTCTCCGGGATGCATGATTTTAAAACAGTCTTAGAGTTTAAAATCCCTGCATAAACCCTGCAATAAACACGATGTTTTATCAATTTTAAAATCCTCCCCTGCCCCCTTCCTATCCTTGCTGGATAAAACACAGTTAAAATCCCCTCCTACCACTAGCGGTGCCCTACCCAGCAAGTGGGACTGCAGGTCTTCTAAAAGGTCATACCTGTCGTTTCTGTCGTTAAAACCATAAATATTTAGTACGTTAAAATCCTTTCCCATGTACGTCAGATGTGCTAAAAGTGCCCGCCCGTCTCTCACCACAGTGCTGCCCTTCACCAGAATAGAGGGGTTTTGAATTAAAATGGCCACTCCATCGTTCCTGTTTTCATTTGATCCGCTCCATATGGATTCTTGTGGCCACTTCTCCTCCCATTCCCTGTAGTGTTTTAAAAACGGTATGGCACACTCCTGGAGTAAAAACACATCTGCATTAAAAGCACTCAGAAAGGATAAAACTGTTGTAGCTCTAACTCCTGACCTCACACTTCTCACATTGAGGGTGGAAATGATGAGGGTCATGTGTATTATGTTTAAAACAACAGGCATGACAGTTTAAAAGAATTGAAATAACAGGGTTAAAAACCTAAAAGAGAAATGCAGCTAACCAAATAATTGTGAATGCAGCTCTTCCTTTCCCTTTATGGGGGAAAGGGGAGGGGTCTGAGCTCCATTCCCTTTCCGGACTCTGGCAGCTGGTCTTGGGGGTAATGCCGCGTTCAGTACTGAGTCCTTGGGGGTTGATTGCAGAGCTACATTTAAAAAGGAGACCTGGTTTGGAGAACTGGAGGGGAAGACTCTGGACTCCTCCACAGACGAGCTGTCTGAGGGGTACACAGCTCTCCCCCGCTTCCCTGAGGCTCCAGGAGTCTCAGGGGACAGTTCTGAAGCAGGCCTCTTGATTTGCTGGGCATCGGGGGGGGGGCCATCATTTCCAGTTCCGCTCTCTGCCTGCATTGCCTCCTCTCCCTCAGCACTCTCCATTTGTGGGGCAATAACAGGCCCCTCCCCCTCTCCCGCCTCACCTGATCCCTCTCCTCCAACCACAGGATTTGGCGGGAGATTTGAATTTTCTAGCCCAGCCTTTTCAATTTGCTCTCCAACTGCCTCCCTTTGTCCACCATCTTGTTCCTCATTCTCGGCCTTCTTGTTAGCCTTTAGCTTGTTGGCAAAGGATTTTGGGCAATCTCTGAAGATATGATTTGACTCTCCACAAAGATTACACTTTCTGCCATTTGGACACTGCTCAAAAGCATGCCCAATTTCTCTACACTTCCCACAAACAATTTTTTGGCACGCTTCTACCAGGTGCCCATGCTCACCACACTTGCGGCAGAGCTTGGGTTGTCCCTGGTAGTGAATGTAGCCTCTGTTGTCTCCCAGAACTATCATTGATGGCAGATGTTTCAGGCCCTGGTAGCCCTGGGGGTCCTGCCATTGTTGAATGGGGACCCTCCAGGCGCAAGTCCAAATGCCATCCTCATCTCTCACTTTGGTAGCCTGGCCCTTAACAGTGCAATATCTTCCCAGCCACAAACAAATGTCATCTGCATTCACTGTCTCATTGAACATTCTGACAATAACCACTTTTGAGGCATTGTCAGTCAGTTTCTCTACATTGAAAGAACAGATGATAAGAACAAATTTTTTTTCTTTCGAAAAAATTTATTGACACTTTTTTCATAAAGTCGTACACTGTTTACAATCATAAAATCCTTCACAAACACACATCTTTTCAAAATACAACAAACAAATAAATATGAATACTCTGTAAAAACACGTTCCTTTGTTTAAAACAATAAAAGCAATTGTTTTAAAGTGGATTACAGATAAGATAACGTTGTATTAAAAGTTGTGGAAAATAAATAAATAAATGAATAAATAAATAATTGTCTCTGTGTATATCAGTGTACATTCGTTGTGCAGGGGCGGGATGAGTCCCTAACAAGGATCAACTCATCCCGCTCTCCCCAACAGCTTTGGGTCTCTCGGAACCTGTTCCTGGTGCTCAGAGGGGACCCTCTCCCTTCTGCTCCTTCCCACCTGCCACACCCGGAGAGCCAGGCCGCCGCTGCCTTGACCCTTTATTTGTGTGGCTCCGGCTCCCACGTCCGAATGGGCACAGAGGCGATTCTTCTTTGTGGCTGCGTCCTAGGCCTGCCGCCTGCAGCGACGGCTGCTTGCACCGCCGCTGTGGCCATCTGGATCGCAGCCACGGGGGGGATCTGCATGTGCTTCCTTACCAGCAGGTTTCTGGAGGTCCATATGGCGTCTTTGATGGCGGCCAGGGTGAGCCACTGTTTGGCAAAGTCTGCTGGTAATGTTTGTTCCTGGCCCACCCCGTACAGCACTAGCTGTGCTGTCAGGACCTCCCCTGCTGGTAAGTACGGGAATTTTAGGGAGCCGGCCATTGCCCACTGGTCTACAGCAGCGCTGCACTCCCAGAGCAGATGCCTCACCGACTCAGGTGCGCCACACCCCGGTCGGGGGCAAGTTGAGAGCGTTGACATGCCCCGGGAGTGCATTACGGACCTGACTGGGAGGATCTCATGAGCCACCATCCACGACAGGTCCCGGAGTCTGTTCGGGAGGGCGGGATGGTTTACGTTGCGCCAAACTGTTGAGGACTCACCTATTGTGAGCCCGCGCACTGGATACATTGATTCCCGCTCCTGCACAACAGAGAGAAGAGAGCGATGGTGGGTTAAAATAGACAGCTCCTCTTGCTCTAGTTTAAAATGCTTTAAGAATTTCCGGATAAAAGCGTAGGCCGGTGGCAGATTAAAAGACACAGGTACTCTAAGATCAATGGGTAAAACTTTTAGGTGTCTGAGGTAGGACCCCATCCAGAATCGTGCCATTGCTGTCGTTTTGTCATCTCTGGATGGGGCTGTGGCGTAGGTGATGTGCAGGGTGCTGTATCGGCTTCCTAAAAACTGGTGTAGGTCCGGGACTCCCTTTCCTCCTTTCTCTTTCGGCTTTTTCATCACCTCTCTCCTCAGCCTCTCCCACTTGGACCCCCACAGGAAATAAAAGATGGCGCGTTCCAGATCTAAAAGCACTCTTCGTGGTGGGATAAAAACAGAACTGATTAATAAAAGCAAAGGTAAAATCACTGCTTTAATGATTAAAACCTTTCCTTCCATTGTCAGTCTTCTAAGTCCCCAGTACCCTAGTCTCTGTCTAACTTTCCCTACCACGTCTGGCCAGTTTCCTTTTCCTCCCCCCTCCCTGTCAAATTTAACCCCCAGTATTTTTTGGTCAGTCTGGGTCACAGTCAAGGGGAGTCCTGTCGTCTCGGTCGCTGTCCACGGTCCGTAAGTTTGGGCTTGAGTCTTATCTCGGTTAAGCTTTGACCCAGAGGCCTGTCCGAACCAGTCAGTCAAGTCCAGTGTCCTGTTGACAGATAAAAGGTCAGTACATAAAATGTTAAAATCGTCCATATATATTGCACATTTGGTGGTCAATCCCCCGCTCCCCGGGATTGCCACCCCATTGATTCTTTGGTCCCTTCTCAAGATCTGTGCCAACGGCTCTATACAGGTCACGTAGAGGAGGGCTGATAACGGACAACCCTGACGGACACCGCAGTGTATGTTAACTGCTTTTGTTAGATGCCCATTAACAACAAATCTGCTGGTAATGTCCCGGTACAGCAATCCCACCCAAGCTATAAACCTTTCTGGAAACCCCATTTTTTGCAGTACCTGGAAAAGGTACTGGTGCGAGATCCGATCAAAGGCTTTCTCAAAATCTAAATTTAGGACTACTAGCCGGATGTTTCTGTCTCTCGCATAACAGATGGTGTCTCGGATCAGTACGAGGCTGTCGGTGATCTTCCTCCCCGGGATGGCACAGGCTTGATCCGGGTGAATCACCTCCTCTAAAACCAGGGACATACGAGCAGATAAAAGTTTACTAAAAAGTTTGCAGTCAAGATTTAAGAGGGTGATAGGTCTCCAGTTTTTCAGTTCAGTCCTGTCATTTTTTTTGTATAGTAGAGTCACTATCCCTGCTCTAAAACTGTCAGGTAGTCTGTCTAGTCCTTCGAAATCCATAAAAACAGAAAGTAGGTCCGGTGCTAAAATGTCCCAAAAAGTCAGATAAAAGTCCAAGGGAAGCCCGTCTTCTCCTGGGGACTTCCCTTTCTTAAAATTTTGTACACATTTATCTAACTCTAAAAGGGTAAAACCTTGGGTTAAAAGCACACTGTCCTTTACTGTTTTGTCAATGAATTTTAAAACCTCTGTCATGGTGTCTGTTTTAATATTTTTTTCTTTGTAAAGATCCCCGTAAAAGCTCTCTATAGTGTCTTTGATTTCTTCTGTTGTGTTTGCTGTGTACCCACTTTCTTTTTTTAGTTGTAAAATACCCCCCCCTTTGTTGACAATTTTCTTAAAAAAATATCTGGTACACTTTTCCCCTTCCTCGATCTCCCTTTCTTTACTTCTTAGAATGACACCCTTACTTTTAATGTCTGCTAAAACCGACATTTCTGTTTTGACTTGTTTAATATCTTCGCTAAAATCCATGCCCTGTTGCTGTAGTTTAAAATAGCGCTGTAGTCGCTTCTGCAGTCCCAGCATGCGTCTGTTTTCCTTATCTTTTTTCTTTTTACCTGCCTTTCTAAAAAAAGTCTGGGTCTTTCCCTTCACCATTTCCCACCAGTGTGCACGTGTGTCGTACAAGTCTTGAAGGGTCTGCCACTCTTTATACTGCTCCCTGAACTGGCTAACTAACTCCCTATCCTCTAACAGGGAGCAGTTGAGCTTCCACAGACCACTTCCTGTTGTCAAACCCGAAAAAGGTGAGAGGGTGCAGGAGAGCATTATGTGATCAGAGAAGAAAACAGGGGTCAATCTAGCATCGGTTGGCGGGCAGTCCCTTGTAAAAATATAGTCTATGCGAGAGGCTCTGTTGCCGTCACCACTGAACCAGGTGAAGCCTTCCTCTCCGGGATGCATGATTTTAAAACAGTCTTGGAGTTTAAAATCCCTGCATAAACCCTGCAATAAACACGATGTTTTATCAATTTTAAAATCCTCCCCTGCCCCCTTCCTATCCTTGCTGGATAAAACACAGTTAAAATCCCCTCCTACCACTAGCGGTGCCCTACCCAGCAAGTGGGACTGCAGGTCTTCTAAAAGGTCATACCTGTCGTTTCTGTCGTTAAAACCATAAATATTTAGTACGTTAAAATCCTTTCCCATGTACGTCAGATGTGCTAAAAGTGCCCGCCCGTCTCTCACCACAGTGCTGCCCTTCACCAGAATAGAGGGGTTTTTAATTAAAATGGCCACTCCATCGTTCCTGTTTTCATTTGATCCGCTCCATATGGATTCTTGTGGCCACTTCTCCTCCCATTCCCTGTAGTGTTTTAAAAACGGTATGGCACACTCCTGGAGTAAAAACACATCTGCATTAAAAGCACTCAGAAAGGATAAAACTGTTGTGGCTCTAACTCCTGACCTCACACTTCTCACATTGAGGGTGGAAATGATGAGGGTCATGTGTATTATGTTTAAAACAACAGGCATGACAGTTTAAAAGAATTGAAATAACAGGGTTAAAAACCTAAAAGAGAAATGCAGCTAACCAAATAATTGTGAATGCAGCTCTTCCTTTCCCTTTATGGGGGAAAGGGGAGGGGTCTGAGCTCCATTCCCTTTCCGGACTCTGGCAGCTGGTCTTGGGGGTAATGCCGCGTTCAGTACTGAGTCCTTGGGGGTTGATTGCAGAGCTACATTTAAAAAGGAGACCTGGTTTGGAGAACTGGAGGGGAAGACTCTGGACTCCTCCACAGACGAGCTGTCTGAGGGGTACACAGCTCTCCCCCGCTTCCCTGAGGCTCCAGGAGTCTCAGGGGACAGTTCTGAAGCAGGCCTCTTGATTTGCTGGGCATCGGGGAGGGGGCCATCATTTCCAGTTCCGCTCTCTGCCTGCATTGCCTCCTCTCCCTCAGCACTCTCCATTTGTGGGGCAATAACAGGCCCCTCCCCCTCTCCCGCCTCACCTGATCCCTCTCCTCCAACCACAGGATTTGGCGGGAGATTTGAATTTTCTAGCCCAGCCTTTTCAATTTGCTCTCCAACTGCCTCCCTTTGTCCACCATCTTGTTCCTCATTCTCGGCCTTCTTGTTAGCCTTTAGCTTGTTGGCAAAGGATTTTGGGCAATCTCTGAAGATATGATTTGACTCTCCACAAAGATTACACTTTCTGCCATTTGGACACTGCTCAAAAGCATGCCCAATTTCTCTACACTTCCCACAAACAATTTTTTGGCACGCTTCTACCAGGTGCCCATGCTCACCACACTTGCGGCAGAGCTTGGGTTGTCCCTGGTAGTGAATGTAGCCTCTGTTGTCTCCCAGAACTATCATTGATGGCAGATGTTTCAGGCCCTGGTAGCCCTGGGGGTCCTGCCATTGTTGAATGGGGACCCTCCAGGCGCAAGTCCAAATGCCATCCTCATCTCTCACTTTGGTAGCCTGGCCCTTAACAGTGCAATATCTTCCCAGCCACAAACAAATGTCATCTGCATTCACTGTCTCATTGAACATTCTGACAATAACCACTTTTGAGGCATTGTCAGTCAGTTTCTCTACATTGAAAGCAGAAAACTGGGTTTTTACCTTTTCAAAGCGTGTCCAAAATTCTCTATGCACAATCGCGGATCCGAAACTTACATCGAATCCTTTGTTGAAGGGAAGGGTCAAAATACAATTCAAGTCCTTTGCCGTGAAACCTAATGCCTTTTGTATGAGCTTCCTGGAGAAGTCCATTCTGGACATCTCCAGGAGCCTGCCATCTTTTTCTTTAAACTTAAAACGCACGCTGTGGTGCCTCCGCATGCCGGCATGGCCAGCCGACATGGTGGGGACACCACACGTTAAGAACAATTAAGAAAACTAAACCACCACGTACAAAAACCAAAGAACTAAAAACAGGGCTAAAAAGGAGAATAAAACAGTGAAATCACTCCTAAAAGGTGAAATACAAAACACTTACCTTTTCTCGGGTGGTTTGGTCTTGGTGAAGGTCTCACAGAGGGCAGGCAAGCAAAGACTCTGAGCCGATGAATTCCTGTTGGTGAAAGAAATACAACCACAAAAAATTGTAATATTTTTCACTTTAGGAATAAAAATATTATCCTCCCAAGTGTGGGTAACAATCAATGCCACAAACAGGCAAGAATTTTTACCACCAGCAGGAGGCGATCGCAGTCTTAGCCAAAAGGCCGAGAAGCGATAACCCCTGGCCGTTGGCAGCACAAGGCCGCCCCTCCGGTCCGGTCCGTCCTCGTCGGGGTGTCACAGTATTTTGCCATAACAACTGCTGGTGCTTAGCACCTCCGCCCACGGAGTCTCTGGTGTACTTGTTGACCTAGTTTTCTATTTCCTTGCACAACGGTACAGGGCTCAGCCAAAGTGCTAAGCCCGCCAAAAATACCTTTAACTCTTTGGTGTTACTCTCCACGGAAGTCTTTAGTAAAAGGCGAAAGACTTATGCGTTATGAAGAGAAACCAGAGTAAGTACAGCCTCCGGCCACAAGAGCAGCCAAAGACCCTAGTCGTCTCGGTCAACAGCTTCACGGTGCTCCCCGTTTGGCTAGCTGCATAGCAAAGTACAGGCCACGCCTTTGCTGGCACTCCACCCCGCCTTCTCAGGAGCTTAATCCAATCCGATGACCCGGAAACTCATGCGTAGCCATTGCGCGCAGGCTCCTAGAGCCACTGCAATGACTGGTCAATCCCCCGTGCTCAAAATCACTGGTCTTGTTGTGTTAAAGTGCGCAAAGCTTGAGGGGAACAGGCCGCGCTTGTTTGTACAGCATGTCTACCCGTCGGGGCAATTGAACCCTTGTCCCCTGCGCAACAAGTAGGAAGATTGGCCACTGTACTAAGCAGGAGCACACTCTTTCACACCCTGAATAAGCTACCGGTGAGAATAGATTAGCTAAGGCAAACGGGGAGAAAACGCAGCACAGGCTGCTTTGACCAATTTCGAGGCGCACAAAAGCGCCGTCCACTTTGTTCTTGGTCTTTCGGTCAAATTAGGTATGACTTGCAGACTGGCTTTCCATGTTTTCAAACGTTGCTTTTCCACAGAGTGAGAGAAGGGTGCACCGTTCCCAGCGGCACTGCAATACCGGGTCGATGCGTGGAGCGAACGGAGCAAGCCCCTTTTTCAACTCCTGGTTCTAAAAATCCGTTTAATATGTTGTCCCCTTATAGAGGACGTATCAGATATTAAACTGATAAGAACAGATTTTTTCGTTCGAAAAAATTTATTGACACTTTTTTCAAAAAGTCGTACACTGTTTACAATCATAAAATCCTTCACAAACACACATCTTTTCAAAATACAACAAACAAATAAATATGAATACTCTGTAAAACCACGTTCCTTTGTTTAAAACAATAAAAGCAATTGTTTTAAAGTGGATTACAGATAAGATAACGTTGTATTAAAAGTTGTGGAAAATAAATAAATAAATGAATAAATAAATAATTGTCTCTGTGTATATCAGTGTACATTCGTTGTGCAGGGGCGGGATGAGTCCCTAACAAGGATCAACTCATCCCGCTCTCCCGAACAGCTTTGGGTCTCTCGGAACCTGTTCCTGGTGCTCAGAGGGGACCCTCTCCCTTCTGCTCCTTCCCACCTGCCACACCCGGAGAGCCAGGCCGCCGCTGCCTTGACCCTTTATTTGTGTGGCTCCGGCTCCCACGTCCGAATGGGCACAGAGGCGATTCTTCTTTGTGGCTGCGTCCTAGGCCTGCCGCCTGCAGCGACGGCTGCTTGCACCGCCGCTGTGGCCATCTGGATCGCAGCCACGGGGGGGATCTGCATGTGCTTCCTTACCAGCAGGTTTCTGGAGGTCCATATGGCGTCTTTGATGGCGGCCAGGGTGAGCCACTGTTTGGCAAAGTCTGCTGGTAATGTTTGTTCCTGGCCCACCCCGTACAGCACTAGCTGTGCTGTCAGGACCTCCCCTGCTGGTAAGTACGGGAATTTTAGGGAGCCGGCCATTGCCCACTGGTCTACAGCAGCGCTGCACTCCCAGAGCAGATGCCTCACCGACTCAGGTGCGCCACACCCCGGTCGGGGGCAAGTTGAGAGCGTTGACATGCCCCGGGAGTGCATTACGGACCTGACTGGGAGGATCTCATGAGCCACCATCCACGACAGGTCCCGGAGTCTGTTCGGGAGGGCGGGATGGTTTACGTTGCGCCAAACTGTTGAGGACTCACCTATTGTGAGCCCGCGCACTGGATACATTGATTCCCGCTCCTGCACAACAGAGAGAAGAGAGCGATGGTGGGTTAAAATAGACAGCTCCTCTTGCTCTAGTTTAAAATGCTTTAAGAATTTCCGGATAAAAGCGTAGGCCGGTGGCAGATTAAAAGACACAGGTACTCTAAGATCAACGGGTAAAACTTTTAGGTGTCTGAGGTAGGACCCCATCCAGAATCGTGCCATTGCTGTCGTTTTGTCATCTCTGGATGGGGCTGTGGCGTAGGTGATGTGCAGGGTGCTGTATCGGCTTCCTAAAAACTGGTGTAGGTCCGGGACTCCCTTTCCTCCTTTCTCTTTCGGCTTTTTCATCACCTCTCTCCTCAGCCTCTCCCACTTGGACCCCCACAGGAAATAAAAGATGGCGCGTTCCAGATCTAAAAGCACTCTTCGTGGTGGGATAAAAACAGAACTGATTAATAAAAGCAAAGGTAAAATCACTGCTTTAATGATTAAAACCTTTCCTTCCATTGTCAGTCTTCTAAGTCCCCAGTACCCTAGTCTCTGTCTAACTTTCCCTACCACGTCTGGCCAGTTTCCTTTTCCTCCCCCCTCCCTGTCAAATTTAACCCCCAGTATTTTTTGGTCAGTCTGGGTCACAGTCAAGGGGAGTCCTGTCGTCTCGGTCGCTGTCCACGGTCCGTAAGTTTGGGCTTGAGTCTTATCTCGGTTAAGCTTTGACCCAGAGGCCTGTCCGAACCAGTCAGTCAAGTCCAGTGTCCTGTTGACAGATAAAAGGTCAGTACATAAAATGTTAAAATCGTCCATATATATTGCACATTTGGTGGTCAATCCCCCGCTCCCCGGGATTGCCACCCCATTGATTCTTTGGTCCCTTCTCAAGATCTGTGCCAACGGCTCTATACAGGTCACGTAGAGGAGGGCTGATAACGGACAACCCTGACGGACACCGCAGTGTATGTTAACTGCTTTTGTTAGATGCCCATTAACAACAAATCTGCTGGTAATGTCCCGGTACAGCAATCCCACCCAAGCTATAAACCTTTCTGGAAACCCCATTTTTTGCAGTACCTGGAAAAGGTACTGGTGCGAGATCCGATCAAAGGCTTTCTCAAAATCTAAATTTAGGACTACTAGCCGGATGTTTCTGTCTCTCGCATAACAGATGGTGTCTCGGATCAGTACGAGGCTGTCGGTGATCTTCCTCCCCGGGATGGCACAGGCTTGATCCGGGTGAATCACCTCCTCTAAAACCAGGGACATACGAGCAGATAAAAGTTTACTAAAAAGTTTGCAGTCAAGATTTAAGAGGGTGATAGGTCTCCAGTTTTTCAGTTCAGTCCTGTCATTTTTTTTGTATAGTAGAGTCACTATCCCTGCTCTAAAACTGTCAGGTAGTCTGTCTAGTCCTTCGAAATCCATAAAAACAGAAAGTAGGTCCGGTGCTAAAATGTCCCAAAAAGTCAGATAAAAGTCCAAGGGAAGCCCGTCTTCTCCTGGGGACTTCCCTTTCTTAAAATTTTGTACACATTTATCTAACTCTAAAAGGGTAAAACCTTGGGTTAAAAGCACACTGTCCTTTACTGTTTTGTCAATGAATTTTAAAACCTCTGTCATGGTGTCTGTTTTAATATTTTTTTCTTTGTAAAGATCCCCGTAAAAGCTCTCTATAGTGTCTTTGATTTCTTCTGTTGTGTTTGCTGTGTACCCACTTTCTTTTTTTAGTTGTAAAATACCCCCCCCTTTGTTGACAATTTTCTTAAAAAAATATCTGGTACACTTTTCCCCTTCCTCGATCTCCCTTTCTTTACTTCTTAGAATGACACCCTTACTTTTAATGTCTGCTAAAACCGACATTTCTGTTTTGACTTGTTTAATATCTTCGCTAAAATCCATGCCCTGTTGCTGTAGTTTAAAATAGCGCTGTAGTCGCTTCTGCAGTCCCAGCATGCGTCTGTTTTCCTTATCTTTTTTCTTTTTACCTGCCTTTCTAAAAAAAGTCTGGGTCTTTCCCTTCACCATTTCCCACCAGTGTGCACGTGTGTCGTACAAGTCTTGAAGGGTCTGCCACTCTTTATACTGCTCCCTGAACTGGCTAACTAACTCCCTATCCTCTAACAGGGAGCAGTTGAGCTTCCACAGACCACTTCCTGTTGTCAAACCCGAAAAAGGTGAGAGGGTGCAGGAGAGCATTATGTGATCAGAGAAGAAAACAGGGGTCAATCTAGCATCGGTTGGCGGGCAGTCCCTTGTAAAAATATAGTCTATGCGAGAGGCTCTGTTGCCGTCACCACTGAACCAGGTGAAGCCTTCCTCTCCGGGATGCATGATTTTAAAACAGTCTTGGAGTTTAAAATCCCTGCATAAACCCTGCAATAAACACGATGTTTTATCAATTTTAAAATCCTCCCCTGCCCCCTTCCTATCCTTGCTGGATAAAACACAGTTAAAATCCCCTCCTACCACTAGCGGTGCCCTACCCAGCAAGTGGGACTGCAGGTCTTCTAAAAGGTCATACCTGTCGTTTCTGTCGTTAAAACCATAAATATTTAGTACGTTAAAATCCTTTCCCATGTACGTCAGATGTGCTAAAAGTGCCCGCCCGTCTCTCACCACAGTGCTGCCCTTCACCAGAATAGAGGGGTTTTGAATTAAAATGGCCACTCCATCGTTCCTGTTTTCATTTGATCCGCTCCATATGGATTCTTGTGGCCACTTCTCCTCCCATTCCCTGTAGTGTTTTAAAAACGGTATGGCACACTCCTGGAGTAAAAACACATCTGCATTAAAAGCACTCAGAAAGGATAAAACTGTTGTGGCTCTAACTCCTGACCTCACACTTCTCACATTGAGGGTGGAAATGATGAGGGTCATGTGTATTATGTTTAAAACAACAGGCATGACAGTTTAAAAGAATTGAAATAACAGGGTTAAAAACCTAAAAGAGAAATGCAGCTAACCAAATAATTGTGAATGCAGCTCTTCCTTTCCCTTTATGGGGGAAAGGGGAGGGGTCTGAGCTCCATTCCCTTTCCGGACTCTGGCAGCTGGTCTTGGGGGTAATGCCGCGTTCAGTACTGAGTCCTTGGGGGTTGATTGCAGAGCTACATTTAAAAAGGAGACCTGGTTTGGAGAACTGGAGGGGAAGACTCTGGACTCCTCCACAGACGAGCTGTCTGAGGGGTACACAGCTCTCCCCCGCTTCCCTGAGGCTCCAGGAGTCTCAGGGGACAGTTCTGAAGCAGGCCTCTTGATTTGCTGGGCATCGGGGAGGGGGCCATCATTTCCAGTTCCGCTCTCTGCCTGCATTGCCTCCTCTCCCTCAGCACTCTCCATTTGTGGGGCAATAACAGGCCCCTCCCCCTCTCCCGCCTCACCTGATCCCTCTCCTCCAACCACAGGATTTGGCGGGAGATTTGAATTTTCTAGCCCAGCCTTTTCAATTTGCTCTCCAACTGCCTCCCTTTGTCCACCATCTTGTTCCTCATTCTCGGCCTTCTTGTTAGCCTTTAGCTTGTTGGCAAAGGATTTTGGGCAATCTCTGAAGATATGATTTGACTCTCCACAAAGATTACACTTTCTGCCATTTGGACACTGCTCAAAAGCATGCCCAATTTCTCTACACTTCCCACAAACAATTTTTTGGCACGCTTCTACCAGGTGCCCATGCTCACCACACTTGCGGCAGAGCTTGGGTTGTCCCTGGTAGTGAATGTAGCCTCTGTTGTCTCCCAGAACTATCATTGATGGCAGATGTTTCAGGCCCTGGTAGCCCTGGGGGTCCTGCCATTGTTGAATGGGGACCCTCCAGGCGCAAGTCCAAATGCCATCCTCATCTCTCACTTTGGTAGCCTGGCCCTTAACAGTGCAATATCTTCCCAGCCACAAACAAATGTCATCTGCATTCACTGTCTCATTGAACATTCTGACAATAACCACTTTTGAGGCATTGTCAGTCAGTTTCTCTACATTGAAAGCAGAAAACTGGGTTTTTACCTTTTCAAAGCGTGTCCAAAATTCTCTATGCACAATCGCGGATCCGAAACTTACATCGAATCCTTTGTTGAAGGGAAGGGTCAAAATACAATTCAAGTCCTTTGCCGTGAAACCTAATGCCTTTTGTATGAGCTTCCTGGAGAAGTCCATTCTGGACATCTCCAGGAGCCTGCCATCTTTTTCTTTAAACTTAAAACGCACGCTGTGGTGCCTCCGCATGCCGGCATGGCCAGCCGACATGGTGGGGACACCACACGTTAAGAACAATTAAGAAAATTAAACCACCACGTACAAAAACCAAAGAACTAAAAACAGGGCTAAAAAGGAGAATAAAACAGTGAAATCACTCCTAAAAGGTGAAATACAAAACACTTACCTTTTCTCGGGTGGTTTGGTCTTGGTGAAGGTCTCACAGAGGGCAGGCAAGCAAAGACTCTGAGCCGATGAATTCCTGTTGGTGAAAGAAATACAACCACAAAAAATTGTAATATTTTTCACTTTAGGAATAAATATATTATCCTCCCAAGTGTGGGTAACAATCAATGCCACAAACAGGCAAGAATTTTTACCACCAGCAGGAGGCGATCGCAGTCTTAGCCAAAAGGCCGAGAAGCGACTGATAAGAACAGATACTACACTTGATCTTAGCCAAAAGGCCGAGAAGCGATAACCCCTGGCCGAGAAGCGATAACCCCTGGCCGTTGGCAGCACAAGGCCGCCCCTCCGGTCCGGTCCGTCCTCGTCGGGGTGTCACAGTATTTTGCCATAACAACTGCTGGTGCTTAGCACCTCCGCCCACGGAGTCTCTGGTGTACTTGTTGACCTAGTTTTCTATTTCCTTGCACAACGGTACAGGGCTCAGCCAAAGTGCTAAGCCCGCCAAAAATACCTTTAACTCTTTGGTGTTACTCTCCACGGAAGTCTTTAGTAAAAGGCGAAAGACTTATGCGTTATGAAGAGAAACCAGAGTAAGTACAGCCTCCGGCCACAAGAGCAGCCAAAGACCCTAGTCGTCTCGGTCAACAGCTTCACGGTGCTCCCCGTTTGGCTAGCTGCATAGCAAAGTACAGGCCACGCCTTTGCTGGCACTCCACCCCGCCTTCTCAGGAGCTTAATCCAATCCGATGACCCGGAAACTCATGCGTAGCCATTGCGCGCAGGCTCCTAGAGCCACTGCAATGACTGGTCAATCCCCCGTGCTCAAAATCACTGGTCTTGTTGTGTTAAAGTGCGCAAAGCTTGAGGGGAACAGGCCGCGCTTGTTTGTACAGCATGTCTACCCGTCGGGGCAATTGAACCCTTGTCCCCTGCGCAACAAGTAGGAAGATTGGCCACTGTACTAAGCAGGAGCACACTCTTTCACACCCTGAATAAGCTACCGGTGAGAATAGATTAGCTAAGGCAAACGGGGAGAAAACGCAGCACAGGCTGCTTTGACCAATTTCGAGGCGCACAAAAGCGCCGTCCACTTTGTTCTTGGTCTTTCGGTCAAATTAGGTATGACTTGCAGACTGGCTTTCCATGTTTTCAAACGTTGCTTTTCCACAGAGTGAGAGAAGGGTGCACCGTTCCCAGCGGCACTGCAATACCGGGTCGATGCGTGGAGCGAACGGAGCAAGCCCCTTTTTCAACTCCTGGTTCTAAAAATCCGTTTAATATGTTGTCCCCTTATAGAGGACGTATCAGATATTAAACTGATAAGAACAGATACTACACTTGATCTTAGCCAAAAGGCCGAGAAGCGATAACCCCTGGCCGTTGGCAGCACAAGGCCGCCCCTCCGGTCCGGTCCGTCCTCGTCGGGGTGTCACAGTATTTTGCCATAACAACTGCTGGTGCTTAGCACCTCCGCCCACGGAGTCTCTGGTGTACTTGTTGACCTAGTTTTCTATTTCCTTGCACAACGGTACAGGGCTCAGCCAAAGTGCTAAGCCCGCCAAAAATACCTTTAACTCTTTGGTGTTACTCTCCACGGAAGTCTTTAGTAAAAGGCGAAAGACTTATGCGTTATGAAGAGAAACCAGAGTAAGTACAGCCTCCGGCCACAAGAGCAGCCAAAGACCCTAGTCGTCTCGGTCAACAGCTTCACGGTGCTCCCCGTTTGGCTAGCTGCATAGCAAAGTACAGGCCACGCCTTTGCTGGCACTCCACCCCGCCTTCTCAGGAGCTTAATCCAATCCGATGACCCGGAAACTCATGCGTAGCCATTGCGCGCAGGCTCCTAGAGCCACTGCAATGACTGGTCAATCCCCCGTGCTCAAAATCACTGGTCTTGTTGTGTTAAAGTGCGCAAAGCTTGAGGGGAACAGGCCGCGCTTGTTTGTACAGCATGTCTACCCGTCGGGGCAATTGAACCCTTGTCCCCTGCGCAACAAGTAGGAAGATTGGCCACTGTACTAAGCAGGAGCACACTCTTTCACACCCTGAATAAGCTACCGGTGAGAATAGATTAGCTAAGGCAAACGGGGAGAAAACGCAGCACAGGCTGCTTTGACCAATTTCGAGGCGCACAAAAGCGCCGTCCACTTTGTTCTTGGTCTTTCGGTCAAATTAGGTATGACTTGCAGACTGGCTTTCCATGTTTTCAAACGTTGCTTTTCCACAGAGTGAGAGAAGGGTGCACCGTTCCCAGCGGCACTGCAATACCGGGTCGATGCGTGGAGCGAACGGAGCAAGCCCCTTTTTCAACTCCTGGTTCTAAAAATCCGTTTAATATGTTGTCCCCTTATAGAGGACGTATCAGATATTAAACTGATAAGAACAGATACTACACTTGATCTTAGCCAAAAGGCCGAGAAGCGATAACCCCTGGCCGTTGGCAGCACAAGGCCGCCCCTCCGGTCCGGTCCGTCCTCGTCGGGGTGTCACAGTATTTTGCCATAACAACTGCTGGTGCTTAGCACCTCCGCCCACGGAGTCTCTGGTGTACTTGTTGACCTAGTTTTCTATTTCCTTGCACAACGGTACAGGGCTCAGCCAAAGTGCTAAGCCCGCCAAAAATACCTTTAACTCTTTGGTGTTACTCTCCACGGAAGTCTTTAGTAAAAGGCGAAAGACTTATGCGTTATGAAGAGAAACCAGAGTAAGTACAGCCTCCGGCCACAAGAGCAGCCAAAGACCCTAGTCGTCTCGGTCAACAGCTTCACGGTGCTCCCCGTTTGGCTAGCTGCATAGCAAAGTACAGGCCACGCCTTTGCTGGCACTCCACCCCGCCTTCTCAGGAGCTTAATCCAATCCGATGACCCGGAAACTCATGCGTAGCCATTGCGCGCAGGCTCCTAGAGCCACTGCAATGACTGGTCAATCCCCCGTGCTCAAAATCACTGGTCTTGTTGTGTTAAAGTGCGCAAAGCTTGAGGGGAACAGGCCGCGCTTGTTTGTACAGCATGTCTACCCGTCGGGGCAATTGAACCCTTGTCCCCTGCGCAACAAGTAGGAAGATTGGCCACTGTACTAAGCAGGAGCACACTCTTTCACACCCTGAATAAGCTACCGGTGAGAATAGATTAGCTAAGGCAAACGGGGAGAAAACGCAGCACAGGCTGCTTTGACCAATTTCGAGGCGCACAAAAGCGCCGTCCACTTTGTTCTTGGTCTTTCGGTCAAATTAGGTATGACTTGCAGACTGGCTTTCCATGTTTTCAAACGTTGCTTTTCCACAGAGTGAGAGAAGGGTGCACCGTTCCCAGCGGCACTGCAATACCGGGTCGATGCGTGGAGCGAACGGAGCAAGCCCCTTTTTCAACTCCTGGTTCTAAAAATCCGTTTAATATGTTGTCCCCTTATAGAGGACGTATCAGATATTAAACTGATAAGAACAGATACTACACTTGATCTTAGCCAAAAGGCCGAGAAGCGATAACCCCTGGCCGTTGGCAGCACAAGGCCGCCCCTCCGGTCCGGTCCGTCCTCGTCGGGGTGTCACAGTATTTTGCCATAACAACTGCTGGTGCTTAGCACCTCCGCCCACGGAGTCTCTGGTGTACTTGTTGACCTAGTTTTCTATTTCCTTGCACAACGGTACAGGGCTCAGCCAAAGTGCTAAGCCCGCCAAAAATACCTTTAACTCTTTGGTGTTACTCTCCACGGAAGTCTTTAGTAAAAGGCGAAAGACTTATGCGTTATGAAGAGAAACCAGAGTAAGTACAGCCTCCGGCCACAAGAGCAGCCAAAGACCCTAGTCGTCTCGGTCAACAGCTTCACGGTGCTCCCCGTTTGGCTAGCTGCATAGCAAAGTACAGGCCACGCCTTTGCTGGCACTCCACCCCGCCTTCTCAGGAGCTTAATCCAATCCGATGACCCGGAAACTCATGCGTAGCCATTGCGCGCAGGCTCCTAGAGCCACTGCAATGACTGGTCAATCCCCCGTGCTCAAAATCACTGGTCTTGTTGTGTTCAAGTGCGCAAAGCTTGAGGGGAACAGGCCGCGCTTGTTTGTACAGCATGTCTACCCGTCGGGGCAATTGAACCCTTGTCCCCTGCGCAACAAGTAGGAAGATTGGCCACTGTACTAAGCAGGAGCACACTCTTTCACACCCTGAATAAGCTACCGGTGAGAATAGATTAGCTAAGGCAAACGGGGAGAAAACGCAGCACAGGCTGCTTTGACCAATTTCGAGGCGCACAAAAGCGCCGTCCACTTTGTTCTTGGTCTTTCGGTCAAATTAGGTATGACTTGCAGACTGGCTTTCCATGTTTTCAAACGTTGCTTTTCCACAGAGTGAGAGAAGGGTGCACCGTTCCCAGCGGCACTGCAATACCGGGTCGATGCGTGGAGCGAACGGAGCAAGCCCCTTTTTCAACTCCTGGTTCTAAAAATCCGTTTAATATGTTGTCCCCTTATAGAGGACGTATCAGATATTAAACTGATAAGAACAGATACTACACTTGATCTTAGCCAAAAGGCCGAGAAGCGATAACCCCTGGCCGTTGGCAGCACAAGGCCGCCCCTCCGGTCCGGTCCGTCCTCGTCGGGGTGTCACAGTATTTTGCCATAACAACTGCTGGTGCTTAGCACCTCCGCCCACGGAGTCTCTGGTGTACTTGTTGACCTAGTTTTCTATTTCCTTGCACAACGGTACAGGGCTCAGCCAAAGTGCTAAGCCCGCCAAAAATACCTTTAACTCTTTGGTGTTACTCTCCACGGAAGTCTTTAGTAAAAGGCGAAAGACTTATGCGTTATGAAGAGAAACCAGAGTAAGTACAGCCTCCGGCCACAAGAGCAGCCAAAGACCCTAGTCGTCTCGGTCAACAGCTTCACGGTGCTCCCCGTTTGGCTAGCTGCATAGCAAAGTACAGGCCACGCCTTTGCTGGCACTCCACCCCGCCTTCTCAGGAGCTTAATCCAATCCGATGACCCGGAAACTCATGCGTAGCCATTGCGCGCAGGCTCCTAGAGCCACTGCAATGACTGGTCAATCCCCCGTGCTCAAAATCACTGGTCTTGTTGTGTTAAAGTGCGCAAAGCTTGAGGGGAACAGGCCGCGCTTGTTTGTACAGCATGTCTACCCGTCGGGGCAATTGAACCCTTGTCCCCTGCGCAACAAGTAGGAAGATTGGCCACTGTACTAAGCAGGAGCACACTCTTTCACACCCTGAATAAGCTACCGGTGAGAATAGATTAGCTAAGGCAAACGGGGAGAAAACGCAGCACAGGCTGCTTTGACCAATTTCGAGGCGCACAAAAGCGCCGTCCACTTTGTTCTTGGTCTTTCGGTCAAATTAGGTATGACTTGCAGACTGGCTTTCCATGTTTTCAAACGTTGCTTTTCCACAGAGTGAGAGAAGGGTGCACCGTTCCCAGCGGCACTGCAATACCGGGTCGATGCGTGGAGCGAACGGAGCAAGCCCCTTTTTCAACTCCTGGTTCTAAAAATCCGTTTAATATGTTGTCCCCTTATAGAGGACGTATCAGATATTAAACTGATAAGAACAGATTTTTTCGTTCGAAAAAATTTATTGACACTTTTTTCAAAAAGTCGTACACTGTTTACAATCATAAAATCCTTCACAAACACACATCTTTTCAAAATACAACAAACAAATAAATATGAATACTCTGTAAAACCACGTTCCTTTGTTTAAAACAATAAAAGCAATTGTTTTAAAGTGGATTACAGATAAGATAACGTTGTATTAAAAGTTGTGGAAAATAAATAAATAAATGAATAAATAAATAATTGTCTCTGTGTATATCAGTGTACATTCGTTGTGCAGGGGCGGGATGAGTCCCTAACAAGGATCAACTCATCCCGCTCTCCCGAACAGCTTTGGGTCTCTCGGAACCTGTTCCTGGTGCTCAGAGGGGACCCTCTCCCTTCTGCTCCTTCCCACCTGCCACACCCGGAGAGCCAGGCCGCCGCTGCCTTGACCCTTTATTTGTGTGGCTCCGGCTCCCACGTCCGAATGGGCACAGAGGCGATTCTTCTTTGTGGCTGCGTCCTAGGCCTGCCGCCTGCAGCGACGGCTGCTTGCACCGCCGCTGTGGCCATCTGGATCGCAGCCACGGGGGGGATCTGCATGTGCTTCCTTACCAGCAGGTTTCTGGAGGTCCATATGGCGTCTTTGATGGCGGCCAGGGTGAGCCACTGTTTGGCAAAGTCTGCTGGTAATGTTTGTTCCTGGCCCACCCCGTACAGCACTAGCTGTGCTGTCAGGACCTCCCCTGCTGGTAAGTACGGGAATTTTAGGGAGCCGGCCATTGCCCACTGGTCTACAGCAGCGCTGCACTCCCAGAGCAGATGCCTCACCGACTCAGGTGCGCCACACCCCGGTCGGGGGCAAGTTGAGAGCGTTGACATGCCCCGGGAGTGCATTACGGACCTGACTGGGAGGATCTCATGAGCCACCATCCACGACAGGTCCCGGAGTCTGTTCGGGAGGGCGGGATGGTTTACGTTGCGCCAAACTGTTGAGGACTCACCTATTGTGAGCCCGCGCACTGGATACATTGATTCCCGCTCCTGCACAACAGAGAGAAGAGAGCGATGGTGGGTTAAAATAGACAGCTCCTCTTGCTCTAGTTTAAAATGCTTTAAGAATTTCCGGATAAAAGCGTAGGCCGGTGGCAGATTAAAAGACACAGGTACTCTAAGATCAACGGGTAAAACTTTTAGGTGTCTGAGGTAGGACCCCATCCAGAATCGTGCCATTGCTGTCGTTTTGTCATCTCTGGATGGGGCTGTGGCGTAGGTGATGTGCAGGGTGCTGTATCGGCTTCCTAAAAACTGGTGTAGGTCCGGGACTCCCTTTCCTCCTTTCTCTTTCGGCTTTTTCATCACCTCTCTCCTCAGCCTCTCCCACTTGGACCCCCACAGGAAATAAAAGATGGCGCGTTCCAGATCTAAAAGCACTCTTCGTGGTGGGATAAAAACAGAACTGATTAATAAAAGCAAAGGTAAAATCACTGCTTTAATGATTAAAACCTTTCCTTCCATTGTCAGTCTTCTAAGTCCCCAGTACCCTAGTCTCTGTCTAACTTTCCCTACCACGTCTGGCCAGTTTCCTTTTCCTCCCCCCTCCCTGTCAAATTTAACCCCCAGTATTTTTTGGTCAGTCTGGGTCACAGTCAAGGGGAGTCCTGTCGTCTCGGTCGCTGTCCACGGTCCGTAAGTTTGGGCTTGAGTCTTATCTCGGTTAAGCTTTGACCCAGAGGCCTGTCCGAACCAGTCAGTCAAGTCCAGTGTCCTGTTGACAGATAAAAGGTCAGTACATAAAATGTTAAAATCGTCCATATATATTGCACATTTGGTGGTCAATCCCCCGCTCCCCGGGATTGCCACCCCATTGATTCTTTGGTCCCTTCTCAAGATCTGTGCCAACGGCTCTATACAGGTCACGTAGAGGAGGGCTGATAACGGACAACCCTGACGGACACCGCAGTGTATGTTAACTGCTTTTGTTAGATGCCCATTAACAACAAATCTGCTGGTAATGTCCCGGTACAGCAATCCCACCCAAGCTATAAACCTTTCTGGAAACCCCATTTTTTGCAGTACCTGGAAAAGGTACTGGTGCGAGATCCGATCAAAGGCTTTCTCAAAATCTAAATTTAGGACTACTAGCCGGATGTTTCTGTCTCTCGCATAACAGATGGTGTCTCGGATCAGTACGAGGCTGTCGGTGATCTTCCTCCCCGGGATGGCACAGGCTTGATCCGGGTGAATCACCTCCTCTAAAACCAGGGACATACGAGCAGATAAAAGTTTACTAAAAAGTTTGCAGTCAAGATTTAAGAGGGTGATAGGTCTCCAGTTTTTCAGTTCAGTCCTGTCATTTTTTTTGTATAGTAGAGTCACTATCCCTGCTCTAAAACTGTCAGGTAGTCTGTCTAGTCCTTCGAAATCCATAAAAACAGAAAGTAGGTCCGGTGCTAAAATGTCCCAAAAAGTCAGATAAAAGTCCAAGGGAAGCCCGTCTTCTCCTGGGGACTTCCCTTTCTTAAAATTTTGTACACATTTATCTAACTCTAAAAGGGTAAAACCTTGGGTTAAAAGCACACTGTCCTTTACTGTTTTGTCAATGAATTTTAAAACCTCTGTCATGGTGTCTGTTTTAATATTTTTTTCTTTGTAAAGATCCCCGTAAAAGCTCTCTATAGTGTCTTTGATTTCTTCTGTTGTGTTTGCTGTGTACCCACTTTCTTTTTTTAGTTGTAAAATACCCCCCCCTTTGTTGACAATTTTCTTAAAAAAATATCTGGTACACTTTTCCCCTTCCTCGATCTCCCTTTCTTTACTTCTTAGAATGACACCCTTACTTTTAATGTCTGCTAAAACCGACATTTCTGTTTTGACTTGTTTAATATCTTCGCTAAAATCCATGCCCTGTTGCTGTAGTTTAAAATAGCGCTGTAGTCGCTTCTGCAGTCCCAGCATGCGTCTGTTTTCCTTATCTTTTTTCTTTTTACCTGCCTTTCTAAAAAAAGTCTGGGTCTTTCCCTTCACCATTTCCCACCAGTGTGCACGTGTGTCGTACAAGTCTTGAAGGGTCTGCCACTCTTTATACTGCTCCCTGAACTGGCTAACTAACTCCCTATCCTCTAACAGGGAGCAGTTGAGCTTCCACAGACCACTTCCTGTTGTCAAACCCGAAAAAGGTGAGAGGGTGCAGGAGAGCATTATGTGATCAGAGAAGAAAACAGGGGTCAATCTAGCATCGGTTGGCGGGCAGTCCCTTGTAAAAATATAGTCTATGCGAGAGGCTCTGTTGCCGTCACCACTGAACCAGGTGAAGCCTTCCTCTCCGGGATGCATGATTTTAAAACAGTCTTGGAGTTTAAAATCCCTGCATAAACCCTGCAATAAACACGATGTTTTATCAATTTTAAAATCCTCCCCTGCCCCCTTCCTATCCTTGCTGGATAAAACACAGTTAAAATCCCCTCCTACCACTAGCGGTGCCCTACCCAGCAAGTGGGACTGCAGGTCTTCTAAAAGGTCATACCTGTCGTTTCTGTCGTTAAAACCATAAATATTTAGTACGTTAAAATCCTTTCCCATGTACGTCAGATGTGCTAAAAGTGCCCGCCCGTCTCTCACCACAGTGCTGCCCTTCACCAGAATAGAGGGGTTTTGAATTAAAATGGCCACTCCATCGTTCCTGTTTTCATTTGATCCGCTCCATATGGATTCTTGTGGCCACTTCTCCTCCCATTCCCTGTAGTGTTTTAAAAACGGTATGGCACACTCCTGGAGTAAAAACACATCTGCATTAAAAGCACTCAGAAAGGATAAAACTGTTGTGGCTCTAACTCCTGACCTCACACTTCTCACATTGAGGGTGGAAATGATGAGGGTCATGTGTATTATGTTTAAAACAACAGGCATGACAGTTTAAAAGAATTGAAATAACAGGGTTAAAAACCTAAAAGAGAAATGCAGCTAACCAAATAATTGTGAATGCAGCTCTTCCTTTCCCTTTATGGGGGAAAGGGGAGGGGTCTGAGCTCCATTCCCTTTCCGGACTCTGGCAGCTGGTCTTGGGGGTAATGCCGCGTTCAGTACTGAGTCCTTGGGGGTTGATTGCAGAGCTACATTTAAAAAGGAGACCTGGTTTGGAGAACTGGAGGGGAAGACTCTGGACTCCTCCACAGACGAGCTGTCTGAGGGGTACACAGCTCTCCCCCGCTTCCCTGAGGCTCCAGGAGTCTCAGGGGACAGTTCTGAAGCAGGCCTCTTGATTTGCTGGGCATCGGGGAGGGGGCCATCATTTCCAGTTCCGCTCTCTGCCTGCATTGCCTCCTCTCCCTCAGCACTCTCCATTTGTGGGGCAATAACAGGCCCCTCCCCCTCTCCCGCCTCACCTGATCCCTCTCCTCCAACCACAGGATTTGGCGGGAGATTTGAATTTTCTAGCCCAGCCTTTTCAATTTGCTCTCCAACTGCCTCCCTTTGTCCACCATCTTGTTCCTCATTCTCGGCCTTCTTGTTAGCCTTTAGCTTGTTGGCAAAGGATTTTGGGCAATCTCTGAAGATATGATTTGACTCTCCACAAAGATTACACTTTCTGCCATTTGGACACTGCTCAAAAGCATGCCCAATTTCTCTACACTTCCCACAAACAATTTTTTGGCACGCTTCTACCAGGTGCCCATGCTCACCACACTTGCGGCAGAGCTTGGGTTGTCCCTGGTAGTGAATGTAGCCTCTGTTGTCTCCCAGAACTATCATTGATGGCAGATGTTTCAGGCCCTGGTAGCCCTGGGGGTCCTGCCATTGTTGAATGGGGACCCTCCAGGCGCAAGTCCAAATGCCATCCTCATCTCTCACTTTGGTAGCCTGGCCCTTAACAGTGCAATATCTTCCCAGCCACAAACAAATGTCATCTGCATTCACTGTCTCATTGAACATTCTGACAATAACCACTTTTGAGGCATTGTCAGTCAGTTTCTCTACATTGAAAGCAGAAAACTGGGTTTTTACCTTTTCAAAGCGTGTCCAAAATTCTCTATGCACAATCGCGGATCCGAAACTTACATCGAATCCTTTGTTGAAGGGAAGGGTCAAAATACAATTCAAGTCCTTTGCCGTGAAACCTAATGCCTTTTGTATGAGCTTCCTGGAGAAGTCCATTCTGGACATCTCCAGGAGCCTGCCATCTTTTTCTTTAAACTTAAAACGCACGCTGTGGTGCCTCCGCATGCCGGCATGGCCAGCCGACATGGTGGGGACACCACACGTTAAGAACAATTAAGAAAACTAAACCACCACGTACAAAAACCAAAGAACTAAAAACAGGGCTAAAAAGGAGAATAAAACAGTGAAATCACTCCTAAAAGGTGAAATACAAAACACTTACCTTTTCTCGGGTGGTTTGGTCTTGGTGAAGGTCTCACAGAGGGCAGGCAAGCAAAGACTCTGAGCCGATGAATTCCTGTTGGTGAAAGAAATACAACCACAAAAAATTGTAATATTTTTCATTTTAGGAATAAATATATTATCCTCCCAAGTGTGGGTAACAATCAATGCCACAAACAGGCAAGAATTTTTACCACCAGCAGGAGGCGATCGCAGTCTTAGCCAAAAGGCCGAGAAGCGACTGATAAGAACAGATACTACACTTGATCTTAGCCAAAAGGCCGAGAAGCGATAACCCCTGGCCGTTGGCAGCACAAGGCCGCCCCTCCGGTCCGGTCCGTCCTCGTCGGGGTGTCACAGTATTTTGCCATAACAACTGCTGGTGCTTAGCACCTCCGCCCACGGAGTCTCTGGTGTACTTGTTGACCTAGTTTTCTATTTCCTTGCACAACGGTACAGGGCTCAGCCAAAGTGCTAAGCCCGCCAAAAATACCTTTAACTCTTTGGTGTTACTCTCCACGGAAGTCTTTAGTAAAAGGCGAAAGACTTATGCGTTATGAAGAGAAACCAGAGTAAGTACAGCCTCCGGCCACAAGAGCAGCCAAAGACCCTAGTCGTCTCGGTCAACAGCTTCACGGTGCTCCCCGTTTGGCTAGCTGCATAGCAAAGTACAGGCCACGCCTTTGCTGGCACTCCACCCCGCCTTCTCAGGAGCTTAATCCAATCCGATGACCCGGAAACTCATGCGTAGCCATTGCGCGCAGGCTCCTAGAGCCACTGCAATGACTGGTCAATCCCCCGTGCTCAAAATCACTGGTCTTGTTGTGTTAAAGTGCGCAAAGCTTGAGGGGAACAGGCCGCGCTTGTTTGTACAGCATGTCTACCCGTCGGGGCAATTGAACCCTTGTCCCCTGCGCAACAAGTAGGAAGATTGGCCACTGTACTAAGCAGGAGCACACTCTTTCACACCCTGAATAAGCTACCGGTGAGAATAGATTAGCTAAGGCAAACGGGGAGAAAACGCAGCACAGGCTGCTTTGACCAATTTCGAGGCGCACAAAAGCGCCGTCCACTTTGTTCTTGGTCTTTCGGTCAAATTAGGTATGACTTGCAGACTGGCTTTCCATGTTTTCAAACGTTGCTTTTCCACAGAGTGAGAGAAGGGTGCACCGTTCCCAGCGGCACTGCAATACCGGGTCGATGCGTGGAGCGAACGGAGCAAGCCCCTTTTTCAACTCCTGGTTCTAAAAATCCGTTTAATATGTTGTCCCCTTATAGAGGACGTATCAGATATTAAACTGATAAGAACAGATACTACACTTGATCTTAGCCAAAAGGCCGAGAAGCGATAACCCCTGGCCGTTGGCAGCACAAGGCCGCCCCTCCGGTCCGGTCCGTCCTCGTCGGGGTGTCACAGTATTTTGCCATAACAACTGCTGGTGCTTAGCACCTCCGCCCACAGAGTCTCTGGTGTACTTGTTGACCTAGTTTTCTATTTCCTTGCACAACGGTACAGGGCTCAGCCAAAGTGCTAAGCCCGCCAAAAATACCTTTAACTCTTTGGTGTTACTCTCCACGGAAGTCTTTAGTAAAAGGCGAAAGACTTATGCGTTATGAAGAGAAACCAGAGTAAGTACAGCCTCCGGCCACAAGAGCAGCCAAAGACCCTAGTCGTCTCGGTCAACAGCTTCACGGTGCTCCCCGTTTGGCTAGCTGCATAGCAAAGTACAGGCCACGCCTTTGCTGGCACTCCACCCCGCCTTCTCAGGAGCTTAATCCAATCCGATGACCCGGAAACTCATGCGTAGCCATTGCGCGCAGGCTCCTAGAGCCACTGCAATGACTGGTCAATCCCCCGTGCTCAAAATCACTGGTCTTGTTGTGTTAAAGTGCGCAAAGCTTGAGGGGAACAGGCCGCGCTTGTTTGTACAGCATGTCTACCCGTCGGGGCAATTGAACCCTTGTCCCCTGCGCAACAAGTAGGAAGATTGGCCACTGTACTAAGCAGGAGCACACTCTTTCACACCCTGAATAAGCTACCGGTGAGAATAGATTAGCTAAGGCAAACGGGGAGAAAACGCAGCACAGGCTGCTTTGACCAATTTCGAGGCGCACAAAAGCGCCGTCCACTTTGTTCTTGGTCTTTCGGTCAAATTAGGTATGACTTGCAGACTGGCTTTCCATGTTTTCAAACGTTGCTTTTCCACAGAGTGAGAGAAGGGTGCACCGTTCCCAGCGGCACTGCAATACCGGGTCGATGCGTGGAGCGAACGGAGCAAGCCCCTTTTTCAACTCCTGGTTCTAAAAATCCGTTTAATATGTTGTCCCCTTATAGAGGACGTATCAGATATTAAACTGATAAGAACAGATACTACACTTGATCTTAGCCAAAAGGCCGAGAAGCGATAACCCCTGGCCGTTGGCAGCACAAGGCCGCCCCTCCGGTCCGGTCCGTCCTCGTCGGGGTGTCACAGTATTTTGCCATAACAACTGCTGGTGCTTAGCACCTCCGCCCACAGAGTCTCTGGTGTACTTGTTGACCTAGTTTTCTATTTCCTTGCACAACGGTACAGGGCTCAGCCAAAGTGCTAAGCCCGCCAAAAATACCTTTAACTCTTTGGTGTTACTCTCCACGGAAGTCTTTAGTAAAAGGCGAAAGACTTATGCGTTATGAAGAGAAACCAGAGTAAGTACAGCCTCCGGCCACAAGAGCAGCCAAAGACCCTAGTCGTCTCGGTCAACAGCTTCACGGTGCTCCCCGTTTGGCTAGCTGCATAGCAAAGTACAGGCCACGCCTTTGCTGGCACTCCACCCCGCCTTCTCAGGAGCTTAATCCAATCCGATGACCCGGAAACTCATGCGTAGCCATTGCGCGCAGGCTCCTAGAGCCACTGCAATGACTGGTCAATCCCCCGTGCTCAAAATCACTGGTCTTGTTGTGTTAAAGTGCGCAAAGCTTGAGGGGAACAGGCCGCGCTTGTTTGTACAGCATGTCTACCCGTCGGGGCAATTGAACCCTTGTCCCCTGCGCAACAAGTAGGAAGATTGGCCACTGTACTAAGCAGGAGCACACTCTTTCACACCCTGAATAAGCTACCGGTGAGAATAGATTAGCTAAGGCAAACGGGGAGAAAACGCAGCACAGGCTGCTTTGACCAATTTCGAGGCGCACAAAAGCGCCGTCCACTTTGTTCTTGGTCTTTCGGTCAAATTAGGTATGACTTGCAGACTGGCTTTCCATGTTTTCAAACGTTGCTTTTCCACAGAGTGAGAGAAGGGTGCACCGTTCCCAGCGGCACTGCAATACCGGGTCGATGCGTGGAGCGAACGGAGCAAGCCCCTTTTTCAACTCCTGGTTCTAAAAATCCGTTTAATATGTTGTCCCCTTATAGAGGACGTATCAGATATTAAACTGATAAGAACAGATACTACACTTGATCTTAGCCAAAAGGCCGAGAAGCGATAACCCCTGGCCGTTGGCAGCACAAGGCCGCCCCTCCGGTCCGGTCCGTCCTCGTCGGGGTGTCACAGTATTTTGCCATAACAACTGCTGGTGCTTAGCACCTCCGCCCACAGAGTCTCTGGTGTACTTGTTGACCTAGTTTTCTATTTCCTTGCACAACGGTACAGGGCTCAGCCAAAGTGCTAAGCCCGCCAAAAATACCTTTAACTCTTTGGTGTTACTCTCCACGGAAGTCTTTAGTAAAAGGCGAAAGACTTATGCGTTATGAAGAGAAACCAGAGTAAGTACAGCCTCCGGCCACAAGAGCAGCCAAAGACCCTAGTCGTCTCGGTCAACAGCTTCACGGTGCTCCCCGTTTGGCTAGCTGCATAGCAAAGTACAGGCCACGCCTTTGCTGGCACTCCACCCCGCCTTCTCAGGAGCTTAATCCAATCCGATGACCCGGAAACTCATGCGTAGCCATTGCGCGCAGGCTCCTAGAGCCACTGCAATGACTGGTCAATCCCCCGTGCTCAAAATCACTGGTCTTGTTGTGTTAAAGTGCGCAAAGCTTGAGGGGAACAGGCCGCGCTTGTTTGTACAGCATGTCTACCCGTCGGGGCAATTGAACCCTTGTCCCCTGCGCAACAAGTAGGAAGATTGGCCACTGTACTAAGCAGGAGCACACTCTTTCACACCCTGAATAAGCTACCGGTGAGAATAGATTAGCTAAGGCAAACGGGGAGAAAACGCAGCACAGGCTGCTTTGACCAATTTCGAGGCGCACAAAAGCGCCGTCCACTTTGTTCTTGGTCTTTCGGTCAAATTAGGTATGACTTGCAGACTGGCTTTCCATGTTTTCAAACGTTGCTTTTCCACAGAGTGAGAGAAGGGTGCACCGTTCCCAGCGGCACTGCAATACCGGGTCGATGCGTGGAGCGAACGGAGCAAGCCCCTTTTTCAACTCCTGGTTCTAAAAATCCGTTTAATATGTTGTCCCCTTATAGAGGACGTATCAGATATTAAACTGATAAGAACAGATTTTTTTCTTTCGAAAAAATTTATTGACACTTTTTTCAAAAAGTCGTACACTGTTTACAATCATAAAATCCTTCACAAACACACATCTTTTCAAAATACAACAAACAAATAAATACTCTGTAAAACCACGTTCCTTTGTTTAAAACAATAAAAGCAATTGTTTTAAAGTGGATTACAGATAAGATAACATTGTATTAAAAGTTGTGGAAAATAAATAAATAAATGAATAAATAAATAATTGTCTCTGTGTATATCAGTGTACATTCGTTGTGCAGGGGCGGGATGAGTCCCTAACAAGGATCAACTCATCCCGCTCTCCCGAACAGCTTTGGGTCTCTCGGAACCTGTTCCTGGTGCTCAGAGGGGACCCTCTCCCTTCTGCTCCTTCCCACCTGCCACACCCGGAGAGCCAGGCCGCCGCTGCCTTGACCCTTTATTTGTGTGGCTCCGGCTCCCACGTCCGAATGGGCACAGAGGCGATTCTTCTTTGTGGCTGCGTCCTAGGCCTGCCGCCTGCAGCGACGGCTGCTTGCACCGCCGCTGTGGCCATCTGGATCGCAGCCACGGGGGAGATCTGCATGTGCTTCCTTACCAGCAGGTTTCTGGAGGTCCATATGGCGTCTTTGATGGCGGCCAGGGTGAGCCACTGTTTGGCAAAGTCTGCTGGTAATGTTTGTTCCTGGCCCACCCCGTACAGCACTAGCTGTGCTGTCAGGACCTCCCCTGCTGGTAAGTACGGGAATTTTAGGGAGCCGGCCATTGCCCACTGGTCTACAGCAGCGCTGCACTCCCAGAGCAGATGCCTCACCGACTCAGGTGCGCCACACCCCGGTCGGGGGCAAGTTGAGAGCGTTGACATGCCCCGGGAGTGCATTACGGACCTGACTGGGAGGATCTCATGAGCCACCATCCACGACAGGTCCCGGAGTCTGTTCGGGAGGGCGGGATGGTTTACGTTGCGCCAAACTGTTGAGGACTCACCTATTGTGAGCCCGCGCACTGGATACATTGATTCCCGCTCCTGCACAACAGAGAGAAGAGAGCGATGGTGGGTTAAAATAGACAGCTCCTCTTGCTCTAGTTTAAAATGCTTTAAGAATTTCCGGATAAAAGCGTAGGCCGGTGGCAGATTAAAAGACACAGGTACTCTAAGATCAACGGGTAAAACTTTTAGGTGTCTGAGGTAGGACCCCATCCAGAATCGTGCCATTGCTGTCGTTTTGTCATCTCTGGATGGGGCTGTGGCGTAGGTGATGTGCAGGGTGCTGTATCGGCTTCCTAAAAACTGGTGTAGGTCCGGGACTCCCTTTCCTCCTTTCTCTTTCGGCTTTTTCATCACCTCTCTCCTCAGCCTCTCCCACTTGGACCCCCACAGGAAATAAAAGATGGCGCGTTCCAGATCTAAAAGCACTCTTCGTGGTGGGATAAAAACAGAACTGATTAATAAAAGCAAAGGTAAAATCACTGCTTTAATGATTAAAACCTTTCCTTCCATTGTCAGTCTTCTAAGTCCCCAGTACCCTAGTCTCTGTCTAACTTTCCCTACCACGTCTGGCCAGTTTCCTTTTCCTCCCCCCTCCCTGTCAAATTTAACCCCCAGTATTTTTTGGTCAGTCTGGGTCACAGTCAAGGGGAGTCCTGTCGTCTCGGTCGCTGTCCACGGTCCGTAAGTTTGGGCTTGAGTCTTATCTCGGTTAAGCTTTGACCCAGAGGCCTGTCCGAACCAGTCAGTCAAGTCCAGTGTCCTGTTGACAGATAAAAGGTCAGTACATAAAATGTTAAAATCGTCCATATATATTGCACATTTGGTGGTCAATCCCCCGCTCCCCGGGATTGCCACCCCATTGATTCTTTGGTCCCTTCTCAAGATCTGTGCCAACGGCTCTATACAGGTCACGTAGAGGAGGGCTGATAACGGACAACCCTGACGGACACCGCAGTGTATGTTAACTGCTTTTGTTAGATGCCCATTAACAACAAATCTGCTGGTAATGTCCCGGTACAGCAATCCCACCCAAGCTATAAACCTTTCTGGAAACCCCATTTTTTGCAGTACCTGGAAAAGGTACTGGTGCGAGATCCGATCAAAGGCTTTCTCAAAATCTAAATTTAGGACTACTAGCCGGATGTTTCTGTCTCTCGCATAACAGATGGTGTCTCGGATCAGTACGAGGCTGTCGGTGATCTTCCTCCCCGGGATGGCACAGGCTTGATCCGGGTGAATCACCTCCTCTAAAACCAGGGACATACGAGCAGATAAAAGTTTACTAAAAAGTTTGCAGTCAAGATTTAAGAGGGTGATAGGTCTCCAGTTTTTCAGTTCAGTCCTGTCATTTTTTTTGTATAGTAGAGTCACTATCCCTGCTCTAAAACTGTCAGGTAGTCTGTCTAGTCCTTCGAAATCCATAAAAACAGAAAGTAGGTCCGGTGCTAAAATGTCCCAAAAAGTCAGATAAAAGTCCAAGGGAAGCCCGTCTTCTCCTGGGGACTTCCCTTTCTTAAAATTTTGTACACATTTATCTAACTCTAAAAGGGTAAAACCTTGGGTTAAAAGCACACTGTCCTTTACTGTTTTGTCAATGAATTTTAAAACCTCTGTCATGGTGTCTGTTTTAATATTTTTTTCTTTGTAAAGATCCCCGTAAAAGCTCTCTATAGTGTCTTTGATTTCTTCTGTTGTGTTTGCTGTGTACCCACTTTCTTTTTTTAGTTGTAAAATACCCCCCCCTTTGTTGACAATTTTCTTAAAAAAATATCTGGTACACTTTTCCCCTTCCTCGATCTCCCTTTCTTTACTTCTTAGAATGACACCCTTACTTTTAATGTCTGCTAAAACCGACATTTCTGTTTTGACTTGTTTAATATCTTCGCTAAAATCCATGCCCTGTTGCTGTAGTTTAAAATAGCGCTGTAGTCGCTTCTGCAGTCCCAGCATGCGTCTGTTTTCCTTATCTTTTTTCTTTTTACCTGCCTTTCTAAAAAAAGTCTGGGTCTTTCCCTTCACCATTTCCCACCAGTGTGCACGTGTGTCGTACAAGTCTTGAAGGGTCTGCCACTCTTTATACTGCTCCCTGAACTGGCTAACTAACTCCCTATCCTCTAACAGGGAGCAGTTGAGCTTCCACAGACCACTTCCTGTTGTCAAACCCGAAAAAGGTGAGAGGGTGCAGGAGAGCATTATGTGATCAGAGAAGAAAACAGGGGTCAATCTAGCATCGGTTGGCGGGCAGTCCCTTGTAAAAATATAGTCTATGCGAGAGGCTCTGTTGCCGTCACCACTGAACCAGGTGAAGCCTTCCTCTCCGGGATGCATGATTTTAAAACAGTCTTGGAGTTTAAAATCCCTGCATAAACCCTGCAATAAACACGATGTTTTATCAATTTTAAAATCCTCCCCTGCCCCCTTCCTATCCTTGCTGGATAAAACACAGTTAAAATCCCCTCCTACCACTAGCGGTGCCCTACCCAGCAAGTGGGACTGCAGGTCTTCTAAAAGGTCATACCTGTCGTTTCTGTCGTTAAAACCATAAATATTTAGTACGTTAAAATCCTTTCCCATGTACGTCAGATGTGCTAAAAGTGCCCGCCCGTCTCTCACCACAGTGCTGCCCTTCACCAGAATAGAGGGGTTTTGAATTAAAATGGCCACTCCATCGTTCCTGTTTTCATTTGATCCGCTCCATATGGATTCTTGTGGCCACTTCTCCTCCCATTCCCTGTAGTGTTTTGAAAACGGTATGGCACACTCCTGGAGTAAAAACACATCTGCATTAAAAGCACTCAGAAAGGATAAAACTGTTGTGGCTCTAACTCCTGACCTCACACTTCTCACATTGAGGGTGGAAATGATGAGGGTCATGTGTATTATGTTTAAAACAACAGGCATGACAGTTTAAAAGAATTGAAATAACAGGGTTAAAAACCTAAAAGAGAAATGCAGCTAACCAAATAATTGTGAATGCAGCTCTTCCTTTCCCTTTATGGGGGAAAGGGGAGGGGTCTGAGCTCCATTCCCTTTCCGGACTCTGGCAGCTGGTCTTGGGGGTAATGCCGCGTTCAGTACTGAGTCCTTGGGGGTTGATTGCAGAGCTACATTTAAAAAGGAGACCTGGTTTGGAGAACTGGAGGGGAAGACTCTGGACTCCTCCACAGACGAGCTGTCTGAGGGGTACACAGCTCTCCCCCGCTTCCCTGAGGCTCCAGGAGTCTCAGGGGACAGTTCTGAAGCAGGCCTCTTGATTTGCTGGGCATCGGGGAGGGGGCCATCATTTCCAGTTCCGCTCTCTGCCTGCATTGCCTCCTCTCCCTCAGCACTCTCCATTTGTGGGGCAATAACAGGCCCCTCCCCCTCTCCCGCCTCACCTGATCCCTCTCCTCCAACCACAGGATTTGGCGGGAGATTTGAATTTTCTAGCCCAGCCTTTTCAATTTGCTCTCCAACTGCCTCCCTTTGTCCACCATCTTGTTCCTCATTCTCGGCCTTCTTGTTAGCCTTTAGCTTGTTGGCAAAGGATTTTGGGCAATCTCTGAAGATATGATTTGACTCTCCACACAGATTACACTTTCTGCCATTTGGACACTGCTCAAAAGCATGCCCAATTTCTCTACACTTCCCACAAACAATTTTTTGGCACGCTTCTACCAGGTGCCCATGCTCACCACACTTGCGGCAGAGCTTGGGTTGTCCCTGGTAGTGAATGTAGCCTCTGTTGTCTCCCAGAACTATCATTGATGGCAGATGTTTCAGGCCCTGGTAGCCCTGGGGGTCCTGCCATTGTTGAATGGGGACCCTCCAGGCGCAAGTCCAAATGCCATCCTCATCTCTCACTTTGGTAGCCTGGCCCTTAACAGTGCAATATCTTCCCAGCCACAAACAAATGTCATCTGCATTCACTGTCTCATTGAACATTCTGACAATAACCACTTTTGAGGCATTGTCAGTCAGTTTCTCTACATTGAAAGCAGAAAACTGGGTTTTTACCTTTTCAAAGCGTGTCCAAAATTCTCTATGCACAATCGCGGATCCGAAACTTACATCGAATCCTTTGTTGAAGGGAAGGGTCAAAATACAATTCAAGTCCTTTGCCGTGAAACCTAATGCCTTTTGTATGAGCTTCCTGGAGAAGTCCATTCTGGACATCTCCAGGAGCCTGCCATCTTTTTCTTTAAACTTAAAACGCACGCTGTGGTGCCTCCGCATGCCGGCATGGCCAGCCGACATGGTGGGGACACCACACGTTAAGAACAATTAAGAAAACTAAACCACCACGTACAAAAACCAAAGAACTAAAAACAGGGCTAAAAAGGAGAATAAAACAGTGAAATCACTCCTAAAAGGTGAAATACAAAACACTTACCTTTTCTCGGGTGGTTTGGTCTTGGTGAAGGTCTCACAGAGGGCAGGCAAGCAAAGACTCTGAGCCGATGAATTCCTGTTGGTGAAAGAAATACAACCACAAAAAATTGTAATATTTTTCACTTTAGGAATAAATATATTATCCTCCCAAGTGTGGGTAACAATCAATGCCACAAACAGGCAAGAATTTTTACCACCAGCAGGAGGCGATCGCAGTCTTAGCCAAAAGGCCGAGAAGCGACTGATAAGAACAGATACTACACTTGATCTTAGCCAAAAGGCCGAGAAGCGATAACCCCTGGCCGTTGGCAGCACAAGGCCGCCCCTCCGGTCCGGTCCGTCCTCGTCGGGGTGTCACAGTATTTTGCCATAACAACTGCTGGTGCTTAGCACCTCCGCCCACGGAGTCTCTGGTGTACTTGTTGACCTAGTTTTCTATTTCCTTGCACAACGGTACAGGGCTCAGCCAAAGTGCTAAGCCCGCCAAAAATACCTTTAACTCTTTGGTGTTACTCTCCACGGAAGTCTTTAGTAAAAGGCGAAAGACTTATGCGTTATGAAGAGAAACCAGAGTAAGTACAGTCTCCGGCCACAAGAGCAGCCAAAGACCCTAGTCGTCTCGGTCAACAGCTTCACGGTGCTCCCCGTTTGGCTAGCTGCATAGCAAAGTACAGGCCACGCCTTTGCTGGCACTCCACCCCGCCTTCTCAGGAGCTTAATCCAATCCGATGACCCGGAAACTCATGCGTAGCCATTGCGCGCAGGCTCCTAGAGCCACTGCAATGACTGGTCAATCCCCCGTGCTCAAAATCACTGGTCTTGTTGTGTTAAAGTGCGCAAAGCTTGAGGGGAACAGGCCGCGCTTGTTTGTACAGCATGTCTACCCGTCGGGGCAATTGAACCCTTGTCCCCTGCGCAACAAGTAGGAAGATTGGCCACTGTACTAAGCAGGAGCACACTCTTTCACACCCTGAATAAGCTACCGGTGAGAATAGATTAGCTAAGGCAAACGGGGAGAAAACGCAGCACAGGCTGCTTTGACCAATTTCGAGGCGCACAAAAGCGCCGTCCACTTTGTTCTTGGTCTTTCGGTCAAATTAGGTATGACTTGCAGACTGGCTTTCCATGTTTTCAAACGTTGCTTTTCCACAGAGTGAGAGAAGGGTGCACCGTTCCCAGCGGCACTGCAATACCGGGTCGATGCGTGGAGCGAACGGAGCAAGCCCCTTTTTCAACTCCTGGTTCTAAAAATCCGTTTAATATGTTGTCCCCTTATAGAGGACGTATCAGATATTAAACTGATAAGAACAGATACTACACTTGATCTTAGCCAAAAGGCCGAGAAGCGATAACCCCTGGCCGTTGGCAGCACAAGGCCGCCCCTCCGGTCCGGTCCGTCCTCGTCGGGGTGTGTCAGTATTTTGCCATAACAACTGCTGGTGCTTAGCACCTCCGCCCACGGAGTCTCTGGTGTACTTGTTGACCTAGTTTTCTATTTCCTTGCACAACGGTACAGGGCTCAGCCAAAGTGCTAAGCCCGCCAAAAATACCTTTAACTCTTTGGTGTTACTCTCCACGGAAGTCTTTAGTAAAAGGCGAAAGACTTATGCGTTATGAAGAGAAACCAGAGTAAGTACAGCCTCCGGCCACAAGAGCAGCCAAAGACCCTAGTCGTCTCGGTCAACAGCTTCACGGTGCTCCCCGTTTGGCTAGCTGCATAGCAAAGTACAGGCCACGCCTTTGCTGGCACTCCACCCCGCCTTCTCAGGAGCTTAATCCAATCCGATGACCCGGAAACTCATGCGTAGCCATTGCGCGCAGGCTCCTAGAGCCACTGCAATGACTGGTCAATCCCCCGTGCTCAAAATCACTGGTCTTGTTGTGTTAAAGTGCGCAAAGCTTGAGGGGAACAGGCCGCGCTTGTTTGTACAGCATGTCTACCCGTCGGGGCAATTGAACCCTTGTCCCCTGCGCAACAAGTAGGAAGATTGGCCACTGTACTAAGCAGGAGCACACTCTTTCACACCCTGAATAAGCTACCGGTGAGAATAGATTAGCTAAGGCAAACGGGGAGAAAACGCAGCACAGGCTGCTTTGACCAATTTCGAGGCGCACAAAAGCGCCGTCCACTTTGTTCTTGGTCTTTCGGTCAAATTAGGTATGACTTGCAGACTGGCTTTCCATGTTTTCAAACGTTGCATAAAAAGATAAAAGTTTACTAAAAAGTTTGCAGTCAAGATTTAAGAGGGTGATAGGTCTCCAGTTTTTCAGTTCAGTCCTGTCATTTTTTTTGTATAGTAGAGTCACTATCCCTGCTCTAAAACTGTCAGGTAGTCTGTCTAGTCCTTCGAAATCCATAAAAACAGAAAGTAGGTCCGGTGCTAAAATGTCCCAAAAAGTCAGATAAAAGTCCAAGGGAAGCCCGTCTTCTCCTGGGGACTTCCCTTTCTTAAAATTTTGTACACATTTATCTAACTCTAAAAGGGTAAAACCTTGGGTTAAAAGCACACTGTCCTTTACTGTTTTGTCAATGAATTTTAAAACCTCTGTCATGGTGTCTGTTTTAATATTTTTTTCTTTGTAAAGATCCCCGTAAAAGCTCTCTATAGTGTCTTTGATTTCTTCTGTTGTGTTTGCTGTGTACCCACTTTCTTTTTTTAGTTGTAAAATACCCCCCCCTTTGTTGACAATTTTCTTAAAAAAATATCTGGTACACTTTTCCCCTTCCTCGATCTCCCTTTCTTTACTTCTTAGAATGACACCCTTACTTTTAATGTCTGCTAAAACCGACATTTCTGTTTTGACTTGTTTAATATCTTCGCTAAAATCCATGCCCTGTTGCTGTAGTTTAAAATAGCGCTGTAGTCGCTTCTGCAGTCCCAGCATGCGTCTGTTTTCCTTATCTTTTTTCTTTTTACCTGCCTTTCTAAAAAAAGTCTGGGTCTTTCCCTTCACCATTTCCCACCAGTGTGCACGTGTGTCGTACAAGTCTTGAAGGGTCTGCCACTCTTTATACTGCTCCCTGAACTGGCTAACTAACTCCCTATCCTCTAACAGGGAGCAGTTGAGCTTCCACAGACCACTTCCTGTTGTCAAACCCGAAAAAGGTGAGAGGGTGCAGGAGAGCATTATGTGATCAGAGAAGAAAACAGGGGTCAATCTAGCATCGGTTGGCGGGCAGTCCCTTGTAAAAATATAGTCTATGCGAGAGGCTCTGTTGCCGTCACCACTGAACCAGGTGAAGCCTTCCTCTCCGGGATGCATGATTTTAAAACAGTCTTGGAGTTTAAAATCCCTGCATAAACCCTGCAATAAACACGATGTTTTATCAATTTTAAAATCCTCCCCTGCCCCCTTCCTATCCTTGCTGGATAAAACACAGTTAAAATCCCCTCCTACCACTAGCGGTGCCCTACCCAGCAAGTGGGACTGCAGGTCTTCTAAAAGGTCATACCTGTCGTTTCTGTCGTTAAAACCATAAATATTTAGTACGTTAAAATCCTTTCCCATGTACGTCAGATGTGCTAAAAGTGCCCGCCCGTCTCTCACCACAGTGCTGCCCTTCACCAGAATAGAGGGGTTTTGAATTAAAATGGCCACTCCATCGTTCCTGTTTTCATTTGATCCGCTCCATATGGATTCTTGTGGCCACTTCTCCTCCCATTCCCTGTAGTGTTTTAAAAACGGTATGGCACACTCCTGGAGTAAAAACACATCTGCATTAAAAGCACTCAGAAAGGATAAAACTGTTGTGGCTCTAACTCCTGACCTCACACTTCTCACATTGAGGGTGGAAATGATGAGGGTCATGTGTATTATGTTTAAAACAACAGGCATGACAGTTTAAAAGAATTGAAATAACAGGGTTAAAAACCTAAAAGAGAAATGCAGCTAACCAAATAATTGTGAATGCAGCTCTTCCTTTCCCTTTATGGGGGAAAGGGGAGGGGTCTGAGCTCCATTCCCTTTCCGGACTCTGGCAGCTGGTCTTGGGGGTAATGCCGCGTTCAGTACTGAGTCCTTGGGGGTTGATTGCAGAGCTACATTTAAAAAGGAGACCTGGTTTGGAGAACTGGAGGGGAAGACTCTGGACTCCTCCACAGACGAGCTGTCTGAGGGGTACACAGCTCTCCCCCGCTTCCCTGAGGCTCCAGGAGTCTCAGGGGACAGTTCTGAAGCAGGCCTCTTGATTTGCTGGGCATCGGGGAGGGGGCCATCATTTCCAGTTCCGCTCTCTGCCTGCATTGCCTCCTCTCCCTCAGCACTCTCCATTTGTGGGGCAATAACAGGCCCCTCCCCCTCTCCCGCCTCACCTGATCCCTCTCCTCCAACCACAGGATTTGGCGGGAGATTTGAATTTTCTAGCCCAGCCTTTTCAATTTGCTCTCCAACTGCCTCCCTTTGTCCACCATCTTGTTCCTCATTCTCGGCCTTCTTGTTAGCCTTTAGCTTGTTGGCAAAGGATTTTGGGCAATCTCTGAAGATATGATTTGACTCTCCACAAAGATTACACTTTCTGCCATTTGGACACTGCTCAAAAGCATGCCCAATTTCTCTACACTTCCCACAAACAATTTTTTGGCACGCTTCTACCAGGTGCCCATGCTCACCACACTTGCGGCAGAGCTTGGGTTGTCCCTGGTAGTGAATGTAGCCTCTGTTGTCTCCCAGAACTATCATTGATGGCAGATGTTTCAGGCCCTGGTAGCCCTGGGGGTCCTGCCATTGTTGAATGGGGACCCTCCAGGCGCAAGTCCAAATGCCATCCTCATCTCTCACTTTGGTAGCCTGGCCCTTAACAGTGCAATATCTTCCCAGCCACAAACAAATGTCATCTGCATTCACTGTCTCATTGAACATTCTGACAATAACCACTTTTGAGGCATTGTCAGTCAGTTTCTCTACATTGAAAGCAGAAAACTGGGTTTTTACCTTTTCAAAGCGTGTCCAAAATTCTCTATGCACAATCGCGGATCCGAAACTTACATCGAATCCTTTGTTGAAGGGAAGGGTCAAAATACAATTCAAGTCCTTTGCCGTGAAACCTAATGCCTTTTGTATGAGCTTCCTGGAGAAGTCCATTCTGGACATCTCCAGGAGCCTGCCATCTTTTTCTTTAAACTTAAAACGCACGCTGTGGTGCCTCCGCATGCCGGCATGGCCAGCCGACATGGTGGGGACACCACACGTTAAGAACAATTAAGAAAACTAAACCACCACGTACAAAAACCAAAGAACTAAAAACAGGGCTAAAAAGGAGAATAAAACAGTGAAATCACTCCTAAAAGGTGAAATACAAAACACTTACCTTTTCTCGGGTGGTTTGGTCTTGGTGAAGGTCTCACAGAGGGCAGGCAAGCAAAGACTCTGAGCCGATGAATTCCTGTTGGTGAAAGAAATACAACCACAAAAAATTGTAATATTTTTCACTTTAGGAATAAATATATTATCCTCCCAAGTGTGGGTAACAATCAATGCCACAAACAGGCAAGAATTTTTACCACCAGCAGGAGGCGATCGCAGTCTTAGCCAAAAGGCCGAGAAGCGACTGATAAGAACAGATACTACACTTGATCTTAGCCAAAAGGCCGAGAAGCGATAACCCCTGGCCGTTGGCAGCACAAGGCCGCCCCTCCGGTCCGGTCCGTCCTCGTCGGGGTGTCACAGTATTTTGCCATAACAACTGCTGGTGCTTAGCACCTCCGCCCACGGAGTCTCTGGTGTACTTGTTGACCTAGTTTTCTATTTCCTTGCACAACGGTACAGGGCTCAGCCAAAGTGCTAAGCCCGCCAAAAATACCTTTAACTCTTTGGTGTTACTCTCCACGGAAGTCTTTAGTAAAAGGCGAAAGACTTATGCGTTATGAAGAGAAACCAGAGTAAGTACAGCCTCCGGCCACAAGAGCAGCCAAAGACCCTAGTCGTCTCGGTCAACAGCTTCACGGTGCTCCCCGTTTGGCTAGCTGCATAGCAAAGTACAGGCCACGCCTTTGCTGGCACTCCACCCCGCCTTCTCAGGAGCTTAATCCAATCCGATGACCCGGAAACTCATGCGTAGCCATTGCGCGCAGGCTCCTAGAGCCACTGCAATGACTGGTCAATCCCCCGTGCTCAAAATCACTGGTCTTGTTGTGTTAAAGTGCGCAAAGCTTGAGGGGAACAGGCCGCGCTTGTTTGTACAGCATGTCTACCCGTCGGGGCAATTGAACCCTTGTCCCCTGCGCAACAAGTAGGAAGATTGGCCACTGTACTAAGCAGGAGCACACTCTTTCACACCCTGAATAAGCTACCGGTGAGAATAGATTAGCTAAGGCAAACGGGGAGAAAACGCAGCACAGGCTGCTTTGACCAATTTCGAGGCGCACAAAAGCGCCGTCCACTTTGTTCTTGGTCTTTCGGTCAAATTAGGTATGACTTGCAGACTGGCTTTCCATGTTTTCAAACGTTGCTTTTCCACAGAGTGAGAGAAGGGTGCACCGTTCCCAGCGGCACTGCAATACCGGGTCGATGCGTGGAGCGAACGGAGCAAGCCCCTTTTTCAACTCCTGGTTCTAAAAATCCGTTTAATATGTTGTCCCCTTATAGAGGACGTATCAGATATTAAACTGATAAGAACAGATTTTTTTTCTTTCGAAAAAATTTATTGACACTTTTTCCAAAAAGTCGTACACTGTTTACAATCATAAAATCCTTCACAAACACACATCTTTTCAAAATACAACAAACAAATAAATATGAATACTCTGTAAAACCACGTTCCTTTGTTTAAAACAATAAAAGCAATTGTTTTAAAGTGGATTACAGATAAGATAACATTGTATTAAAAGTTGTGGAAAATAAATAAATAAATGAATAAATAAATAATTGTCTCTGTGTATATCAGTGTACATTCGTTGTGCAGGGGCGGGATGAGTCCCTAACAAGGATCAACTCATCCCGCTCTCCCGAACAGCTTTGGGTCTCTCGGAACCTGTTCCTGGTGCTCAGAGGGGACCCTCTCCCTTCTGCTCCTTCCCACCTGCCACACCCGGAGAGCCAGGCCGCCGCTGCCTTGACCCTTTATTTGTGTGGCTCCGGCTCCCACGTCCGAATGGGCACAGAGGCGATTCTTCTTTGTGGCTGCGTCCTAGGCCTGCCGCCTGCAGCGACGGCTGCTTGCACCGCCGCTGTGGCCATCTGGATCGCAGCCACGGGGGGGATCTGCATGTGCTTCCTTACCAGCAGGTTTCTGGAGGTCCATATGGCGTCTTTGATGGCGGCCAGGGTGAGCCACTGTTTGGCAAAGTCTGCTGGTAATGTTTGTTCCTGGCCCACCCCGTACAGCACTAGCTGTGCTGTCAGGACCTCCCCTGCTGGTAAGTACGGGAATTTTAGGGAGCCGGCCATTGCCCACTGGTCTACAGCAGCGCTGCACTCCCAGAGCAGATGCCTCACCGACTCAGGTGCGCCACACCCCGGTCGGGGGCAAGTTGAGAGCGTTGACATGCCCCGGGAGTGCATTACGGACCTGACTGGGAGGATCTCATGAGCCACCATCCACGACAGGTCCCGGAGTCTGTTCGGGAGGGCGGGATGGTTTACGTTGCGCCAAACTGTTGAGGACTCACCTATTGTGAGCCCGCGCACTGGATACATTGATTCCCGCTCCTGCACAACAGAGAGAAGAGAGCGATGGTGGGTTAAAATAGACAGCTCCTCTTGCTCTAGTTTAAAATGCTTTAAGAATTTCCGGATAAAAGCGTAGGCCGGTGGCAGATTAAAAGACACAGGTACTCTAAGATCAATGGGTAAAACTTTTAGGTGTCTGAGGTAGGACCCCATCCAGAATCGTGCCATTGCTGTCGTTTTGTCATCTCTGGATGGGGCTGTGGCGTAGGTGATGTGCAGGGTGCTGTATCGGCTTCCTAAAAACTGGTGTAGGTCCGGGACTCCCTTTCCTCCTTTCTCTTTCGGCTTTTTCATCACCTCTCTCCTCAGCCTCTCCCACTTGGACCCCCACAGGAAATAAAAGATGGCGCGTTCCAGATCTAAAAGCACTCTTCGTGGTGGGATAAAAACAGAACTGATTAATAAAAGCAAAGGTAAAATCACTGCTTTAATGATTAAAACCTTTCCTTCCATTGTCAGTCTTCTAAGTCCCCAGTACCCTAGTCTCTGTCTAACTTTCCCTACCACGTCTGGCCAGTTTCCTTTTCCTCCCCCCTCCCTGTCAAATTTAACCCCCAGTATTTTTTGGTCAGTCTGGGTCACAGTCAAGGGGAGTCCTGTCGTCTCGGTCGCTGTCCACGGTCCGTAAGTTTGGGCTTGAGTCTTATCTCGGTTAAGCTTTGACCCAGAGGCCTGTCCGAACCAGTCAGTCAAGTCCAGTGTCCTGTTGACAGATAAAAGGTCAGTACATAAAATGTTAAAATCGTCCATATATATTGCACATTTGGTGGTCAATCCCCCGCTCCCCGGGATTGCCACCCCATTGATTCTTTGGTCCCTTCTCAAGATCTGTGCCAACGGCTCTATACAGGTCACGTAGAGGAGGGCTGATAACGGACAACCCTGACGGACACCGCAGTGTATGTTAACTGCTTTTGTTAGATGCCCATTAACAACAAATCTGCTGGTAATGTCCCGGTACAGCAATCCCACCCAAGCTATAAACCTTTCTGGAAACCCCATTTTTTGCAGTACCTGGAAAAGGTACTGGTGCGAGATCCGATCAAAGGCTTTCTCAAAATCTAAATTTAGGACTACTAGCCGGATGTTTCTGTCTCTCGCATAACAGATGGTGTCTCGGATCAGTACGAGGCTGTCGGTGATCTTCCTCCCCGGGATGGCACAGGCTTGATCCGGGTGAATCACCTCCTCTAAAACCAGGGACATACGAGCAGATAAAAGTTTACTAAAAAGTTTGCAGTCAAGATTTAAGAGGGTGATAGGTCTCCAGTTTTTCAGTTCAGTCCTGTCATTTTTTTTGTATAGTAGAGTCACTATCCCTGCTCTAAAACTGTCAGGTAGTCTGTCTAGTCCTTCGAAATCCATAAAAACAGAAAGTAGGTCCGGTGCTAAAATGTCCCAAAAAGTCAGATAAAAGTCCAAGGGAAGCCCGTCTTCTCCTGGGGACTTCCCTTTCTTAAAATTTTGTACACATTTATCTAACTCTAAAAGGGTAAAACCTTGGGTTAAAAGCACACTGTCCTTTACTGTTTTGTCAATGAATTTTAAAACCTCTGTCATGGTGTCTGTTTTAATATTTTTTTCTTTGTAAAGATCCCCGTAAAAGCTCTCTATAGTGTCTTTGATTTCTTCTGTTGTGTTTGCTGTGTACCCACTTTCTTTTTTTAGTTGTAAAATACCCCCCCCTTTGTTGACAATTTTCTTAAAAAAATATCTGGTACACTTTTCCCCTTCCTCGATCTCCCTTTCTTTACTTCTTAGAATGACACCCTTACTTTTAATGTCTGCTAAAACCGACATTTCTGTTTTGACTTGTTTAATATCTTCGCTAAAATCCATGCCCTGTTGCTGTAGTTTAAAATAGCGCTGTAGTCGCTTCTGCAGTCCCAGCATGCGTCTGTTTTCCTTATCTTTTTTCTTTTTACCTGCCTTTCTAAAAAAAGTCTGGGTCTTTCCCTTCACCATTTCCCACCAGTGTGCACGTGTGTCGTACAAGTCTTGAAGGGTCTGCCACTCTTTATACTGCTCCCTGAACTGGCTAACTAACTCCCTATCCTCTAACAGGGAGCAGTTGAGCTTCCACAGACCACTTCCTGTTGTCAAACCCGAAAAAGGTGAGAGGGTGCAGGAGAGCATTATGTGATCAGAGAAGAAAACAGGGGTCAATCTAGCATCGGTTGGCGGGCAGTCCCTTGTAAAAATATAGTCTATGCGAGAGGCTCTGTTGCCGTCACCACTGAACCAGGTGAAGCCTTCCTCTCCGGGATGCATGATTTTAAAACAGTCTTGGAGTTTAAAATCCCTGCATAAACCCTGCAATAAACACGATGTTTTATCAATTTTAAAATCCTCCCCTGCCCCCTTCCTATCCTTGCTGGATAAAACACAGTTAAAATCCCCTCCTACCACTAGCGGTGCCCTACCCAGCAAGTGGGACTGCAGGTCTTCTAAAAGGTCATACCTGTCGTTTCTGTCGTTAAAACCATAAATATTTAGTACGTTAAAATCCTTTCCCATGTACGTCAGATGTGCTAAAAGTGCCCGCCCGTCTCTCACCACAGTGCTGCCCTTCACCAGAATAGAGGGGTTTTTAATTAAAATGGCCACTCCATCGTTCCTGTTTTCATTTGATCCGCTCCATATGGATTCTTGTGGCCACTTCTCCTCCCATTCCCTGTAGTGTTTTAAAAACGGTATGGCACACTCCTGGAGTAAAAACACATCTGCATTAAAAGCACTCAGAAAGGATAAAACTGTTGTGGCTCTAACTCCTGACCTCACACTTCTCACATTGAGGGTGGAAATGATGAGGGTCATGTGTATTATGTTTAAAACAACAGGCATGACAGTTTAAAAGAATTGAAATAACAGGGTTAAAAACCTAAAAGAGAAATGCAGCTAACCAAATAATTGTGAATGCAGCTCTTCCTTTCCCTTTATGGGGGAAAGGGGAGGGGTCTGAGCTCCATTCCCTTTCCGGACTCTGGCAGCTGGTCTTGGGGGTAATGCCGCGTTCAGTACTGAGTCCTTGGGGGTTGATTGCAGAGCTACATTTAAAAAGGAGACCTGGTTTGGAGAACTGGAGGGGAAGACTCTGGACTCCTCCACAGACGAGCTGTCTGAGGGGTACACAGCTCTCCCCCGCTTCCCTGAGGCTCCAGGAGTCTCAGGGGACAGTTCTGAAGCAGGCCTCTTGATTTGCTGGGCATCGGGGAGGGGGCCATCATTTCCAGTTCCGCTCTCTGCCTGCATTGCCTCCTCTCCCTCAGCACTCTCCATTTGTGGGGCAATAACAGGCCCCTCCCCCTCTCCCGCCTCACCTGATCCCTCTCCTCCAACCACAGGATTTGGCGGGAGATTTGAATTTTCTAGCCCAGCCTTTTCAATTTGCTCTCCAACTGCCTCCCTTTGTCCACCATCTTGTTCCTCATTCTCGGCCTTCTTGTTAGCCTTTAGCTTGTTGGCAAAGGATTTTGGGCAATCTCTGAAGATATGATTTGACTCTCCACAAAGATTACACTTTCTGCCATTTGGACACTGCTCAAAAGCATGCCCAATTTCTCTACACTTCCCACAAACAATTTTTTGGCACGCTTCTACCAGGTGCCCATGCTCACCACACTTGCGGCAGAGCTTGGGTTGTCCCTGGTAGTGAATGTAGCCTCTGTTGTCTCCCAGAACTATCATTGATGGCAGATGTTTCAGGCCCTGGTAGCCCTGGGGGTCCTGCCATTGTTGAATGGGGACCCTCCAGGCGCAAGTCCAAATGCCATCCTCATCTCTCACTTTGGTAGCCTGGCCCTTAACAGTGCAATATCTTCCCAGCCACAAACAAATGTCATCTGCATTCACTGTCTCATTGAACATTCTGACAATAACCACTTTTGAGGCATTGTCAGTCAGTTTCTCTACATTGAAAGCAGAAAACTGGGTTTTTACCTTTTCAAAGCGTGTCCAAAATTCTCTATGCACAATCGCGGATCCGAAACTTACATCGAATCCTTTGTTGAAGGGAAGGGTCAAAATACAATTCAAGTCCTTTGCCGTGAAACCTAATGCCTTTTGTATGAGCTTCCTGGAGAAGTCCATTCTGGACATCTCCAGGAGCCTGCCATCTTTTTCTTTAAACTTAAAACGCACGCTGTGGTGCCTCCGCATGCCGGCATGGCCAGCCGACATGGTGGGGACACCACACGTTAAGAACAATTAAGAAAACTAAACCACCACGTACAAAAACCAAAGAACTAAAAACAGGGCTAAAAAGGAGAATAAAACAGTGAAATCACTCCTAAAAGATGAAATACAAAACACTTACCTTTTCTCGGGTGGTTTGGTCTTGGTGAAGGTCTCACAGAGGGCAGGCAAGCAAAGACTCTGAGCCGATGAATTCCTGTTGGTGAAAGAAATACAACCACAAAAAATTGTAATATTTTTCACTTTAGGAATAAATATATTATCCTCCCAAGTGTGGGTAACAATCAATGCCACAAACAGGCAAGAATTTTTACCACCAGCAGGAGGCGATCGCAGTCTTAGCCAAAAGGCCGAGAAGCGATAACCCCTGGCCGTTGGCAGCACAAGGCCGCCCCTCCGGTCCGGTCCGTCCTCGTCGGGGTGTCACAGTATTTTGCCATAACAACTGCTGGTGCTTAGCACCTCCGCCCACGGAGTCTCTGGTGTACTTGTTGACCTAGTTTTCTATTTCCTTGCACAACGGTACAGGGCTCAGCCAAAGTGCTAAGCCCGCCAAAAATACCTTTAACTCTTTGGTGTTACTCTCCACGGAAGTCTTTAGTAAAAGGCGAAAGACTTATGCGTTATGAAGAGAAACCAGAGTAAGTACAGCCTCCGGCCACAAGAGCAGCCAAAGACCCTAGTCGTCTCGGTCAACAGCTTCACGGTGCTCCCCGTTTGGCTAGCTGCATAGCAAAGTACAGGCCACGCCTTTGCTGGCACTCCACCCCGCCTTCTCAGGAGCTTAATCCAATCCGATGACCCGGAAACTCATGCGTAGCCATTGCGCGCAGGCTCCTAGAGCCACTGCAATGACTGGTCAATCCCCCGTGCTCAAAATCACTGGTCTTGTTGTGTTAAAGTGCGCAAAGCTTGAGGGGAACAGGCCGCGCTTGTTTGTACAGCATGTCTACCCGTCGGGGCAATTGAACCCTTGTCCCCTGCGCAACAAGTAGGAAGATTGGCCACTGTACTAAGCAGGAGCACACTCTTTCACACCCTGAATAAGCTACCGGTGAGAATAGATTAGCTAAGGCAAACGGGGAGAAAACGCAGCACAGGCTGCTTTGACCAATTTCGAGGCGCACAAAAGCACCGTCCACTTTGTTCTTGGTCTTTCGGTCAAATTAGGTATGACTTGCAGACTGGCTTTCCATGTTTTCAAACGTTGCTTTTCCACAGAGTGAGAGAAGGGTGCACCGTTCCCAGCGGCACTGCAATACCGGGTCGATGCGTGGAGCGAACGGAGCAAGCCCCTTTTTCAACTCCTGGTTCTAAAAATCCGTTTAATATGTTGTCCCCTTATAGAGGACGTATCAGATATTAAACTGATAAGAACAGATTTTTTTTTCTTTCGAAAAAATTTATTGACACTTTTTTCAAAAAGTCGTACACTGTTTACAATCATAAAATCCTTCACAAACACACATCTTTTCAAAATACAACAAACAAATAAATACTCTGTAAAACCACGTTCCTTTGTTTAAAACAATAAAAGCAATTGTTTTAAAGTGGATTACAGATAAGATAACATTGTATTAAAAGTTGTGGAAAATAAATAAATAAATGAATAAATAAATAATTGTCTCTGTGTATATCAGTGTACATTCGTTGTGCAGGGGCGGGATGAGTCCCTAACAAGGATCAACTCATCCCGCTCTCCCCAACAGCTTTGCGTCTCTCGGAACCTGTTCCTGGTGCTCAGAGGGGACCCTCTCCCTTCTGCTCCTTCCCACCTGCCACACCCGGAGAGCCAGGCCGCCGCTGCCTTGACCCTTTATTTGTGTGGCTCCGGCTCCCACGTCCGAATGGGCACAGGGGCGATTCTTCTTTGTGGCTGCGTCCTAGGCCTGCCGCCTGCAGCGACGGCTGCTTGCACCGCCGCTGTGGCCATCTGGATCGCAGCCACGGGGGGGATCTGCATGTGCTTCCTTACCAGCAGGTTTCTGGAGGTCCATATGGCGTCTTTGATGGCGGCCAGGGTGAGCCACTGTTTGGCAAAGTCTGCTGGTAATGTTTGTTCCTGGCCCACCCCGTACAGCACTAGCTGTGCTGTCAGGACCTCCCCTGCTGGTAAGTACGGGAATTTTAGGGAGCCGGCCATTGCCCACTGGTCTACAGCAGCGCTGCACTCCCAGAGCAGATGCCTCACCGACTCAGGTGCGCCACACCCCGGTCGGGGGCAAGTTGAGAGCGTTGACATGCCCCGGGAGTGCATTACGGACCTGACTGGGAGGATCTCATGAGCCACCATCCACGACAGGTCCCGGAGTCTGTTCGGGAGGGCGGGATGGTTTACGTTGCGCCAAACTGTTGAGGACTCACCTATTGTGAGCCCACGCACTGGATACATTGATTCCCGCTCCTGCACAACAGAGAGAAGAGAGCGATGGTGGGTTAAAATAGACAGCTCCTCTTGCTCTAGTTTAAAATGCTTTAAGAATTTCCGGATAAAAGCGTAGGCCGGTGGCAGATTAAAAGACACAGGTACTCTAAGATCAATGGGTAAAACTTTTAGGTGTCTGAGGTAGAACCCCATCCAGAATCGTGCCATTGCTGTCGTTTTGTCATCTCTGGATGGGGCTGTGGCGTAGGTGATGTGCAGGGTGCTGTATCGGCTTCCTAAAAACTGGTGTAGGTCCGGGACTCCCTTTCCTCCTTTCTCTTTCGGCTTTTTCATCACCTCTCTCCTCAGCCTCTCCCACTTGGACCCCCACAGGAAATAAAAGATGGCGCGTTCCAGATCTAAAAGCACTCTTCGTGGTGGGATAAAAACAGAACTGATTAATAAAAGCAAAGGTAAAATCACTGCTTTAATGATTAAAACCTTTCCTTCCATTGTCAGTCTTCTAAGTCCCCAGTACCCTAGTCTCTGTCTAACTTTCCCTACCACGTCTGGCCAGTTTCCTTTTCCTCCCCCCTCCCTGTCAAATTTAACCCCCAGTATTTTTTGGTCAGTCTGGGTCACAGTCAAGGGGAGTCCTGTCGTCTCGGTCGCTGTCCACGGTCCGTAAGTTTGGGCTTGAGTCTTATCTCGGTTAAGCTTTGACCCAGAGGCCTGTCCGAACCAGTCAGTCAAGTCCAGTGTCCTGTTGACAGATAAAAGGTCAGTACATAAAATGTTAAAATCGTCCATATATATTGCACATTTGGTGGTCAATCCCCCGCTCCCCGGGATTGCCACCCCATTGATTCTTTGGTCCCTTCTCAAGATCTGTGCCAACGGCTCTATACAGGTCACGTAGAGGAGGGCTGATAACGGACAACCCTGACGGACACCGCAGTGTATGTTAACTGCTTTTGTTAGATGCCCATTAACAACAAATCTGCTGGTAATGTCCCGGTACAGCAATCCCACCCAAGCTATAAACCTTTCTGGAAACCCCATTTTTTGCAGTACCTGGAAAAGGTACTGGTGCGAGATCCGATCAAAGGCTTTCTCAAAATCTAAATTTAGGACTACTAGCCGGATGTTTCTGTCTCTCGCATAACAGATGGTGTCTCGGATCAGTACGAGGCTGTCGGTGATCTTCCTCCCCGGGATGGCACAGGCTTGATCCGGGTGAATCACCTCCTCTAAAACCAGGGACATACGAGCAGATAAAAGTTTACTAAAAAGTTTGCAGTCAAGATTTAAGAGGGTGATAGGTCTCCAGTTTTTCAGTTCAGTCCTGTCATTTTTTTTGTATAGTAGAGTCACTATCCCTGCTCTAAAACTGTCAGGTAGTCTGTCTAGTCCTTCGAAATCCATAAAAACAGAAAGTAGGTCCGGTGCTAAAATGTCCCAAAAAGTCAGATAAAAGTCCAAGGGAAGCCCGTCTTCTCCTGGGGACTTCCCTTTCTTAAAATTTTGTACACATTTATCTAACTCTAAAAGGGTAAAACCTTGGGTTAAAAGCACACTGTCCTTTACTGTTTTGTCAATGAATTTTAAAACCTCTGTCATGGTGTCTGTTTTAATATTTTTTTCTTTGTAAAGATCCCCGTAAAAGCTCTCTATAGTGTCTTTGATTTCTTCTGTTGTGTTTGCTGTGTACCCACTTTCTTTTTTTAGTTGTAAAATACCCCCCCCTTTGTTGACAATTTTCTTAAAAAAATATCTGGTACACTTTTCCCCTTCCTCGATCTCCCTTTCTTTACTTCTTAGAATGACACCCTTACTTTTAATGTCTGCTAAAACCGACATTTCTGTTTTGACTTGTTTAATATCTTCGCTAAAATCCATGCCCTGTTGCTGTAGTTTAAAATAGCGCTGTAGTCGCTTCTGCAGTCCCAGCATGCGTCTGTTTTCCTTATCTTTTTTCTTTTTACCTGCCTTTCTAAAAAAAGTCTGGGTCCTTCCCTTCACCATTTCCCACCAGTGTGCACGTGTGTCGTACAAGTCTTGAAGGGTCTGCCACTCTTTATACTGCTCCCTGAACTGGCTAACTAACTCCCTATCCTCTAACAGGGAGCAGTTGAGCTTCCACAGACCACTTCCTGTTGTCAAACCCGAAAAAGGTGAGAGGGTGCAGGAGAGCATTATGTGATCAGAGAAGAAAACAGGGGTCAATCTAGCATCGGTTGGCGGGCAGTCCCTTGTAAAAATATAGTCTATGCGAGAGGCTCTGTTGCCGTCACCACTGAACCAGGTGAAGCCTTCCTCTCCGGGATGCATGATTTTAAAACAGTCTTGGAGTTTAAAATCCCTGCATAAACCCTGCAATAAACACGATGTTTTATCAATTTTAAAATCCTCCCCTGCCCCCTTCCTATCCTTGCTGGATAAAACACAGTTAAAATCCCCTCCTACCACTAGCGGTGCCCTACCCAGCAAGTGGGACTGCAGGTCTTCTAAAAGGTCATACCTGTCGTTTCTGTCGTTAAAACCATAAATATTTAGTACGTTAAAATCCTTTCCCATGTACGTCAGATGTGCTAAAAGTGCCCGCCCGTCTCTCACCACAGTGCTGCCCTTCACCAGAATAGAGGGGTTTTGAATTAAAATGGCCACTCCATCGTTCCTGTTTTCATTTGATCCGCTCCATATGGATTCTTGTGGCCACTTCTCCTCCCATTCCCTGTAGTGTTTTAAAAACGGTATGGCACACTCCTGGAGTAAAAACACATCTGCATTAAAAGCACTCAGAAAGGATAAAACTGTTGTGGCTCTAACTCCTGACCTCACACTTCTCACATTGAGGGTGGAAATGATGAGGGTCATGTGTATTATGTTTAAAACAACAGGCATGACAGTTTAAAAGAATTGAAATAACAGGGTTAAAAACCTAAAAGAGAAATGCAGCTAACCAAATAATTGTGAATGCAGCTCTTCCTTTCCCTTTATGGGGGAAAGGGGAGGGGTCTGAGCTCCATTCCCTTTCCGGACTCTGGCAGCTGGTCTTGGGGGTAATGCCGCGTTCAGTACTGAGTCCTTGGGGGTTGATTGCAGAGCTACATTTAAAAAGGAGACCTGGTTTGGAGAACTGGAGGGGAAGACTCTGGACTCCTCCACAGACGAGCTGTCTGAGGGGTACACAGCTCTCCCCCGCTTCCCTGAGGCTCCAGGAGTCTCAGGGGACAGTTCTGAAGCAGGCCTCTTGATTTGCTGGGCATCGGGGAGGGGGCCATCATTTCCAGTTCCGCTCTCTGCCTGCATTGCCTCCTCTCCCTCAGCACTCTCCATTTGTGGGGCAATAACAGGCCCCTCCCCCTCTCCCGCCTCACCTGATCCCTCTCCTCCAACCACAGGATTTGGCGGGAGATTTGAATTTTCTAGCCCAGCCTTTTCAATTTGCTCTCCAACTGCCTCCCTTTGTCCACCATCTTGTTCCTCATTCTCGGCCTTCTTGTTAGCCTTTAGCTTGTTGGCAAAGGATTTTGGGCAATCTCTGAAGATATGATTTGACTCTCCACAAAGATTACACTTTCTGCCATTTGGACACTGCTCAAAAGCATGCCCAATTTCTCTACACTTCCCACAAACAATTTTTTGGCACGCTTCTACCAGGTGCCCATGCTCACCACACTTGCGGCAGAGCTTGGGTTGTCCCTGGTAGTGAATGTAGCCTCTGTTGTCTCCCAGAACTATCATTGATGGCAGATGTTTCAGGCCCTGGTAGCCCTGGGGGTCCTGCCATTGTTGAATGGGGACCCTCCAGGCGCAAGTCCAAATGCCATCCTCATCTCTCACTTTGGTAGCCTGGCCCTTAACAGTGCAATATCTTCCCAGCCACAAACAAATGTCATCTGCATTCACTGTCTCATTGAACATTCTGACAATAACCACTTTTGAGGCATTGTCAGTCAGTTTCTCTACATTGAAAGCAGAAAACTGGGTTTTTACCTTTTCAAAGCGTGTCCAAAATTCTCTATGCACAATCGCGGATCCGAAACTTACATCGAATCCTTTGTTGAAGGGAAGGGTCAAAATACAATTCAAGTCCTTTGCCGTGAAACCTAATGCCTTTTGTATGAGCTTCCTGGAGAAGTCCATTCTGGACATCTCCAGGAGCCTGCCATCTTTTTCTTTAAACTTAAAACGCACGCTGTGGTGCCTCCGCATGCCGGCATGGCCAGCCGACATGGTGGGGACACCACACGTTAAGAACAATTAAGAAAACTAAACCACCACGTACAAAAACCAAAGAACTAAAAACAGGGCTAAAAAGGAGAATAAAACAGTGAAATCACTCCTAAAAGATGAAATACAAAACACTTACCTTTTCTCGGGTGGTTTGGTCTTGGTGAAGGTCTCACAGAGGGCAGGCAAGCAAAGACTCTGAGCCGATGAATTCCTGTTGGTGAAAGAAATACAACCACAAAAAATTGTAATATTTTTCACTTTAGGAATAAATATATTATCCTCCCAAGTGTGGGTAACAATCAATGCCACAAACAGGCAAGAATTTTTACCACCAGCAGGAGGCGATCGCAGTCTTAGCCAAAAGGCCGAGAAGCGATAACCCCTGGCCGTTGGCAGCACAAGGCCGCCCCTCCGGTCCGGTCCGTCCTCGTCGGGGTGTCACAGTATTTTGCCATAACAACTGCTGGTGCTTAGCACCTCCGCCCACGGAGTCTCTGGTGTACTTGTTGACCTAGTTTTCTATTTCCTTGCACAACGGTACAGGGCTCAGCCAAAGTGCTAAGCCCGCCAAAAATACCTTTAACTCTTTGGTGTTACTCTCCACGGAAGTCTTTAGTAAAAGGCGAAAGACTTATGCGTTATGAAGAGAAACCAGAGTAAGTACAGCCTCCGGCCACAAGAGCAGCCAAAGACCCTAGTCGTCTCGGTCAACAGCTTCACGGTGCTCCCCGTTTGGCTAGCTGCATAGCAAAGTACAGGCCACGCCTTTGCTGGCACTCCACCCCGCCTTCTCAGGAGCTTAATCCAATCCGATGACCCGGAAACTCATGCGTAGCCATTGCGCGCAGGCTCCTAGAGCCACTGCAATGACTGGTCAATCCCCCGTGCTCAAAATCACTGGTCTTGTTGTGTTAAAGTGCGCAAAGCTTGAGGGGAACAGGCCGCGCTTGTTTGTACAGCATGTCTACCCGTCGGGGCAATTGAACCCTTGTCCCCTGCGCAACAAGTAGGAAGATTGGCCACTGTACTAAGCAGGAGCACACTCTTTCACACCCTGAATAAGCTACCGGTGAGAATAGATTAGCTAAGGCAAACGGGGAGAAAACGCAGCACAGGCTGCTTTGACCAATTTCGAGGCGCACAAAAGCGCCGTCCACTTTGTTCTTGGTCTTTCGGTCAAATTAGGTATGACTTGCAGACTGGCTTTCCATGTTTTCAAACGTTGCTTTTCCACAGAGTGAGAGAAGGGTGCACCGTTCCCAGCGGCACTGCAATACCGGGTCGATGCGTGGAGCGAACGGAGCAAGCCCCTTTTTCAACTCCTGGTTCTAAAAATCCGTTTAATATGTTGTCCCCTTATAGAGGACGTATCAGATATTAAACTGATAAGAACAGATACTACACTTGATCTTAGCCAAAAGGCCGAGAAGCGATAACCCCTGGCCGTTGGCAGCACAAGGCCGCCCCTCCGGTCCGGTCCGTCCTCGTCGGGGTGTCACAGTATTTTGCCATAACAACTGCTGGTGCTTAGCACCTCCGCCCACGGAGTCTCTGGTGTACTTGTTGACCTAGTTTTCTATTTCCTTGCACAACGGTACAGGGCTCAGCCAAAGTGCTAAGCCCGCCAAAAATACCTTTAACTCTTTGGTGTTACTCTCCACGGAAGTCTTTAGTAAAAGGCGAAAGACTTATGCGTTATGAAGAGAAACCAGAGTAAGTACAGCCTCCGGCCACAAGAGCAGCCAAAGACCCTAGTCGTCTCGGTCAACAGCTTCACGGTGCTCCCCGTTTGGCTAGCTGCATAGCAAAGTACAGGCCACACCTTTGCTGGCACTCCACCCCGCCTTCTCAGGAGCTTAATCCAATCCGATGACCCGGAAACTCATGCGTAGCCATTGCGCGCAGGCTCCTAGAGCCACTGCAATGACTGGTCAATCCCCCGTGCTCAAAATCACTGGTCTTGTTGCGTTAAAGTGCGCAAAGCTTGAGGGGAACAGGCCGCGCTTGTTTGTACAGCATGTCTACCCGTCGGGGCAATTGAACCCTTGTCCCCTGCGCAACAAGTAGGAAGATTGGCCACTGTACTAAGCAGGAGCACACTCTTTCACACCCTGAATAAGCTACCGGTGAGAATAGATTAGCTAAGGCAAACGGGGAGAAAACGCAGCACAGGCTGCTTTGACCAATTTCGAGGCGCACAAAAGCACCGTCCACTTTGTTCTTGGTCTTTCGGTCAAATTAGGTATGACTTGCAGACTGGCTTTCCATGTTTTCAAACGTTGCTTTTCCACAGAGTGAGAGAAGGGTGCACCGTTCCCAGCGGCACTGCAATACCGGGTCGATGCGTGGAGCGAACGGAGCAAGCCCCTTTTTCAACTCCTGGTTCTAAAAATCCGTTTAATATGTTGTCCCCTTATAGAGGACGTATCAGATATTAAACTGATAAGAACAGATACTACACTTGATCTTAGCCAAAAGGCCGAGAAGCGATAACCCCTGGCCGTTGGCAGCACAAGGCCGCCCCTCCGGTCCGGTCCGTCCTCGTCGGGGTGTCACAGTATTTTGCCATAACAACTGCTGGTGCTTAGCACCTCCGCCCACGGAGTCTCTGGTGTACTTGTTGACCTAGTTTTCTATTTCCTTGCACAACGGTACAGGGCTCAGCCAAAGTGCTAAGCCCGCCAAAAATACCTTTAACTCTTTGGTGTTACTCTCCACGGAAGTCTTTAGTAAAAGGCGAAAGACTTATGCGTTATGAAGAGAAACCAGAGTAAGTACAGCCTCCGGCCACAAGAGCAGCCAAAGACCCTAGTCGTCTCGGTCAACAGCTTCACGGTGCTCCCCGTTTGGCTAGCTGCATAGCAAAGTACAGGCCACACCTTTGCTGGCACTCCACCCCGCCTTCTCAGGAGCTTAATCCAATCCGATGACCCGGAAACTCATGCGTAGCCATTGCGCGCAGGCTCCTAGAGCCACTGCAATGACTGGTCAATCCCCCGTGCTCAAAATCACTGGTCTTGTTGCGTTAAAGTGCGCAAAGCTTGAGGGGAACAGGCCGCGCTTGTTTGTACAGCATGTCTACCCGTCGGGGCAATTGAACCCTTGTCCCCTGCGCAACAAGTAGGAAGATTGGCCACTGTACTAAGCAGGAGCACACTCTTTCACACCCTGAATAAGCTACCGGTGAGAATAGATTAGCTAAGGCAAACGGGGAGAAAACGCAGCACAGGCTGCTTTGACCAATTTCGAGGCGCACAAAAGCACCGTCCACTTTGTTCTTGGTCTTTCGGTCAAATTAGGTATGACTTGCAGACTGGCTTTCCATGTTTTCAAACGTTGCTTTTCCACAGAGTGAGAGAAGGGTGCACCGTTCCCAGCGGCACTGCAATACCGGGTCGATGCGTGGAGCGAACGGAGCAAGCCCCTTTTTCAACTCCTGGTTCTAAAAATCCGTTTAATATGTTGTCCCCTTATAGAGGACGTATCAGATATTAAACTGATAAGAACAGATTTTTTTTTCTTTCGAAAAAATTTATTGACACTTTTTTCAAAAAGTCGTACACTGTTTACAATCATAAAATCCTTCACAAACACACATCTTTTCAAAATACAACAAACAAATAAATACTCTGTAAAACCACGTTCCTTTGTTTAAAACAATAAAAGCAATTGTTTTAAAGTGGATTACAGATAAGATAACATTGTATTAAAAGTTGTGGAAAATAAATAAATAAATGAATAAATAAATAATTGTCTCTGTGTATATCAGTGTACATTCGTTGTGCAGGGGCGGGATGAGTCCCTAACAAGGATCAACTCATCCCGCTCTCCCCAACAGCTTTGCGTCTCTCGGAACCTGTTCCTGGTGCTCAGAGGGGACCCTCTCCCTTCTGCTCCTTCCCACCTGCCACACCCGGAGAGCCAGGCCGCCGCTGCCTTGACCCTTTATTTGTGTGGCTCCGGCTCCCACGTCCGAATGGGCACAGGGGCGATTCTTCTTTGTGGCTGCGTCCTAGGCCTGCCGCCTGCAGCGACGGCTGCTTGCACCGCCGCTGTGGCCATCTGGATCGCAGCCACGGGGGGGATCTGCATGTGCTTCCTTACCAGCAGGTTTCTGGAGGTCCATATGGCGTCTTTGATGGCGGCCAGGGTGAGCCACTGTTTGGCAAAGTCTGCTGGTAATGTTTGTTCCTGGCCCACCCCGTACAGCACTAGCTGTGCTGTCAGGACCTCCCCTGCTGGTAAGTACGGGAATTTTAGGGAGCCGGCCATTGCCCACTGGTCTACAGCAGCGCTGCACTCCCAGAGCAGATGCCTCACCGACTCAGGTGCGCCACACCCCGGTCGGGGGCAAGTTGAGAGCGTTGACATGCCCCGGGAGTGCATTACGGACCTGACTGGGAGGATCTCATGAGCCACCATCCACGACAGGTCCCGGAGTCTGTTCGGGAGGGCGGGATGGTTTACGTTGCGCCAAACTGTTGAGGACTCACCTATTGTGAGCCCACGCACTGGATACATTGATTCCCGCTCCTGCACAACAGAGAGAAGAGAGCGATGGTGGGTTAAAATAGACAGCTCCTCTTGCTCTAGTTTAAAATGCTTTAAGAATTTCCGGATAAAAGCGTAGGCCGGTGGCAGATTAAAAGACACAGGTACTCTAAGATCAATGGGTAAAACTTTTAGGTGTCTGAGGTAGGACCCCATCCAGAATCGTGCCATTGCTGTCGTTTTGTCATCTCTGGATGGGGCTGTGGCGTAGGTGATGTGCAGGGTGCTGTATCGGCTTCCTAAAAACTGGTGTAGGTCCGGGACTCCCTTTCCTCCTTTCTCTTTCGGCTTTTTCATCACCTCTCTCCTCAGCCTCTCCCACTTGGACCCCCACAGGAAATAAAAGATGGCGCGTTCCAGATCTAAAAGCACTCTTCGTGGTGGGATAAAAACAGAACTGATTAATAAAAGCAAAGGTAAAATCACTGCTTTAATGATTAAAACCTTTCCTTCCATTGTCAGTCTTCTAAGTCCCCAGTACCCTAGTCTCTGTCTAACTTTCCCTACCACGTCTGGCCAGTTTCCTTTTCCTCCCCCCTCCCTGTCAAATTTAACCCCCAGTATTTTTTGGTCAGTCTGGGTCACAGTCAAGGGGAGTCCTGTCGTCTCGGTCGCTGTCCACGGTCCGTAAGTTTGGGCTTGAGTCTTATCTCGGTTAAGCTTTGACCCAGAGGCCTGTCCGAACCAGTCAGTCAAGTCCAGTGTCCTGTTGACAGATAAAAGGTCAGTACATAAAATGTTAAAATCGTCCATATATATTGCACATTTGGTGGTCAATCCCCCGCTCCCCGGGATTGCCACCCCATTGATTCTTTGGTCCCTTCTCAAGATCTGTGCCAACGGCTCTATACAGGTCACGTAGAGGAGGGCTGATAACGGACAACCCTGACGGACACCGCAGTGTATGTTAACTGCTTTTGTTAGATGCCCATTAACAACAAATCTGCTGGTAATGTCCCGGTACAGCAATCCCACCCAAGCTATAAACCTTTCTGGAAACCCCATTTTTTGCAGTACCTGGAAAAGGTACTGGTGCGAGATCCGATCAAAGGCTTTCTCAAAATCTAAATTTAGGACTACTAGCCGGATGTTTCTGTCTCTCGCATAACAGATGGTGTCTCGGATCAGTACGAGGCTGTCGGTGATCTTCCTCCCCGGGATGGCACAGGCTTGATCCGGGTGAATCACCTCCTCTAAAACCAGGGACATACGAGCAGATAAAAGTTTACTAAAAAGTTTGCAGTCAAGATTTAAGAGGGTGATAGGTCTCCAGTTTTTCAGTTCAGTCCTGTCATTTTTTTTGTATAGTAGAGTCACTATCCCTGCTCTAAAACTGTCAGGTAGTCTGTCTAGTCCTTCGAAATCCATAAAAACAGAAAGTAGGTCCGGTGCTAAAATGTCCCAAAAAGTCAGATAAAAGTCCAAGGGAAGCCCGTCTTCTCCTGGGGACTTCCCTTTCTTAAAATTTTGTACACATTTATCTAACTCTAAAAGGGTAAAACCTTGGGTTAAAAGCACACTGTCCTTTACTGTTTTGTCAATGAATTTTAAAACCTCTGTCATGGTGTCTGTTTTAATATTTTTTTCTTTGTAAAGATCCCCGTAAAAGCTCTCTATAGTGTCTTTGATTTCTTCTGTTGTGTTTGCTGTGTACCCACTTTCTTTTTTTAGTTGTAAAATACCCCCCCCTTTGTTGACAATTTTCTTAAAAAAATATCTGGTACACTTTTCCCCTTCCTCGATCTCCCTTTCTTTACTTCTTAGAATGACACCCTTACTTTTAATGTCTGCTAAAACCGACATTTCTGTTTTGACTTGTTTAATATCTTCGCTAAAATCCATGCCCTGTTGCTGTAGTTTAAAATAGCGCTGTAGTCGCTTCTGCAGTCCCAGCATGCGTCTGTTTTCCTTATCTTTTTTCTTTTTACCTGCCTTTCTAAAAAAAGTCTGGGTCTTTCCCTTCACCATTTCCCACCAGTGTGCACGTGTGTCGTACAAGTCTTGAAGGGTCTGCCACTCTTTATACTGCTCCCTGAACTGGCTAACTAACTCCCTATCCTCTAACAGGGAGCAGTTGAGCTTCCACAGACCACTTCCTGTTGTCAAACCCGAAAAAGGTGAGAGGGTGCAGGAGAGCATTATGTGATCAGAGAAGAAAACAGGGGTCAATCTAGCATCGGTTGGCGGGCAGTCCCTTGTAAAAATATAGTCTATGCGAGAGGCTCTGTTGCCGTCACCACTGAACCAGGTGAAGCCTTCCTCTCCGGGATGCATGATTTTAAAACAGTCTTGGAGTTTAAAATCCCTGCATAAACCCTGCAATAAACACGATGTTTTATCAATTTTAAAATCCTCCCCTGCCCCCTTCCTATCCTTGCTGGATAAAACACAGTTAAAATCCCCTCCTACCACTATCGGTGCCCTACCCAGCAAGTGGGACTGCAGGTCTTCTAAAAGGTCATACCTGTCGTTTCTGTCGTTAAAACCATAAATATTTAGTACGTTAAAATCCTTTCCCATGTACGTCAGATGTGCTAAAAGTGCCCGCCCGTCTCTCACCACAGTGCTGCCCTTCACCAGAATAGAGGGGTTTTGAATTAAAATGGCCACTCCATCGTTCCTGTTTTCATTTGATCCGCTCCATATGGATTCTTGTGGCCACTTCTCCTCCCATTCCCTGTAGTGTTTTAAAAACGGTATGGCACACTCCTGGAGTAAAAACACATCTGCATTAAAAGCACTCAGAAAGGATAAAACTGTTGTGGCTCTAACTCCTGACCTCACACTTCTCACATTGAGGGTGGAAATGATGAGGGTCATGTGTATTATGTTTAAAACAACAGGCATGACAGTTTAAAAGAATTGAAATAACAGGGTTAAAAACCTAAAAGAGAAATGCAGCTAACCAAATAATTGTGAATGCAGCTCTTCCTTTCCCTTTATGGGGGAAAGGGGAGGGGTCTGAGCTCCATTCCCTTTCCGGACTCTGGCAGCTGGTCTTGGGGGTAATGCCGCGTTCAGTACTGAGTCCTTGGGGGTTGATTGCAGAGCTACATTTAAAAAGGAGACCTGGTTTGGAGAACTGGAGGGGAAGACTCTGGACTCCTCCACAGACGAGCTGTCTGAGGGGTACACAGCTCTCCCCCGCTTCCCTGAGGCTCCAGGAGTCTCAGGGGACAGTTCTGAAGCAGGCCTCTTGATTTGCTGGGCATCGGGGAGGGGGCCATCATTTCCAGTTCCGCTCTCTGCCTGCATTGCCTCCTCTCCCTCAGCACTCTCCATTTGTGGGGCAATAACAGGCCCCTCCCCCTCTCCCGCCTCACCTGATCCCTCTCCTCCAACCACAGGATTTGGCGGGAGATTTGAATTTTCTAGCCCAGCCTTTTCAATTTGCTCTCCAACTGCCTCCCTTTGTCCACCATCTTGTTCCTCATTCTCGGCCTTCTTGTTAGCCTTTAGCTTGTTGGCAAAGGATTTTGGGCAATCTCTGAAGATATGATTTGACTCTCCACAAAGATTACACTTTCTGCCATTTGGACACTGCTCAAAAGCATGCCCAATTTCTCTACACTTCCCACAAACAATTTTTTGGCACGCTTCTACCAGGTGCCCATGCTCACCACACTTGCGGCAGAGCTTGGGTTGTCCCTGGTAGTGAATGTAGCCTCTGTTGTCTCCCAGAACTATCATTGATGGCAGATGTTTCAGGCCCTGGTAGCCCTGGGGGTCCTGCCATTGTTGAATGGGGACCCTCCAGGCGCAAGTCCAAATGCCATCCTCATCTCTCACTTTGGTAGCCTGGCCCTTAACAGTGCAATATCTTCCCAGCCACAAACAAATGTCATCTGCATTCACTGTCTCATTGAACATTCTGACAATAACCACTTTTGAGGCATTGTCAGTCAGTTTCTCTACATTGAAAGCAGAAAACTGGGTTTTTACCTTTTCAAAGCGTGTCCAAAATTCTCTATGCACAATCGCGGATCCGAAACTTACATCGAATCCTTTGTTGAAGGGAAGGGTCAAAATACAATTCAAGTCCTTTGCCGTGAAACCTAATGCCTTTTGTATGAGCTTCCTGGAGAAGTCCATTCTGGACATCTCCAGGAGCCTGCCATCTTTTTCTTTAAACTTAAAACGCACGCTGTGGTGCCTCCGCATGCCGGCATGGCCAGCCGACATGGTGGGGACACCACACGTTAAGAACAATTAAGAAAACTAAACCACCACGTACAAAAACCAAAGAACTAAAAACAGGGCTAAAAAGGAGAATAAAACAGTGAAATCACTCCTAAAAGGTGAAATACAAAACACTTACCTTTTCTAGGGTGGTTTGGTCTTGGTGAAGGTCTCACAGAGGGCAGGCAAGCAAAGACTCTGAGCCGATGAATTCCTGTTGGTGAAAGAAATACAACCACAAAAAATTGTAATATTTTTCACTTTAGGAATAAATATATTATCCTCCCAAGTGTGGGTAACAATCGATGCCACAAACAGGCAAGAATTTTTACCACCAGCAGGAGGCGATCGCAGTCTTAGCCAAAAGGCCGAGAAGCGATAACCCCTGGCCGTTGGCAGCACAAGGCCGCCCCTCCGGTCCGGTCCGTCCTCGTCGGGGTGTCACAGTATTTTGCCATAACAACTGCTGGTGCTTAGCACCTCCGCCCACGGAGTCTCTGGTGTACTTGTTGACCTAGTTTTCTATTTCCTTGCACAACGGTACAGGGCTCAGCCAAAGTGCTAAGCCCGCCAAAAACACCTTTAACTCTTTGGTGTTACTCTCCACGGAAGTCTTTAGTAAAAGGCGAAAGACTTATGCGTTATGAAGAGAAACCAGAGTAAGTACAGCCTCCGGCCACAAGAGCAGCCAAAGACCCTAGTCGTCTCGGTCAACAGCTTCACGGTGCTCCCCGTTTGGCTAGCTGCATAGCAAAGTACAGGCCACGCCTTTGCTGGCACTCCACCCCGCCTTCTCAGGAGCTTAATCCAATCCGATGACCCGGAAACTCATGCGTAGCCATTGCGCGCAGGCTCCTAGAGCCACTGCAATGACTGGTCAATCCCCCGTGCTCAAAATCACTGGTCTTGTTGTGTTAAAGTGCGCAAAGCTTGAGGGGAACAGGCCGCGCTTGTTTGTACAGCATGTCTACCCGTCGGGGCAATTGAACCCTTGTCCCCTGCGCAACAAGTAGGAAGATTGGCCACTGTACTAAGCAGGAGCACACTCTTTCACACCCTGAATAAGCTACCGGTGAGAATAGATTAGCTAAGGCAAACGGGGAGAAAACGCAGCACAGGCTGCTTTGACCAATTTCGAGGCGCACAAAAGCGCCGTCCACTTTGTTCTTGGTCTTTCGGTCAAATTAGGTATGACTTGCAGACTGGCTTTCCATGTTTTCAAACGTTGCTTTTCCACAGAGTGAGAGAAGGGTGCACCGTTCCCAGCGGCACTGCAATACCGGGTCGATGCGTGGAGCGAACGGAGCAAGCCCCTTTTTCAACTCCTGGTTCTAAAAATCCGTTTAATATGTTGTCCCCTTATAGAGGACGTATCAGATATTAAACTGATAAGAACAGATACTACACTTGATCTTAGCCAAAAGGCCGAGAAGCGATAACCCCTGGCCGTTGGCAGCACAAGGCCGCCCCTCCGGTCCGGTCCGTCCTCGTCGGGGTGTCACAGTATTTTGCCATAACAACTGCTGGTGCTTAGCACCTCCGCCCACGGAGTCTCTGGTGTACTTGTTGACCTAGTTTTCTATTTCCTTGCACAACGGTACAGGGCTCAGCCAAAGTGCTAAGCCCGCCAAAAATACCTTTAACTCTTTGGTGTTACTCTCCACGGAAGTCTTTAGTAAAAGGCGAAAGACTTATGCGTTATGAAGAGAAACCAGAGTAAGTACAGCCTCCGGCCACAAGAGCAGCCAAAGACCCTAGTCGTCTCGGTCAACAGCTTCACGGTGCTCCCCGTTTGGCTAGCTGCATAGCAAAGTACAGGCCACGCCTTTGCTGGCACTCCACCCCGCCTTCTCAGGAGCTTAATCCAATCCGATGACCCGGAAACTCATGCGTAGCCATTGCGCGCAGGCTCCTAGAGCCACTGCAATGACTGGTCAATCCCCCGTGCTCAAAATCACTGGTCTTGTTGTGTTAAAGTGCGCAAAGCTTGAGGGGAACAGGCCGCGCTTGTTTGTACAGCATGTCTACCCGTCGGGGCAATTGAACCCTTGTCCCCTGCGCAACAAGTAGGAAGATTGGCCACTGTACTAAGCAGGAGCACACTCTTTCACACCCTGAATAAGCTACCGGTGAGAATAGATTAGCTAAGGCAAACGGGGAGAAAACGCAGCACAGGCTGCTTTGACCAATTTCGAGGCGCACAAAAGCGCCGTCCACTTTGTTCTTGGTCTTTCGGTCAAATTAGGTATGACTTGCAGACTGGCTTTCCATGTTTTCAAACGTTGCTTTTCCACAGAGTGAGAGAAGGGTGCACCGTTCCCAGCGGCACTGCAATACCGGGTCGATGCGTGGAGCGAACGGAGCAAGCCCCTTTTTCAACTCCTGGTTCTAAAAATCCGTTTAATATGTTGTCCCCTTATAGAGGACGTATCAGATATTAAACTGATAAGAACAGATACTACACTTGATCTTAGCCAAAAGGCCGAGAAGCGATAACCCCTGGCCGTTGGCAGCACAAGGCCGCCCCTCCGGTCCGGTCCGTCCTCGTCGGGGTGTCACAGTATTTTGCCATAACAACTGCTGGTGCTTAGCACCTCCGCCCACGGAGTCTCTGGTGTACTTGTTGACCTAGTTTTCTATTTCCTTGCACAACGGTACAGGGCTCAGCCAAAGTGCTAAGCCCGCCAAAAATACCTTTAACTCTTTGGTGTTACTCTCCACGGAAGTCTTTAGTAAAAGGCGAAAGACTTATGCGTTATGAAGAGAAACCAGAGTAAGTACAGCCTCCGGCCACAAGAGCAGCCAAAGACCCTAGTCGTCTCGGTCAACAGCTTCACGGTGCTCCCCGTTTGGCTAGCTGCATAGCAAAGTACAGGCCACGCCTTTGCTGGCACTCCACCCCGCCTTCTCAGGAGCTTAATCCAATCCGATGACCCGGAAACTCATGCGTAGCCATTGCACGCAGGCTCCTAGAGCCACTGCAATGACTGGTCAATCCCCCGTGCTCAAAATCACTGGTCTTGTTGTGTTAAAGTGCGCAAAGCTTGAGGGGAACAGGCCGCGCTTGTTTGTACAGCATGTCTACCCGTCGGGGCAATTGAACCCTTGTCCCCTGCGCAACAAGTAGGAAGATTGGCCACTGTACTAAGCAGGAGCACACTCTTTCACACCCTGAATAAGCTACCGGTGAGAATAGATTAGCTAAGGCAAACGGGGAGAAAACGCAGCACAGGCTGCTTTGACCAATTTCGAGGCGCACAAAAGCGCCGTCCACTTTGTTCTTGGTCTTTCGGTCAAATTAGGTATGACTTGCAGACTGGCTTTCCATGTTTTCAAACGTTGCTTTTCCACAGAGTGAGAGAAGGGTGCACCGTTCCCAGCGGCACTGCTATACCGGGTCGATGCGTGGAGCGAACGGAGCAAGCCCCTTTTTCAACTCCTGGTTCTAAAAATCCGTTTAATATGTTGTCCCCTTATAGAGGACGTATCAGATATTAAACTGATAAGAACAGATTTTTTTTTTTTTTTTTTTTTTTTTTTCTCTTTCGAAAAAATTTATTGACACTTTTTTCATAAAGTCGTACACTGTTTACAATCATAAAATCCTTCACAAACACACATCTTTTCAAAATACAACAAACAAATAAATATGAATACTCTGTAAAACCACGTTCCTTTGTTTAAAACAATAAAAGCAATTGTTTTAAAGTGGATTACAGATAAGATAACGTTGTATTAAAAGTTGTGGAAAATAAATAAATAAATGAATAAATAAATAATTGTCTCTGTGTATATCAGTGTACATTCGTTGTGCAGGGGCGGGATGAGTCCCTAACAAGGATCAACTCATCCCGCTCTCCCCAACAGCTTTGGGTCTCTCGGAACCTGTTCCTGGTGCTCAGAGGGGACCCTCTCCCTTCTGCTCCTTCCCACCTGCCACACCCGGAGAGCCAGGCCGCCGCTGCCTTGACCCTTTATTTGTGTGGCTCCGGCTCCCACGTCCGAATGGGCACAGAGGCGATTCTTCTTTGTGGCTGCGTCCTAGGCCTGCCGCCTGCAGCGACGGCTGCTTGCACCGCCGCTGTGGCCATCTGGATCGCAGCCACGGGGGGGATCTGCATGTGCTTCCTTACCAGCAGGTTTCTGGAGGTCCATATGGCGTCTTTGATGGCGGCCAGGGTGAGCCACTGTTTGGCAAAGTCTGCTGGTAATGTTTGTTCCTGGCCCACCCCGTACAGCACTAGCTGTGCTGTCAGGACCTCCCCTGCTGGTAAGTACGGGAATTTTAGGGAGCCGGCCATTGCCCACTGGTCTACAGCAGCGCTGCACTCCCAGAGCAGATGCCTCACCGACTCAGGCGCGCCACACCCCGGTCGGGGGCAAGTTGAGAGCGTTGACATGCCCCGGGAGTGCATTACGGACCTGACTGGGAGGATCTCATGAGCCACCATCCACGACAGGTCCCGGAGTCTGTTCGGGAGGGCGGGATGGTTTACGTTGCGCCAAACTGTTGAGGACTCACCTATTGTGAGCCCGCGCACTGGATACATTGATTCCCGCTCCTGCACAACAGAGAGAAGAGAGCGATGGTGGGTTAAAATAGACAGCTCCTCTTGCTCTAGTTTAAAATGCTTTAAGAATTTCCGGATAAAAGCGTAGGCCGGTGGCAGATTAAAAGACACAGGTACTCTAAGATCAATGGGTAAAACTTTTAGGTGTCTGAGGTAGGACCCCATCCAGAATCGTGCCATTGCTGTCGTTTTGTCATCTCTGGATGGGGCTGTGGCGTAGGTGATGTGCAGGGTGCTGTATCGGCTTCCTAAAAACTGGTGTAGGTCCGGGACTCCCTTTCCTCCTTTCTCTTTCGGCTTTTTCATCACCTCTCTCCTCAGCCTCTCCCACTTGGACCCCCACAGGAAATAAAAGATGGCGCGTTCCAGATCTAAAAGCACTCTTCGTGGTGGGATAAAAACAGAACTGATTAATAAAAGCAAAGGTAAAATCACTGCTTTAATGATTAAAACCTTTCCTTCCATTGTCAGTCTTCTAAGTCCCCAGTACCCTAGTCTCTGTCTAACTTTCCCTACCACGTCTGGCCAGTTTCCTTTTCCTCCCCCCTCCCTGTCAAATTTAACCCCCAGTATTTTTTGGTCAGTCTGGGTCACAGTCAAGGGGAGTCCTGTCGTCTCGGTCGCTGTCCACGGTCCGTAAGTTTGGGCTTGAGTCTTATCTCGGTTAAGCTTTGACCCAGAGGCCTGTCCGAACCAGTCAGTCAAGTCCAGTGTCCTGTTGACAGATAAAAGGTCAGTACATAAAATGTTAAAATCGTCCATATATATTGCACATTTGGTGGTCAATCCCCCACTCCCCGGGATTGCCACCCCATTGATTCTTTGGTCCCTTCTCAAGATCTGTGCCAACGGCTCTATACAGGTCACGTAGAGGAGGGCTGATAACGGACAACCCTGACGGACACCGCAGTGTATGTTAACTGCTTTTGTTAGATGCCCATTAACAACAAATCTGCTGGTAATGTCCCGGTACAGCAATCCCACCCAAGCTATAAACCTTTCTGGAAACCCCATTTTTTGCAGTACCTGGAAAAGGTACTGGTGCGAGATCCGATCAAAGGCTTTCTCAAAATCTAAATTTAGGACTACTAGCCGGATATTTCTGTCTCTCGCATAACAGATGGTGTCTCGGATCAGTACGAGGCTGTCGGTGATCTTCCTCCCCGGGATGGCACAGGCTTGATCCGGGTGAATCACCTCCTCTAAAACCAGGGACATACGAGCAGATAAAAGTTTACTAAAAAGTTTGCAGTCAAGATTTAAGAGGGTGATAGGTCTCCAGTTTTTCAGTTCAGTCCTGTCATTTTTTTTGTATAGTAGAGTCACTATCCCTGCTCTAAAACTGTCAGGTAGTCTGTCTAGTCCTTCGAAATCCATAAAAACAGAAAGTAGGTCCGGTGCTAAAATGTCCCAAAAAGTCAGATAAAAGTCCAAGGGAAGCCCGTCTTCTCCTGGGGACTTCCCTTTCTTAAAATTTTGTACACATTTATCTAACTCTAAAAGGGTAAAACCTTGGGTTAAAAGCACACTGTCCTTTACTGTTTTGTCAATGAATTTTAAAACCTCTGTCATGGTGTCTGTTTTAATATTTTTTTCTTTGTAAAGATCCCCGTAAAAGCTCTCTATAGTGTCTTTGATTTCTTCTGTTGTGTTTGCTGTGTACCCACTTTCTTTTTTTAGTTGTAAAATACCCCCCCCTTTGTTGACAATTTTCTTAAAAAAATATCTGGTACACTTTTCCCCTTCCTCGATCTCCCTTTCTTTACTTCTTAGAATGACACCCTTACTTTTAATGTCTGCTAAAACCGACATTTCTGTTTTGACTTGTTTAATATCTTCGCTAAAATCCATGCCCTGTTGCTGTAGTTTAAAATAGCGCTGTAGTCGCTTCTGCAGTCCCAGCATGCGTCTGTTTTCCTTATCTTTTTTCTTTTGACCTGCCTTTCTAAAAAAAGTCTGGGTCTTTCCCTTCACCATTTCCCACCAGTGTGCACGTGTGTCGTACAAGTCTTGAAGGGTCTGCCACTCTTTATACTGCTCCCTGAACTGGCTAACTAACTCCCTATCCTCTAACAGGGAGCAGTTGAGCTTCCACAGACCACTTCCTGTTGTCAAGCCCGAAAAAGGTGAGAGGGTGCAGGAGAGCATTATGTGATCAGAGAAGAAAACAGGGGTCAATCTAGCATCGGTTGGCGGGCAGTCCCTTGTAAAAATATAGTCTATGCGAGAGGCTCTGTTGCCGTCACCACTGAACCAGGTGAAGCCTTCCTCTCCGGGATGCATGATTTTAAAACAGTCTTGGAGTTTAAAATCCCTGCATAAACCCTGCAATAAACACGATGTTTTATCAATTTTAAAATCCTCCCCTGCCCCCTTCCTATCCTTGCTGGATAAAACACAGTTAAAATCCCCTCCTACCACTAGCGGTGCCCTACCCAGCAAGTGGGACTGCAGGTCTTCTAAAAGGTCATACCTGTCGTTTCTGTCGTTAAAACCATAAATATTTAGTACGTTAAAATCCTTTCCCATGTACGTCAGATGTGCTAAAAGTGCCCGCCCGTCTCTCACCACAGTGCTGCCCTTCACCAGAATAGAGGGGTTTTTAATTAAAATGGCCACTCCATCGTTCCTGTTTTCATTTGATCCGCTCCATATGGATTCTTGTGGCCACTTCTCCTCCCATTCCCTGTAGTGTTTTAAAAACGGTATGGCACACTCCTGGAGTAAAAACACATCTGCATTAAAAGCACTCAGAAAGGATAAAACTGTTGTGGCTCTAACTCCTGACCTCACACTTCTCACATTGAGGGTGGAAATGATGAGGGTCATGTGTATTATGTTTAAAACAACAGGCATGACAGTTTAAAAGAATTGAAATAACAGGGTTAAAAACCTAAAAGAGAAATGCAGCTAACCAAATAATTGTGAATGCAGCTCTTCCTTTCCCTTTATGGGGGAAAGGGGAGGGGTCTGAGCTCCATTCCCTTTCCGGACTCTGGCAGCTGGTCTTGGGGGTAATGCCGCGTTCAGTACTGAGTCCTTGGGGGTTGATTGCAGAGCTACATTTAAAAAGGAGACCTGGTTTGGAGAACTGGAGGGGAAGACTCTGGACTCCTCCACAGACGAGCTGTCTGAGGGGTACACAGCTCTCCCCCGCTTCCCTGAGGCTCCAGGAGTCTCAGGGGACAGTTCTGAAGCAGGCCTCTTGATTTGCTGGGCATCGGGGAGGGGGCCATCATTTCCAGTTCCGCTCTCTGCCTGCATTGCCTCCTCTCCCTCAGCACTCTCCATTTGTGGGGCAATAACAGGCCCCTCCCCCTCTCCCGCCTCACCTGATCCCTCTCCTCCAACCACAGGATTTGGCGGGAGATTTGAATTTTCTAGCCCAGCCTTTTCAATTTGCTCTCCAACTGCCTCCCTTTGTCCACCATCTTGTTCCTCATTCTCGGCCTTCTTGTTAGCCTTTAGCTTGTTGGCAAAGGATTTTGGGCAATCTCTGAAGATATGATTTGACTCTCCACAAAGATTACACTTTCTGCCATTTGGACACTGCTCAAAAGCATGCCCAATTTCTCTACACTTCCCACAAACAATTTTTTGGCACGCTTCTACCAGGTGCCCATGCTCACCACACTTGCGGCAGAGCTTGGGTTGTCCCTGGTAGTGAATGTAGCCTCTGTTGTCTCCCAGAACTATCATTGATGGCAGATGTTTCAGGCCCTGGTAGCCCTGGGGGTCCTGCCATTGTTGAATGGGGACCCTCCAGGCGCAAGTCCAAATGCCATCCTCATCTCTCACTTTGGTAGCCTGGCCCTTAACAGTGCAATATCTTCCCAGCCACAAACAAATGTCATCTGCATTCACTGTCTCATTGAACATTCTGACAATAACCACTTTTGAGGCATTGTCAGTCAGTTTCTCTACATTGAAAGCAGAAAACTGGGTTTTTACCTTTTCAAAGCGTGTCCAAAATTCTCTATGCACAATCGCGGATCCGAAACTTACATCGAATCCTTTGTTGAAGGGAAGGGTCAAAATACAATTCAAGTCCTTTGCCGTGAAACCTAATGCCTTTTGTATGAGCTTCCTGGAGAAGTCCATTCTGGACATCTCCAGGAGCCTGCCATCTTTTTCTTTAAACTTAAAACGCACGCTGTGGTGCCTCCGCATGCCGGCATGGCCAGCCGACATGGTGGGGACACCACACGTTAAGAACAATTAAGAAAACTAAACCACCACGTACAAAAACCAAAGAACTAAAAACAGGGCTAAAAAGGAGAATAAAACAGTGAAATCACTCCTAAAAGGTGAAATACAAAACACTTACCTTTTCTCGGGTGGTTTGGTCTTGGTGAAGGTCTCACAGAGGGCAGGCAAGCAAAGACTCTGAGCCGATGAATTCCTGTTGGTGAAAGAAATACAACCACAAAAAATTGTAATATTTTTCACTTTAGGAATAAATATATTATCCTCCCAAGTGTGGGTAACAATCAATGCCACAAACAGGCAAGAATTTTTACCACCAGCAGGAGGCGATCGCAGTCTTAGCCAAAAGGCCGAGAAGCGATAACCCCTGGCCGTTGGCAGCACAAGGCCGCCCCTCCGGTCCGGTCCGTCCTCGTCGGGGTGTCACAGTATTTTGCCATAACAACTGCTGGTGCTTAGCACCTCCGCCCACGGAGTCTCTGGTGTACTTGTTGACCTAGTTTTCTATTTCCTTGCACAACGGTACAGGGCTCAGCCAAAGTGCTAAGCCCGCCAAAAATACCTTTAACTCTTTGGTGTTACTCTCCACGGAAGTCTTTAGTAAAAGGCGAAAGACTTATGCGTTATGAAGAGAAACCAGAGTAAGTACAGCCTCCGGCCACAAGAGCAGCCAAAGACCCTAGTCGTCTCGGTCAACAGCTTCACGGTGCTCCCCGTTTGGCTAGCTGCATAGCAAAGTACAGGCCACGCCTTTGCTGGCACTCCACCCCGCCTTCTCAGGAGCTTAATCCAATCCGATGACCCGGAAACTCATGCGTAGCCATTGCACGCAGGCTCCTAGAGCCACTGCAATGACTGGTCAATCCCCCGTGCTCAAAATCACTGGTCTTGTTGTGTTAAAGTGCGCAAAGCTTGAGGGGAACAGGCCGCGCTTGTTTGTACAGCATGTCTACCCGTCGGGGCAATTGAACCCTTGTCCCCTGCGCAACAAGTAGGAAGATTGGCCACTGTACTAAGCAGGAGCACACTCTTTCACACCCTGAATAAGCTACCGGTGAGAATAGATTAGCTAAGGCAAACGGGGAGAAAACGCAGCACAGGCTGCTTTGACCAATTTCGAGGCGCACAAAAGCGCCGTCCACTTTGTTCTTGGTCTTTCGGTCAAATTAGGTATGACTTGCAGACTGGCTTTCCATGTTTTCAAACGTTGCTTTTCCACAGAGTGAGAGAAGGGTGCACCGTTCCCAGCGGCACTGCAATACCGGGTCGATGCGTGGAGCGAACGGAGCAAGCCCCTTTTTCAACTCCTGGTTCTAAAAATCCGTTTAATATGTTGTCCCCTTATAGAGGACGTATCAGATATTAAACTGATAAGAACAGATACTACACTTGATCTTAGCCAAAAGGCCGAGAAGCGATAACCCCTGGCCGTTGGCAGCACAAGGCCGCCCCTCCGGTCCGGTCCGTCCTCGTCGGGGTGTCACAGTATTTTGCCATAACAACTGCTGGTGCTTAGCACCTCCGCCCACGGAGTCTCTGGTGTACTTGTTGACCTAGTTTTCTATTTCCTTGCACAACGGTACAGGGCTCAGCCAAAGTGCTAAGCCCGCCAAAAATACCTTTAACTCTTTGGTGTTACTCTCCACGGAAGTCTTTAGTAAAAGGCGAAAGACTTATGCGTTATGAAGAGAAACCAGAGTAAGTACAGCCTCCGGCCACAAGAGCAGCCAAAGACCCTAGTCGTCTCGGTCAACAGCTTCACGGTGCTCCCCGTTTGGCTAGCTGCATAGCAAAGTACAGGCCACGCCTTTGCTGGCACTCCACCCCGCCTTCTCAGGAGCTTAATCCAATCCGATGACCCGGAAACTCATGCGTAGCCATTGCACGCAGGCTCCTAGAGCCACTGCAATGACTGGTCAATCCCCCGTGCTCAAAATCACTGGTCTTGTTGTGTTAAAGTGCGCAAAGCTTGAGGGGAACAGGCCGCGCTTGTTTGTACAGCATGTCTACCCGTCGGGGCAATTGAACCCTTGTCCCCTGCGCAACAAGTAGGAAGATTGGCCACTGTACTAAGCAGGAGCACACTCTTTCACACCCTGAATAAGCTACCGGTGAGAATAGATTAGCTAAGGCAAACGGGGAGAAAACGCAGCACAGGCTGCTTTGACCAATTTCGAGGCGCACAAAAGCGCCGTCCACTTTGTTCTTGGTCTTTCGGTCAAATTAGGTATGACTTGCAGACTGGCTTTCCATGTTTTCAAACGTTGCTTTTCCACAGAGTGAGAGAAGGGTGCACCGTTCCCAGCGGCACTGCAATACCGGGTCGATGCGTGGAGCGAACGGAGCAAGCCCCTTTTTCAACTCCTGGTTCTAAAAATCTGTTTAATATGTTGTCCCCTTATAGAGGACGTATCAGATATTAAACTGATAAGAACAGATTTTTTTTTTTTCTTTCGAAAAAATTTATTGACACTTTTTTCATAAAGTCGTACACTGTTTACAATCATAAAATCCTTCACAAACACACATCTTTTCAAAATACAACAAACAAATAAATATGAATACTCTGTAAAAACACGTTCCTTTGTTTAAAACAATAAAAGCAATTGTTTTAAAGTGGATTACAGATAAGATAACGTTGTATTAAAAGTTGTGGAAAATAAATAAATAAATGAATAAATAAATAATTGTCTCTGTGTATATCAGTGTACATTCGTTGTGCAGGGGCGGGATGAGTCCCTAACAAGGATCAACTCATCCCGCTCTCCCCAACAGCTTTGGGTCTCTCGGAACCTGTTCCTGGTGCTCAGAGGGGACCCTCTCCCTTCTGCTCCTTCCCACCTGCCACACCCGGAGAGCCAGGCCGCCGCTGCCTTGACCCTTTATTTGTGTGGCTCCGGCTCCCACGTCCGAATGGGCACAGAGGCGATTCTTCTTTGTGGCTGCGTCCTAGGCCTGCCGCCTGCAGCGACGGCTGCTTGCACCGCCGCTGTGGCCATCTGGATCGCAGCCACGGGGGGGATCTGCATGTGCTTCCTTACCAGCAGGTTTCTGGAGGTCCATATGGCGTCTTTGATGGCGGCCAGGGTGAGCCACTGTTTGGCAAAGTCTGCTGGTAATGTTTGTTCCTGGCCCACCCCGTACAGCACTAGCTGTGCTGTCAGGACCTCCCCTGCTGGTAAGTACGGGAATTTTAGGGAGCCGGCCATTGCCCACTGGTCTACAGCAGCGCTGCACTCCCAGAGCAGATGCCTCACCGACTCAGGTGCGCCACACCCCGGTCGGGGGCAAGTTGAGAGCGTTGACATGCCCCGGGAGTGCATTACGGACCTGACTGGGAGGATCTCATGAGCCACCATCCACGACAGGTCCCGGAGTCTGTTCGGGAGGGCGAGATGGTTTACGTTGCGCCAAACTGTTGAGGACTCACCTATTGTGAGCCCGCGCACTGGATACATTGATTCCCGCTCCTGCACAACAGAGAGAAGAGAGCGATGGTGGGTTAAAATAGACAGCTCCTCTTGCTCTAGTTTAAAATGCTTTAAGAATTTCCGGATAAAAGCGTAGGCCGGTGGCAGATTAAAAGACACAGGTACTCTAAGATCAATGGGTAAAACTTTTAGGTGTCTGAGGTAGGACCCCATCCAGAATCGTGCCATTGCTGTCGTTTTGTCATCTCTGGATGGGGCTGTGGCGTAGGTGATGTGCAGGGTGCTGTATCGGCTTCCTAAAAACTGGTGTAGGTCCGGGACTCCCTTTCCTCCTTTCTCTTTCGGCTTTTTCATCACCTCTCTCCTCAGCCTCTCCCACTTGGACCCCCACAGGAAATAAAAGATGGCGCGTTCCAGATCTAAAAGCACTCTTCGTGGTGGGATAAAAACAGAACTGATTAATAAAAGCAAAGGTAAAATCACTGCTTTAATGATTAAAACCTTTCCTTCCATTGTCAGTCTTCTAAGTCCCCAGTACCCTAGTCTCTGTCTAACTTTCCCTACCACGTCTGGCCAGTTTCCTTTTCCTCCCCCCTCCCTGTCAAATTTAACCCCCAGTATTTTTTGGTCAGTCTGGGTCACAGTCAAGGGGAGTCCTGTCGTCTCGGTCGCTGTCCACGGTCCGTAAGTTTGGGCTTGAGTCTTATCTCGGTTAAGCTTTGACCCAGAGGCCTGTCCGAACCAGTCAGTCAAGTCCAGTGTCCTGTTGACAGATAAAAGGTCAGTACATAAAATGTTAAAATCGTCCATATATATTGCACATTTGGTGGTCAATCCCCCGCTCCCCGGGATTGCCACCCCATTGATTCTTTGGTCCCTTCTCAAGATCTGTGCCAACGGCTCTATACAGGTCACGTAGAGGAGGGCTGATAACGGACAACCCTGACGGACACCGCAGTGTATGTTAACTGCTTTTGTTAGATGCCCATTAACAACAAATCTGCTGGTAATGTCCCGGTACAGCAATCCCACCCAAGCTATAAACCTTTCTGGAAACCCCATTTTTTGCAGTACCTGGAAAAGGTACTGGTGCGAGATCCGATCAAAGGCTTTCTCAAAATCTAAATTTAGGACTACTAGCCGGATGTTTCTGTCTCTCGCATAACAGATGGTGTCTCGGATCAGTACGAGGCTGTCGGTGATCTTCCTCCCCGGGATGGCACAGGCTTGATCCGGGTGAATCACCTCCTCTAAAACCAGGGACATACGAGCAGATAAAAGTTTACTAAAAAGTTTGCAGTCAAGATTTAAGAGGGTGATAGGTCTCCAGTTTTTCAGTTCAGTCCTGTCATTTTTTTTGTATAGTAGAGTCACTATCCCTGCTCTAAAACTGTCAGGTAGTCTGTCTAGTCCTTCGAAATCCATAAAAACAGAAAGTAGGTCCGGTGCTAAAATGTCCCAAAAAGTCAGATAAAAGTCCAAGGGAAGCCCGTCTTCTCCTGGGGACTTCCCTTTCTTAAAATTTTGTACACATTTATCTAACTCTAAAAGGGTAAAACCTTGGGTTAAAAGCACACTGTCCTTTACTGTTTTGTCAATGAATTTTAAAACCTCTGTCATGGTGTCTGTTTTAATATTTTTTTCTTTGTAAAGATCCCCGTAAAAGCTCTCTATAGTGTCTTTGATTTCTTCTGTTGTGTTTGCTGTGTACCCACTTTCTTTTTTTAGTTGTAAAATACCCCCCCCTTTGTTGACAATTTTCTTAAAAAAATATCTGGTACACTTTTCCCCTTCCTCGATCTCCCTTTCTTTACTTCTTAGAATGACACCCTTACTTTTAATGTCTGCTAAAACCGACATTTCTGTTTTGACTTGTTTAATATCTTCGCTAAAATCCATGCCCTGTTGTTGTAGTTTAAAATAGCGCTGTAGTCGCTTCTGCAGTCCCAGCATGCGTCTGTTTTCCTTATCTTTTTTCTTTTTACCTGCCTTTCTAAAAAAAGTCTGGGTCTTTCCCTTCACCATTTCCCATCGCTTCTCGGCCTTTTGGCTAAGACTGCGATCGCCTCCTGCTGGTGGTAAAAATTCTTGCCTGTTTGTGGCATTGATTGTTACCCACACTTGGGAGGATAATATATTTATTCCTAAAGTGAAAAATATTACAATTTTTTGTGGTTGTATTTCTTTCACCAACAGGAATTCATCGGCTCAGAGTCTTTGCTTGCCTGCCCTCTGTGAGACCTTCACCAAGACCAAACCACCCGAGAAAAGGTAAGTGTTTTGTATTTCACCTTTTAGGAGTGATTTCACTGTTTTATTCTCCTTTTAGCCCTGTTTTTAGTTCTTTGGTTTTTGTACGTGGTGGTTTAGTTTTCTTAATTGTTCTTAACGTGTGGTGTCCCCACCATGTCGGCTGGCCATGCCGGCATGCGGAGGCACCACAGCGTGCGTTTTAAGTTTAAAGAAAAAGATGGCAGGCTCATACAAGCTCATACAAAAGGCATTAGGTTTCACGGCAAAGGACTTGAATTGTATTTTGACCCTTCCCTTCAACAAAGGATTCGATGTAAGTTTCGGATCCGCGATTGTGCATAGAGAATTTTGGACACGCTTTGAAAAGGTAAAAACCCAGTTTTCTGCTTTCAATGTAGAGAAACTGACTGACAATGCCTCAAAAGTGGTTATTGTCAGAATGTTCAATGAGACAGTGAATGCAGATGACATTTGTTTGTGGCTGGGAAGATATTGCACTGTTAAGGGCCAGGCTACCAAAGTGAGAGATGAGGATGGCATTTGGACTTGCGCCTGGAGGGTCCCCATTCAACAATGGCAGGACCCCCAGGGCTACCAGGGCCTGAAACATCTGCCATCAATGATAGTTCTGGGAGACAACAGAGGCTACATTCACTACCAGGGACAACCCAAGCTCTGCCGCAAGTGTGGTGAGCATGGGCACCTGGTAGAAGCGTGCCAAAAAATTGTTTGTGGGAAGTGTAGAGAAATTGGGCATGCTTTTGAGCAGTGTCCAAATGGCAGAAAGTGTAATCTTTGTGGAGAGTCAAATCATATCTTCAGAGATTGCCCAAAATCCTTTGCCAACAAGCTAAAGGCTAACAAGAAGGCCGAGAATGAGGAACAAGATGGTGGACAAAGGGAGGCAGTTGGAGAGCAAATTGAAAAGGCTGGGCTAGAAAATTCAAATCTCCCGCCAAACCCTGTGGTTGGAGGAGAGGGATCAGGTGAGGCGGGAGAGGGGGAGGGGCCTGTTATTGCCCCACAAATGGAGAGTGCTGAGGGAGAGGAGGCAATGCAGGCAGAGAGCGGAACTGGAAATGATGGCCCCCTCCCCGATGCCCAGCAAATCAAGAGGCCTGCTTCAGAACTGTCCCCTGAGACTCCTGGAGCCTCAGGGAAGCGGGGGAGAGCTGTGTACCCCTCAGACAGCTCGTCTGTGGAGGAGTCCAGAGTCTTCCCCTCCAGTTCTCCAAACCAGGTCTCCTTTTTAAATGTAGCTCTGCAATCAACCCCCAAGGACTCAGTACTGAACGCGGCATTACCCCCAAGACCAGCTGCCAGAGTCCGGAAAGGGAATGGAGCTCAGACCCCTCCCCTTTCCCCCATAAAGGGAAAGGAAGAGCTGCATTCACAATTATTTGGTTAGCTGCATTTCTCTTTTAGGTTTTTAACCCTGTTATTTCAATTCTTTTAAACTGTCATGCCTGTTGTTTTAAACATAATACACATGACCCTCATCATTTCCACCCTCAATGTGAGAAGTGTGAGGTCAGGAGTTAGAGCCACAACAGTTTTATCCTTTCTGAGTGCTTTTAATGCAGATGTGTTTTTACTCCAGGAGTGTGCCATACCGTTTTTAAAACACTACAGGGAATGGGAGGAGAAGTGGCCACAAGAATCCATATGGAGCGGATCAAATGAAAACAGGAACGATGGAGTGGCCATTTTAATTAAAAACCCCTCTATTCTGGTGAAGGGCAGCACTGTGGTGAGAGACGGGCGGGCACTTTTAGCACATCTGACGTACATGGGAAAGGATTTTAACGTACTAAATATTTATGGTTTTAACGACAGAAACGACAGGTATGACCTTTTAGAAGACCTGCAGTCCCACTTGCTGGGTAGGGCACCGCTAGTGGTAGGAGGGGATTTTAACTGTGTTTTATCCAGCAAGGATAGGAAGGGGGCAGGGGAGGATTTTAAAATTGATAAAACATCGTGTTTATTGCAGGGTTTATGCAGGGATTTTAAACTCCAAGACTGTTTTAAAATCATGCATCCCGGAGAGGAAGGCTTCACCTGGTTCAGTGGTGACGGCAACAGAGCCTCTCGCATAGACTATATTTTTACAAGGGACTGCCCGCCAACCGATGCTAGATTGACCCCTGTTTTCTTCTCTGATCACATAATGCTCTCCTGCACCCTCTCACCTTTTTCGGGTTTGACAACAGGAAGTGGTCTGTGGAAGCTCAACTGCTCCCTGTTAGAGGATAGGGAGTTAGTTAGCCAGTTCAGGGAGCAGTATAAAGAGTGGCAGACCCTTCAAGACTTGTACGACACACGTGCACACTGATAAGAACAGATACTACACTTGATCTTAGCCAAAAGGCCGAGAAGCGATAACCCCTGGCCGTTGGCAGCACAAGGCCGCCCCTCCGGTCCGGTCCGTCCTCGTCGGGGTGTCACAGTATTTTGCCATAACAACTGCTGGTGCTTAGCACCTCCGCCCACGGAGTCTCTGGTGTACTTGTTGACCTAGTTTTCTATTTCCTTGCACAACGGTACAGGGCTCAGCCAAAGTGCTAAGCCCGCCAAAAATACCTTTAACTCTTTGGTGTTACTCTCCACGGAAGTCTTTAGTAAAAGGCGAAAGACTTATGCGTTATGAAGAGAAACCAGAGTAAGTACAGTCTCCGGCCACAAGAGCAGCCAAAGACCCTAGTCGTCTCGGTCAACAGCTTCACGGTGCTCCCCGTTTGGCTAGCTGCATAGCAAAGTACAGGCCACGCCTTTGCTGGCACTCCACCCCGCCTTCTCAGGAGCTTAATCCAATCCGATGACCCGGAAACTCATGCGTAGCCATTGCGCGCAGGCTCCTAGAGCCACTGCAATGACTGGTCAATCCCCCGTGCTCAAAATCACTGGTCTTGTTGTGTTAAAGTGCGCAAAGCTTGAGGGGAACAGGCCGCGCTTGTTTGTACAGCATGTCTACCCGTCGGGGCAATTGAACCCTTGTCCCCTGCGCAACAAGTAGGAAGATTGGCCACTGTACTAAGCAGGAGCACACTCTTTCACACCCTGAATAAGCTACCGGTGAGAATAGATTAGCTAAGGCAAACGGGGAGAAAACGCAGCACAGGCTGCTTTGACCAATTTCGAGGCGCACAAAAGCGCCGTCCACTTTGTTCTTGGTCTTTCGGTCAAATTAGGTATGACTTGCAGACTGGCTTTCCATGTTTTCAAACGTTGCTTTTCCACAGAGTGAGAGAAGGGTGCACCGTTCCCAGCGGCACTGCAATACCGGGTCGATGCGTGGAGCGAACGGAGCAAGCCCCTTTTTCAACTCCTGGTTCTAAAAATCCGTTTAATATGTTGTCCCCTTATAGAGGACGTATCAGATATTAAACTGATAAGAACAGATTTTTTTTTCTTTCGAAAAAATTTATTGACACTTTTTTCAAAAAGTCGTACACTGTTTACAATCATAAAATCCTTCACAAACACACATCTTTTCAAAATACAACAAACAAATAAATACTCTGTAAAACCACGTTCCTTTGTTTAAAACAATAAAAGCAATTGTTTTAAAGTGGATTACAGATAAGATAACATTGTATTAAAAGTTGTGGAAAATAAATAAATAAATGAATAAATAAATAATTGTCTCTGTGTATATCAGTGTACATTCGTTGTGCAGGGGCGGGATGAGTCCCTAACAAGGATCAACTCATCCCGCTCTCCCCAACAGCTTTGCGTCTCTCGGAACCTGTTCCTGGTGCTCAGAGGGGACCCTCTCCCTTCTGCTCCTTCCCACCTGCCACACCCGGAGAGCCAGGCCGCCGCTGCCTTGACCCTTTATTTGTGTGGCTCCGGCTCCCACGTCCGAATGGGCACAGGGGCGATTCTTCTTTGTGGCTGCGTCCTAGGCCTGCCGCCTGCAGCGACGGCTGCTTGCACCGCCGCTGTGGCCATCTGGATCGCAGCCACGGGGGGGATCTGCATGTGCTTCCTTACCAGCAGGTTTCTGGAGGTCCATATGGCGTCTTTGATGGCGGCCAGGGTGAGCCACTGTTTGGCAAAGTCTGCTGGTAATGTTTGTTCCTGGCCCACCCCGTACAGCACTAGCTGTGCTGTCAGGACCTCCCCTGCTGGTAAGTACGGGAATTTTAGGGAGCCGGCCATTGCCCACTGGTCTACAGCAGCGCTGCACTCCCAGAGCAGATGCCTCACCGACTCAGGTGCGCCACACCCCGGTCGGGGGCAAGTTGAGAGCGTTGACATGCCCCGGGAGTGCATTACGGACCTGACTGGGAGGATCTCATGAGCCACCATCCACGACAGGTCCCGGAGTCTGTTCGGGAGGGCGGGATGGTTTACGTTGCGCCAAACTGTTGAGGACTCACCTATTGTGAGCCCACGCACTGGATACATTGATTCCCGCTCCTGCACAACAGAGAGAAGAGAGCGATGGTGGGTTAAAATAGACAGCTCCTCTTGCTCTAGTTTAAAATGCTTTAAGAATTTCCGGATAAAAGCGTAGGCCGGTGGCAGATTAAAAGACACAGGTACTCTAAGATCAATGGGTAAAACTTTTAGGTGTCTGAGGTAGGACCCCATCCAGAATCGTGCCATTGCTGTCGTTTTGTCATCTCTGGATGGGGCTGTGGCGTAGGTGATGTGCAGGGTGCTGTATCGGCTTCCTAAAAACTGGTGTAGGTCCGGGACTCCCTTTCCTCCTTTCTCTTTCGGCTTTTTCATCACCTCTCTCCTCAGCCTCTCCCACTTGGACCCCCACAGGAAATAAAAGATGGCGCGTTCCAGATCTAAAAGCACTCTTCGTGGTGGGATAAAAACAGAACTGATTAATAAAAGCAAAGGTAAAATCACTGCTTTAATGATTAAAACCTTTCCTTCCATTGTCAGTCTTCTAAGTCCCCAGTACCCTAGTCTCTGTCTAACTTTCCCTACCACGTCTGGCCAGTTTCCTTTTCCTCCCCCCTCCCTGTCAAATTTAACCCCCAGTATTTTTTGGTCAGTCTGGGTCACAGTCAAGGGGAGTCCTGTCGTCTCGGTCGCTGTCCACGGTCCGTAAGTTTGGGCTTGAGTCTTATCTCGGTTAAGCTTTGACCCAGAGGCCTGTCCGAACCAGTCAGTCAAGTCCAGTGTCCTGTTGACAGATAAAAGGTCAGTACATAAAATGTTAAAATCGTCCATATATATTGCACATTTGGTGGTCAATCCCCCGCTCCCCGGGATTGCCACCCCATTGATTCTTTGGTCCCTTCTCAAGATCTGTGCCAACGGCTCTATACAGGTCACGTAGAGGAGGGCTGATAACGGACAACCCTGACGGACACCGCAGTGTATGTTAACTGCTTTTGTTAGATGCCCATTAACAACAAATCTGCTGGTAATGTCCCGGTACAGCAATCCCACCCAAGCTATAAACCTTTCTGGAAACCCCATTTTTTGCAGTACCTGGAAAAGGTACTGGTGCGAGATCCGATCAAAGGCTTTCTCAAAATCTAAATTTAGGACTACTAGCCGGATGTTTCTGTCTCTCGCATAACAGATGGTGTCTCGGATCAGTACGAGGCTGTCGGTGATCTTCCTCCCCGGGATGGCACAGGCTTGATCCGGGTGAATCACCTCCTCTAAAACCAGGGACATACGAGCAGATAAAAGTTTACTAAAAAGTTTGCAGTCAAGATTTAAGAGGGTGATAGGTCTCCAGTTTTTCAGTTCAGTCCTGTCATTTTTTTTGTATAGTAGAGTCACTATCCCTGCTCTAAAACTGTCAGGTAGTCTGTCTAGTCCTTCGAAATCCATAAAAACAGAAAGTAGGTCCGGTGCTAAAATGTCCCAAAAAGTCAGATAAAAGTCCAAGGGAAGCCCGTCTTCTCCTGGGGACTTCCCTTTCTTAAAATTTTGTACACATTTATCTAACTCTAAAAGGGTAAAACCTTGGGTTAAAAGCACACTGTCCTTTACTGTTTTGTCAATGAATTTTAAAACCTCTGTCATGGTGTCTGTTTTAATATTTTTTTCTTTGTAAAGATCCCCGTAAAAGCTCTCTATAGTGTCTTTGATTTCTTCTGTTGTGTTTGCTGTGTACCCACTTTCTTTTTTTAGTTGTAAAATACCCCCCCCTTTGTTGACAATTTTCTTAAAAAAATATCTGGTACACTTTTCCCCTTCCTCGATCTCCCTTTCTTTACTTCTTAGAATGACACCCTTACTTTTAATGTCTGCTAAAACCGACATTTCTGTTTTGACTTGTTTAATATCTTCGCTAAAATCCATGCCCTGTTGCTGTAGTTTAAAATAGCGCTGTAGTCGCTTCTGCAGTCCCAGCATGCGTCTGTTTTCCTTATCTTTTTTCTTTTGACCTGCCTTTCTAAAAAAAGTCTGGGTCTTTCCCTTCACCATTTCCCACCAGTGTGCACGTGTGTCGTACAAGTCTTGAAGGGTCTGCCACTCTTTATACTGCTCCCTGAACTGGCTAACTAACTCCCTATCCTCTAACAGGGAGCAGTTGAGCTTCCACAGACCACTTCCTGTTGTCAAACCCGAAAAAGGTGAGAGGGTGCAGGAGAGCATTATGTGATCAGAGAAGAAAACAGGGGTCAATCTAGCATCGGTTGGCGGGCAGTCCCTTGTAAAAATATAGTCTATGCGAGAGGCTCTGTTGCCGTCACCACTGAACCAGGTGAAGCCTTCCTCTCCGGGATGCATGATTTTAAAACAGTCTTGGAGTTTAAAATCCCTGCATAAACCCTGCAATAAACACGATGTTTTATCAATTTTAAAATCCTCCCCTGCCCCCTTCCTATCCTTGCTGGATAAAACACAGTTAAAATCCCCTCCTACCACTATCGGTGCCCTACCCAGCAAGTGGGACTGCAGGTCTTCTAAAAGGTCATACCTGTCGTTTCTGTCGTTAAAACCATAAATATTTAGTACGTTAAAATCCTTTCCCATGTACGTCAGATGTGCTAAAAGTGCCCGCCCGTCTCTCACCACAGTGCTGCCCTTCACCAGAATAGAGGGGTTTTGAATTAAAATGGCCACTCCATCGTTCCTGTTTTCATTTGATCCGCTCCATATGGATTCTTGTGGCCACTTCTCCTCCCATTCCCTGTAGTGTTTTAAAAACGGTATGGCACACTCCTGGAGTAAAAACACATCTGCATTAAAAGCACTCAGAAAGGATAAAACTGTTGTGGCTCTAACTCCTGACCTCACACTTCTCACATTGAGGGTGGAAATGATGAGGGTCATGTGTATTATGTTTAAAACAACAGGCATGACAGTTTAAAAGAATTGAAATAACAGGGTTAAAAACCTAAAAGAGAAATGCAGCTAACCAAATAATTGTGAATGCAGCTCTTCCTTTCCCTTTATGGGGGAAAGGGGAGGGGTCTGAGCTCCATTCCCTTTCCGGACTCTGGCAGCTGGTCTTGGGGGTAATGCCGCGTTCAGTACTGAGTCCTTGGGGGTTGATTGCAGAGCTACATTTAAAAAGGAGACCTGGTTTGGAGAACTGGAGGGGAAGACTCTGGACTCCTCCACAGACGAGCTGTCTGAGGGGTACACAGCTCTCCCCCGCTTCCCTGAGGCTCCAGGAGTCTCAGGGGACAGTTCTGAAGCAGGCCTCTTGATTTGCTGGGCATCGGGGAGGGGGCCATCATTTCCAGTTCCGCTCTCTGCCTGCATTGCCTCCTCTCCCTCAGCACTCTCCATTTGTGGGGCAATAACAGGCCCCTCCCCCTCTCCCGCCTCACCTGATCCCTCTCCTCCAACCACAGGATTTGGCGGGAGATTTGAATTTTCTAGCCCAGCCTTTTCAATTTGCTCTCCAACTGCCTCCCTTTGTCCACCATCTTGTTCCTCATTCTCGGCCTTCTTGTTAGCCTTTAGCTTGTTGGCAAAGGATTTTGGGCAATCTCTGAAGATATGATTTGACTCTCCACAAAGATTACACTTTCTGCCATTTGGACACTGCTCAAAAGCATGCCCAATTTCTCTACACTTCCCACAAACAATTTTTTGGCACGCTTCTACCAGGTGCCCATGCTCACCACACTTGCGGCAGAGCTTGGGTTGTCCCTGGTAGTGAATGTAGCCTCTGTTGTCTCCCAGAACTATCATTGATGGCAGATGTTTCAGGCCCTGGTAGCCCTGGGGGTCCTGCCATTGTTGAATGGGGACCCTCCAGGCGCAAGTCCAAATGCCATCCTCATCTCTCACTTTGGTAGCCTGGCCCTTAACAGTGCAATATCTTCCCAGCCACAAACAAATGTCATCTGCATTCACTGTCTCATTGAACATTCTGACAATAACCACTTTTGAGGCATTGTCAGTCAGTTTCTCTACATTGAAAGCAGAAAACTGGGTTTTTACCTTTTCAAAGCGTGTCCAAAATTCTCTATGCACAATCGCGGATCCGAAACTTACATCGAATCCTTTGTTGAAGGGAAGGGTCAAAATACAATTCAAGTCCTTTGCCGTGAAACCTAATGCCTTTTGTATGAGCTTCCTGGAGAAGTCCATTCTGGACATCTCCAGGAGCCTGCCATCTTTTTCTTTAAACTTAAAACGCACGCTGTGGTGCCTCCGCATGCCGGCATGGCCAGCCGACATGGTGGGGACACCACACGTTAAGAACAATTAAGAAAACTAAACCACCACGTACAAAAACCAAAGAACTAAAAACAGGGCTAAAAAGGAGAATAAAACAGTGAAATCACTCCTAAAAGGTGAAATACAAAACACTTACCTTTTCTAGGGTGGTTTGGTCTTGGTGAAGGTCTCACAGAGGGCAGGCAAGCAAAGACTCTGAGCCGATGAATTCCTGTTGGTGAAAGAAATACAACCACAAAAAATTGTAATATTTTTCACTTTAGGAATAAATATATTATCCTCCCAAGTGTGGGTAACAATCGATGCCACAAACAGGCAAGAATTTTTACCACCAGCAGGAGGCGATCGCAGTCTTAGCCAAAAGGCCGAGAAGCGATAACCCCTGGCCGTTGGCAGCACAAGGCCGCCCCTCCGGTCCGGTCCGTCCTCGTCGGGGTGTCACAGTATTTTGCCATAACAACTGCTGGTGCTTAGCACCTCCGCCCACGGAGTCTCTGGTGTACTTGTTGACCTAGTTTTCTATTTCCTTGCACAACGGTACAGGGCTCAGCCAAAGTGCTAAGCCCGCCAAAAACACCTTTAACTCTTTGGTGTTACTCTCCACGGAAGTCTTTAGTAAAAGGCGAAAGACTTATGCGTTATGAAGAGAAACCAGAGTAAGTACAGCCTCCGGCCACAAGAGCAGCCAAAGACCCTAGTCGTCTCGGTCAACAGCTTCACGGTGCTCCCCGTTTGGCTAGCTGCATAGCAAAGTACAGGCCACGCCTTTGCTGGCACTCCACCCCGCCTTCTCAGGAGCTTAATCCAATCCGATGACCCGGAAACTCATGCGTAGCCATTGCGCGCAGGCTCCTAGAGCCACTGCAATGACTGGTCAATCCCCCGTGCTCAAAATCACTGGTCTTGTTGTGTTAAAGTGCGCAAAGCTTGAGGGGAACAGGCCGCGCTTGTTTGTACAGCATGTCTACCCGTCGGGGCAATTGAACCCTTGTCCCCTGCGCAACAAGTAGGAAGATTGGCCACTGTACTAAGCAGGAGCACACTCTTTCACACCCTGAATAAGCTACCGGTGAGAATAGATTAGCTAAGGCAAACGGGGAGAAAACGCAGCACAGGCTGCTTTGACCAATTTCGAGGCGCACAAAAGCGCCGTCCACTTTGTTCTTGGTCTTTCGGTCAAATTAGGTATGACTTGCAGACTGGCTTTCCATGTTTTCAAACGTTGCTTTTCCACAGAGTGAGAGAAGGGTGCACCGTTCCCAGCGGCACTGCAATACCGGGTCGATGCGTGGAGCGAACGGAGCAAGCCCCTTTTTCAACTCCTGGTTCTAAAAATCCGTTTAATATGTTGTCCCCTTATAGAGGACGTATCAGATATTAAACTGATAAGAACAGATACTACACTTGATCTTAGCCAAAAGGCCGAGAAGCGATAACCCCTGGCCGTTGGCAGCACAAGGCCGCCCCTCCGGTCCGGTCCGTCCTCGTCGGGGTGTCACAGTATTTTGCCATAACAACTGCTGGTGCTTAGCACCTCCGCCCACGGAGTCTCTGGTGTACTTGTTGACCTAGTTTTCTATTTCCTTGCACAACGGTACAGGGCTCAGCCAAAGTGCTAAGCCCGCCAAAAATACCTTTAACTCTTTGGTGTTACTCTCCACGGAAGTCTTTAGTAAAAGGCGAAAGACTTATGCGTTATGAAGAGAAACCAGAGTAAGTACAGCCTCCGGCCACAAGAGCAGCCAAAGACCCTAGTCGTCTCGGTCAACAGCTTCACGGTGCTCCCCGTTTGGCTAGCTGCATAGCAAAGTACAGGCCACGCCTTTGCTGGCACTCCACCCCGCCTTCTCAGGAGCTTAATCCAATCCGATGACCCGGAAACTCATGCGTAGCCATTGCGCGCAGGCTCCTAGAGCCACTGCAATGACTGGTCAATCCCCCGTGCTCAAAATCACTGGTCTTGTTGTGTTAAAGTGCGCAAAGCTTGAGGGGAACAGGCCGCGCTTGTTTGTACAGCATGTCTACCCGTCGGGGCAATTGAACCCTTGTCCCCTGCGCAACAAGTAGGAAGATTGGCCACTGTACTAAGCAGGAGCACACTCTTTCACACCCTGAATAAGCTACCGGTGAGAATAGATTAGCTAAGGCAAACGGGGAGAAAACGCAGCACAGGCTGCTTTGACCAATTTCGAGGCGCACAAAAGCGCCGTCCACTTTGTTCTTGGTCTTTCGGTCAAATTAGGTATGACTTGCAGACTGGCTTTCCATGTTTTCAAACGTTGCTTTTCCACAGAGTGAGAGAAGGGTGCACCGTTCCCAGCGGCACTGCAATACCGGGTCGATGCGTGGAGCGAACGGAGCAAGCCCCTTTTTCAACTCCTGGTTCTAAAAATCCGTTTAATATGTTGTCCCCTTATAGAGGACGTATCAGATATTAAACTGATAAGAACAGATACTACACTTGATCTTAGCCAAAAGGCCGAGAAGCGATAACCCCTGGCCGTTGGCAGCACAAGGCCGCCCCTCCGGTCCGGTCCGTCCTCGTCGGGGTGTCACAGTATTTTGCCATAACAACTGCTGGTGCTTAGCACCTCCGCCCACGGAGTCTCTGGTGTACTTGTTGACCTAGTTTTCTATTTCCTTGCACAACGGTACAGGGCTCAGCCAAAGTGCTAAGCCCGCCAAAAATACCTTTAACTCTTTGGTGTTACTCTCCACGGAAGTCTTTAGTAAAAGGCGAAAGACTTATGCGTTATGAAGAGAAACCAGAGTAAGTACAGCCTCCGGCCACAAGAGCAGCCAAAGACCCTAGTCGTCTCGGTCAACAGCTTCACGGTGCTCCCCGTTTGGCTAGCTGCATAGCAAAGTACAGGCCACGCCTTTGCTGGCACTCCACCCCGCCTTCTCAGGAGCTTAATCCAATCCGATGACCCGGAAACTCATGCGTAGCCATTGCACGCAGGCTCCTAGAGCCACTGCAATGACTGGTCAATCCCCCGTGCTCAAAATCACTGGTCTTGTTGTGTTAAAGTGCGCAAAGCTTGAGGGGAACAGGCCGCGCTTGTTTGTACAGCATGTCTACCCGTCGGGGCAATTGAACCCTTGTCCCCTGCGCAACAAGTAGGAAGATTGGCCACTGTACTAAGCAGGAGCACACTCTTTCACACCCTGAATAAGCTACCGGTGAGAATAGATTAGCTAAGGCAAACGGGGAGAAAACGCAGCACAGGCTGCTTTGACCAATTTCGAGGCGCACAAAAGCGCCGTCCACTTTGTTCTTGGTCTTTCGGTCAAATTAGGTATGACTTGCAGACTGGCTTTCCATGTTTTCAAACGTTGCTTTTCCACAGAGTGAGAGAAGGGTGCACCGTTCCCAGCGGCACTGCAATACCGGGTCGATGCGTGGAGCGAACGGAGCAAGCCCCTTTTTCAACTCCTGGTTCTAAAAATCTGTTTAATATGTTGTCCCCTTATAGAGGACGTATCAGATATTAAACTGATAAGAACAGATTTTTTTTTTTTCTTTCGAAAAAATTTATTGACACTTTTTTCATAAAGTCGTACACTGTTTACAATCATAAAATCCTTCACAAACACACATCTTTTCAAAATACAACAAACAAATAAATATGAATACTCTGTAAAAACACGTTCCTTTGTTTAAAACAATAAAAGCAATTGTTTTAAAGTGGATTACAGATAAGATAACGTTGTATTAAAAGTTGTGGAAAATAAATAAATAAATGAATAAATAAATAATTGTCTCTGTGTATATCAGTGTACATTCGTTGTGCAGGGGCGGGATGAGTCCCTAACAAGGATCAACTCATCCCGCTCTCCCCAACAGCTTTGGGTCTCTCGGAACCTGTTCCTGGTGCTCAGAGGGGACCCTCTCCCTTCTGCTCCTTCCCACCTGCCACACCCGGAGAGCCAGGCCGCCGCTGCCTTGACCCTTTATTTGTGTGGCTCCGGCTCCCACGTCCGAATGGGCACAGAGGCGATTCTTCTTTGTGGCTGCGTCCTAGGCCTGCCGCCTGCAGCGACGGCTGCTTGCACCGCCGCTGTGGCCATCTGGATCGCAGCCACGGGGGGGATCTGCATGTGCTTCCTTACCAGCAGGTTTCTGGAGGTCCATATGGCGTCTTTGATGGCGGCCAGGGTGAGCCACTGTTTGGCAAAGTCTGCTGGTAATGTTTGTTCCTGGCCCACCCCGTACAGCACTAGCTGTGCTGTCAGGACCTCCCCTGCTGGTAAGTACGGGAATTTTAGGGAGCCGGCCATTGCCCACTGGTCTACAGCAGCGCTGCACTCCCAGAGCAGATGCCTCACCGACTCAGGTGCGCCACACCCCGGTCGGGGGCAAGTTGAGAGCGTTGACATGCCCCGGGAGTGCATTACGGACCTGACTGGGAGGATCTCATGAGCCACCATCCACGACAGGTCCCGGAGTCTGTTCGGGAGGGCGAGATGGTTTACGTTGCGCCAAACTGTTGAGGACTCACCTATTGTGAGCCCGCGCACTGGATACATTGATTCCCGCTCCTGCACAACAGAGAGAAGAGAGCGATGGTGGGTTAAAATAGACAGCTCCTCTTGCTCTAGTTTAAAATGCTTTAAGAATTTCCGGATAAAAGCGTAGGCCGGTGGCAGATTAAAAGACACAGGTACTCTAAGATCAATGGGTAAAACTTTTAGGTGTCTGAGGTAGGACCCCATCCAGAATCGTGCCATTGCTGTCGTTTTGTCATCTCTGGATGGGGCTGTGGCGTAGGTGATGTGCAGGGTGCTGTATCGGCTTCCTAAAAACTGGTGTAGGTCCGGGACTCCCTTTCCTCCTTTCTCTTTCGGCTTTTTCATCACCTCTCTCCTCAGCCTCTCCCACTTGGACCCCCACAGGAAATAAAAGATGGCGCGTTCCAGATCTAAAAGCACTCTTCGTGGTGGGATAAAAACAGAACTGATTAATAAAAGCAAAGGTAAAATCACTGCTTTAATGATTAAAACCTTTCCTTCCATTGTCAGTCTTCTAAGTCCCCAGTACCCTAGTCTCTGTCTAACTTTCCCTACCACGTCTGGCCAGTTTCCTTTTCCTCCCCCCTCCCTGTCAAATTTAACCCCCAGTATTTTTTGGTCAGTCTGGGTCACAGTCAAGGGGAGTCCTGTCGTCTCGGTCGCTGTCCACGGTCCGTAAGTTTGGGCTTGAGTCTTATCTCGGTTAAGCTTTGACCCAGAGGCCTGTCCGAACCAGTCAGTCAAGTCCAGTGTCCTGTTGACAGATAAAAGGTCAGTACATAAAATGTTAAAATCGTCCATATATATTGCACATTTGGTGGTCAATCCCCCGCTCCCCGGGATTGCCACCCCATTGATTCTTTGGTCCCTTCTCAAGATCTGTGCCAACGGCTCTATACAGGTCACGTAGAGGAGGGCTGATAACGGACAACCCTGACGGACACCGCAGTGTATGTTAACTGCTTTTGTTAGATGCCCATTAACAACAAATCTGCTGGTAATGTCCCGGTACAGCAATCCCACCCAAGCTATAAACCTTTCTGGAAACCCCATTTTTTGCAGTACCTGGAAAAGGTACTGGTGCGAGATCCGATCAAAGGCTTTCTCAAAATCTAAATTTAGGACTACTAGCCGGATGTTTCTGTCTCTCGCATAACAGATGGTGTCTCGGATCAGTACGAGGCTGTCGGTGATCTTCCTCCCCGGGATGGCACAGGCTTGATCCGGGTGAATCACCTCCTCTAAAACCAGGGACATACGAGCAGATAAAAGTTTACTAAAAAGTTTGCAGTCAAGATTTAAGAGGGTGATAGGTCTCCAGTTTTTCAGTTCAGTCCTGTCATTTTTTTTGTATAGTAGAGTCACTATCCCTGCTCTAAAACTGTCAGGTAGTCTGTCTAGTCCTTCGAAATCCATAAAAACAGAAAGTAGGTCCGGTGCTAAAATGTCCCAAAAAGTCAGATAAAAGTCCAAGGGAAGCCCGTCTTCTCCTGGGGACTTCCCTTTCTTAAAATTTTGTACACATTTATCTAACTCTAAAAGGGTAAAACCTTGGGTTAAAAGCACACTGTCCTTTACTGTTTTGTCAATGAATTTTAAAACCTCTGTCATGGTGTCTGTTTTAATATTTTTTTCTTTGTAAAGATCCCCGTAAAAGCTCTCTATAGTGTCTTTGATTTCTTCTGTTGTGTTTGCTGTGTACCCACTTTCTTTTTTTAGTTGTAAAATACCCCCCCCTTTGTTGACAATTTTCTTAAAAAAATATCTGGTACACTTTTCCCCTTCCTCGATCTCCCTTTCTTTACTTCTTAGAATGACACCCTTACTTTTAATGTCTGCTAAAACCGACATTTCTGTTTTGACTTGTTTAATATCTTCGCTAAAATCCATGCCCTGTTGTTGTAGTTTAAAATAGCGCTGTAGTCGCTTCTGCAGTCCCAGCATGCGTCTGTTTTCCTTATCTTTTTTCTTTTTACCTGCCTTTCTAAAAAAAGTCTGGGTCTTTCCCTTCACCATTTCCCATCGCTTCTCGGCCTTTTGGCTAAGACTGCGATCGCCTCCTGCTGGTGGTAAAAATTCTTGCCTGTTTGTGGCATTGATTGTTACCCACACTTGGGAGGATAATATATTTATTCCTAAAGTGAAAAATATTACAATTTTTTGTGGTTGTATTTCTTTCACCAACAGGAATTCATCGGCTCAGAGTCTTTGCTTGCCTGCCCTCTGTGAGACCTTCACCAAGACCAAACCACCCGAGAAAAGGTAAGTGTTTTGTATTTCACCTTTTAGGAGTGATTTCACTGTTTTATTCTCCTTTTAGCCCTGTTTTTAGTTCTTTGGTTTTTGTACGTGGTGGTTTAGTTTTCTTAATTGTTCTTAACGTGTGGTGTCCCCACCATGTCGGCTGGCCATGCCGGCATGCGGAGGCACCACAGCGTGCGTTTTAAGTTTAAAGAAAAAGATGGCAGGCTCATACAAGCTCATACAAAAGGCATTAGGTTTCACGGCAAAGGACTTGAATTGTATTTTGACCCTTCCCTTCAACAAAGGATTCGATGTAAGTTTCGGATCCGCGATTGTGCATAGAGAATTTTGGACACGCTTTGAAAAGGTAAAAACCCAGTTTTCTGCTTTCAATGTAGAGAAACTGACTGACAATGCCTCAAAAGTGGTTATTGTCAGAATGTTCAATGAGACAGTGAATGCAGATGACATTTGTTTGTGGCTGGGAAGATATTGCACTGTTAAGGGCCAGGCTACCAAAGTGAGAGATGAGGATGGCATTTGGACTTGCGCCTGGAGGGTCCCCATTCAACAATGGCAGGACCCCCAGGGCTACCAGGGCCTGAAACATCTGCCATCAATGATAGTTCTGGGAGACAACAGAGGCTACATTCACTACCAGGGACAACCCAAGCTCTGCCGCAAGTGTGGTGAGCATGGGCACCTGGTAGAAGCGTGCCAAAAAATTGTTTGTGGGAAGTGTAGAGAAATTGGGCATGCTTTTGAGCAGTGTCCAAATGGCAGAAAGTGTAATCTTTGTGGAGAGTCAAATCATATCTTCAGAGATTGCCCAAAATCCTTTGCCAACAAGCTAAAGGCTAACAAGAAGGCCGAGAATGAGGAACAAGATGGTGGACAAAGGGAGGCAGTTGGAGAGCAAATTGAAAAGGCTGGGCTAGAAAATTCAAATCTCCCGCCAAACCCTGTGGTTGGAGGAGAGGGATCAGGTGAGGCGGGAGAGGGGGAGGGGCCTGTTATTGCCCCACAAATGGAGAGTGCTGAGGGAGAGGAGGCAATGCAGGCAGAGAGCGGAACTGGAAATGATGGCCCCCTCCCCGATGCCCAGCAAATCAAGAGGCCTGCTTCAGAACTGTCCCCTGAGACTCCTGGAGCCTCAGGGAAGCGGGGGAGAGCTGTGTACCCCTCAGACAGCTCGTCTGTGGAGGAGTCCAGAGTCTTCCCCTCCAGTTCTCCAAACCAGGTCTCCTTTTTAAATGTAGCTCTGCAATCAACCCCCAAGGACTCAGTACTGAACGCGGCATTACCCCCAAGACCAGCTGCCAGAGTCCGGAAAGGGAATGGAGCTCAGACCCCTCCCCTTTCCCCCATAAAGGGAAAGGAAGAGCTGCATTCACAATTATTTGGTTAGCTGCATTTCTCTTTTAGGTTTTTAACCCTGTTATTTCAATTCTTTTAAACTGTCATGCCTGTTGTTTTAAACATAATACACATGACCCTCATCATTTCCACCCTCAATGTGAGAAGTGTGAGGTCAGGAGTTAGAGCCACAACAGTTTTATCCTTTCTGAGTGCTTTTAATGCAGATGTGTTTTTACTCCAGGAGTGTGCCATACCGTTTTTAAAACACTACAGGGAATGGGAGGAGAAGTGGCCACAAGAATCCATATGGAGCGGATCAAATGAAAACAGGAACGATGGAGTGGCCATTTTAATTAAAAACCCCTCTATTCTGGTGAAGGGCAGCACTGTGGTGAGAGACGGGCGGGCACTTTTAGCACATCTGACGTACATGGGAAAGGATTTTAACGTACTAAATATTTATGGTTTTAACGACAGAAACGACAGGTATGACCTTTTAGAAGACCTGCAGTCCCACTTGCTGGGTAGGGCACCGCTAGTGGTAGGAGGGGATTTTAACTGTGTTTTATCCAGCAAGGATAGGAAGGGGGCAGGGGAGGATTTTAAAATTGATAAAACATCGTGTTTATTGCAGGGTTTATGCAGGGATTTTAAACTCCAAGACTGTTTTAAAATCATGCATCCCGGAGAGGAAGGCTTCACCTGGTTCAGTGGTGACGGCAACAGAGCCTCTCGCATAGACTATATTTTTACAAGGGACTGCCCGCCAACCGATGCTAGATTGACCCCTGTTTTCTTCTCTGATCACATAATGCTCTCCTGCACCCTCTCACCTTTTTCGGGTTTGACAACAGGAAGTGGTCTGTGGAAGCTCAACTGCTCCCTGTTAGAGGATAGGGAGTTAGTTAGCCAGTTCAGGGAGCAGTATAAAGAGTGGCAGACCCTTCAAGACTTGTACGACACACGTGCACACTGATAAGAACAGATACTACACTTGATCTTAGCCAAAAGGCCGAGAAGCGATAACCCCTGGCCGTTGGCAGCACAAGGCCGCCCCTCCGGTCCGGTCCGTCCTCGTCGGGGTGTCACAGTATTTTGCCATAACAACTGCTGGTGCTTAGCACCTCCGCCCACGGAGTCTCTGGTGTACTTGTTGACCTAGTTTTCTATTTCCTTGCACAACGGTACAGGGCTCAGCCAAAGTGCTAAGCCCGCCAAAAATACCTTTAACTCTTTGGTGTTACTCTCCACGGAAGTCTTTAGTAAAAGGCGAAAGACTTATGCGTTATGAAGAGAAACCAGAGTAAGTACAGTCTCCGGCCACAAGAGCAGCCAAAGACCCTAGTCGTCTCGGTCAACAGCTTCACGGTGCTCCCCGTTTGGCTAGCTGCATAGCAAAGTACAGGCCACGCCTTTGCTGGCACTCCACCCCGCCTTCTCAGGAGCTTAATCCAATCCGATGACCCGGAAACTCATGCGTAGCCATTGCGCGCAGGCTCCTAGAGCCACTGCAATGACTGGTCAATCCCCCGTGCTCAAAATCACTGGTCTTGTTGTGTTAAAGTGCGCAAAGCTTGAGGGGAACAGGCCGCGCTTGTTTGTACAGCATGTCTACCCGTCGGGGCAATTGAACCCTTGTCCCCTGCGCAACAAGTAGGAAGATTGGCCACTGTACTAAGCAGGAGCACACTCTTTCACACCCTGAATAAGCTACCGGTGAGAATAGATTAGCTAAGGCAAACGGGGAGAAAACGCAGCACAGGCTGCTTTGACCAATTTCGAGGCGCACAAAAGCGCCGTCCACTTTGTTCTTGGTCTTTCGGTCAAATTAGGTATGACTTGCAGACTGGCTTTCCATGTTTTCAAACGTTGCTTTTCCACAGAGTGAGAGAAGGGTGCACCGTTCCCAGCGGCACTGCAATACCGGGTCGATGCGTGGAGCGAACGGAGCAAGCCCCTTTTTCAACTCCTGGTTCTAAAAATCCGTTTAATATGTTGTCCCCTTATAGAGGACGTATCAGATATTAAACTGATAAGAACAGATACTACACTTGATCTTAGCCAAAAGGCCGAGAAGCGATAACCCCTGGCCGTTGGCAGCACAAGGCCGCCCCTCCGGTCCGGTCCGTCCTCGTCGGGGTGTCACAGTATTTTGCCATAACAACTGCTGGTGCTTAGCACCTCCGCCCACGGAGTCTCTGGTGTACTTGTTGACCTAGTTTTCTATTTCCTTGCACAACGGTACAGGGCTCAGCCAAAGTGCTAAGCCCGCCAAAAATACCTTTAACTCTTTGGTGTTACTCTCCACGGAAGTCTTTAGTAAAAGGCGAAAGACTTATGCGTTATGAAGAGAAACCAGAGTAAGCACAGCCTCCGGCCACAAGAGCAGCCAAAGACCCTAGTCGTCTCGGTCAACAGCTTCACGGTGCTCCCCGTTTGGCTAGCTGCATAGCAAAGTACAGGCCACGCCTTTGCTGGCACTCCACCCCGCCTTCTCAGGAGCTTAATCCAATCCGATGACCCGGAAACTCATGCGTAGCCATTGCGCGCAGGCTCCTAGAGCCACTGCAATGACTGGTCAATCCCCCGTGCTCAAAATCACTGGTCTTGTTGTGTTAAAGTGCGCAAAGCTTGAGGGGAACAGGCCGCGCTTGTTTGTACAGCATGTCTACCCGTCGGGGCAATTGAACCCTTGTCCCCTGCGCAACAAGTAGGAAGATTGGCCACTGTACTAAGCAGGAGCACACTCTTTCACACCCTGAATAAGCTACCGGTGAGAATAGATTAGCTAAGGCAAACGGGGAGAAAACGCAGCACAGGCTGCTTTGACCAATTTCGAGGCGCACAAAAGCGCCGTCCACTTTGTTCTTGGTCTTTCGGTCAAATTAGGTATGACTTGCAGACTGGCTTTCCATGTTTTCAAACGTTGCTTTTCCACAGAGTGAGAGAAGGGTGCACCGTTCCCAGCGGCACTGCAATACCGGGTCGATGCGTGGAGCGAACGGAGCAAGCCCCTTTTTCAACTCCTGGTTCTAAAAATCCGTTTAATATGTTGTCCCCTTATAGAGGACGTATCAGATATTAAACTGATAAGAACAGATACTACACTTGATCTTAGCCAAAAGGCCGAGAAGCGATAACCCCTGGCCGTTGGCAGCACAAGGCCGCCCCTCCGGTCCGGTCCGTCCTCGTCGGGGTGTCACAGTATTTTGCCATAACAACTGCTGGTGCTTAGCACCTCCGCCCACGGAGTCTCTGGTGTACTTGTTGACCTAGTTTTCTATTTCCTTGCACAACGGTACAGGGCTCAGCCAAAGTGCTAAGCCCGCCAAAAATACCTTTAACTCTTTGGTGTTACTCTCCACGGAAGTCTTTAGTAAAAGGCGAAAGACTTATGCGTTATGAAGAGAAACCAGAGTAAGTACAGCCTCCGGCCACAAGAGCAGCCAAAGACCCTAGTCGTCTCGGTCAACAGCTTCACGGTGCTCCCCGTTTGGCTAGCTGCATAGCAAAGTACAGGCCACGCCTTTGCTGGCACTCCACCCCGCCTTCTCAGGAGCTTAATCCAATCCGATGACCCGGAAACTCATGCGTAGCCATTGCGCGCAGGCTCCTAGAGCCACTGCAATGACTGGTCAATCCCCCGTGCTCAAAATCACTGGTCTTGTTGTGTTAAAGTGCGCAAAGCTTGAGGGGAACAGGCCGCGCTTGTTTGTACAGCATGTCTACCCGTCGAGGCAATTGAACCCTTGTCCCCTGCGCAACAAGTAGGAAGATTGGCCACTGTACTAAGCAGGAGCACACTCTTTCACACCCTGAATAAGCTACCGGTGAGAATAGATTAGCTAAGGCAAACGGGGAGAAACCGCAGCACAGGCTGCTGGCACTCCACCCCGCCTTCTCAGGAGCTTAATCCAATCCGATGACCCGGAAACTCATGCGTAGCCATTGCGCGCAGGCTCCTAGAGCCACTGCAATGACTGGTCAATCCCCCGTGCTCAAAATCACTGGTCTTGTTGTGTTAAAGTGCGCAAAGCTTGAGGGGAACAGGCCGCGCTTGTTTGTACAGCATGTCTACCCGTCGGGGCAATTGAACCCTTGTCCCCTGCGCAACAAGTAGGAAGATTGGCCACTGTACTAAGCAGGAGCACACTCTTTCACACCCTGAATAAGCTACCGGTGAGAATAGATTAGCTAAGGCAAACGGGGAGAAAACGCAGCACAGGCTGCTTTGACCAATTTCGAGGCGCACAAAAGCGCCGTCCACTTTGTTCTTGGTCTTTCGGTCAAATTAGGTATGACTTGCAGACTGGCTTTCCATGTTTTCAAACGTTGCTTTTCCACAGAGTGAGAGAAGGGTGCACCGTTCCCAGCGGCACTGCAATACCGGGTCGATGCGTGGAGCGAACGGAGCAAGCCCCTTTTTCAACTCCTGGTTCTAAAAATCCGTTTAATATGTTGTCCCCTTATAGAGGACGTATCAGATATTAAACTGATAAGAACAGATACTACACTTGATCTTAGCCAAAAGGCCGAGAAGCGATAACCCCTGGCCGTTGGCAGCACAAGGCCGCCCCTCCGGTCCGGTCCGTCCTCGTCGGGGTGTCACAGTATTTTGCCATAACAACTGCTGGTGCTTAGCACCTCCGCCCACGGAGTCTCTGGTGTACTTGTTGACCTAGTTTTCTATTTCCTTGCACAACGGTACAGGGCTCAGCCAAAGTGCTAAGCCCGCCAAAAATACCTTTAACTCTTTGGTGTTACTCTCCACGGAAGTCTTTAGTAAAAGGCGAAAGACTTATGCGTTATGAAGAGAAACCAGAGTAAGCACAGCCTCCGGCCACAAGAGCAGCCAAAGACCCTAGTCGTCTCGGTCAACAGCTTCACGGTGCTCCCCGTTTGGCTAGCTGCATAGCAAAGTACAGGCCACGCCTTTGCTGGCACTCCACCCCGCCTTCTCAGGAGCTTAATCCAATCCGATGACCCGGAAACTCATGCGTAGCCATTGCGCGCAGGCTCCTAGAGCCACTGCAATGACTGGTCAATCCCCCGTGCTCAAAATCACTGGTCTTGTTGTGTTAAAGTGCGCAAAGCTTGAGGGGAACAGGCCGCGCTTGTTTGTACAGCATGTCTACCCGTCGGGGCAATTGAACCCTTGTCCCCTGCGCAACAAGTAGGAAGATTGGCCACTGTACTAAGCAGGAGCACACTCTTTCACACCCTGAATAAGCTACCGGTGAGAATAGATTAGCTAAGGCAAACGGGGAGAAAACGCAGCACAGGCTGCTTTGACCAATTTCGAGGCGCACAAAAGCGCCGTCCACTTTGTTCTTGGTCTTTCGGTCAAATTAGGTATGACTTGCAGACTGGCTTTCCATGTTTTCAAACGTTGCTTTTCCACAGAGTGAGAGAAGGGTGCACCGTTCCCAGCGGCACTGCAATACCGGGTCGATGCGTGGAGCGAACGGAGCAAGCCCCTTTTTCAACTCCTGGTTCTAAAAATCCGTTTAATATGTTGTCCCCTTATAGAGGACGTATCAGATATTAAACTGATAAGAACAGATTTTTTTTTTTCTTTCGAAAAAATTTATTGACACTTTTTTCATAAAGTCGTACACTGTTTACAATCATAAAATCCTTCACAAACACACATCTTTTCAAAATACAACAAACAAATAAATATGAATACTCTGTAAAAACACGTTCCTTTGTTTAAAACAATAAAAGCAATTGTTTTAAAGTGGATTACAGATAAGATAACGTTGTATTAAAAGTTGTGGAAAATAAATAAATAAATGAATAAATAAATAATTGTCTCTGTGTATATCAGTGTACATTCGTTGTGCAGGGGCGGGATGAGTCCCTAACAAGGATCAACTCATCCCGCTCTCCCCAACAGCTTTGGGTCTCTCGGAACCTGTTCCTGGTGCTCAGAGGGGACCCTCTCCCTTCTGCTCCTTCCCACCTGCCACACCCGGAGAGCCAGGCCGCCGCTGCCTTGACCCTTTATTTGTGTGGCTCCGGCTCCCACGTCCGAATGGGCACAGAGGCGATTCTTCTTTGTGGCTGCGTCCTAGGCCTGCCGCCTGCAGCGACGGCTGCTTGCACCGCCGCTGTGGCCATCTGGATCGCAGCCACGGGGGGGATCTGCATGTGCTTCCTTACCAGCAGGTTTCTGGAGGTCCATATGGCGTCTTTGATGGCGGCCAGGGTGAGCCACTGTTTGGCAAAGTCTGCTGGTAATGTTTGTTCCTGGCCCACCCCGTACAGCACTAGCTGTGCTGTCAGGACCTCCCCTGCTGGTAAGTACGGGAATTTTAGGGAGCCGGCCATTGCCCACTGGTCTACAGCAGCGCTGCACTCCCAGAGCAGATGCCTCACCGACTCAGGTGCGCCACACCCCGGTCGGGGGCAAGTTGAGAGCGTTGACATGCCCCGGGAGTGCATTACGGACCTGACTGGGAGGATCTCATGAGCCACCATCCACGACAGGTCCCGGAGTCTGTTCGGGAGGGCGGGATGGTTTACGTTGCGCCAAACTGTTGAGGACTCACCTATTGTGAGCCCGCGCACTGGATACATTGATTCCCGCTCCTGCACAACAGAGAGAAGAGAGCGATGGTGGGTTAAAATAGACAGCTCCTCTTGCTCTAGTTTAAAATGCTTTAAGAATTTCCGGATAAAAGCGTAGGCCGGTGGCAGATTAAAAGACACAGGTACTCTAAGATCAATGGGTAAAACTTTTAGGTGTCTGAGGTAGGACCCCATCCAGAATCGTGCCATTGCTGTCGTTTTGTCATCTCTGGATGGGGCTGTGGCGTAGGTGATGTGCAGGGTGCTGTATCGGCTTCCTAAAAACTGGTGTAGGTCCGGGACTCCCTTTCCTCCTTTCTCTTTCGGCTTTTTCATCACCTCTCTCCTCAGCCTCTCCCACTTGGACCCCCACAGGAAATAAAAGATGGCGCGTTCCAGATCTAAAAGCACTCTTCGTGGTGGGATAAAAACAGAACTGATTAATAAAAGCAAAGGTAAAATCACTGCTTTAATGATTAAAACCTTTCCTTCCATTGTCAGTCTTCTAAGTCCCCAGTACCCTAGTCTCTGTCTAACTTTCCCTACCACGTCTGGCCAGTTTCCTTTTCCTCCCCCCTCCCTGTCAAATTTAACCCCCAGTATTTTTTGGTCAGTCTGGGTCACAGTCAAGGGGAGTCCTGTCGTCTCGGTCGCTGTCCACGGTCCGTAAGTTTGGGCTTGAGTCTTATCTCGGTTAAGCTTTGACCCAGAGGCCTGTCCGAACCAGTCAGTCAAGTCCAGTGTCCTGTTGACAGATAAAAGGTCAGTACATAAAATGTTAAAATCGTCCATATATATTGCACATTTGGTGGTCAATCCCCCGCTCCCCGGGATTGCCACCCCATTGATTCTTTGGTCCCTTCTCAAGATCTGTGCCAACGGCTCTATACAGGTCACGTAGAGGAGGGCTGATAACGGACAACCCTGACGGACACCGCAGTGTATGTTAACTGCTTTTGTTAGATGCCCATTAACAACAAATCTGCTGGTAATGTCCCGGTACAGCAATCCCACCCAAGCTATAAACCTTTCTGGAAACCCCATTTTTTGCAGTACCTGGAAAAGGTACTGGTGCGAGATCCGATCAAAGGCTTTCTCAAAATCTAAATTTAGGACTACTAGCCGGATGTTTCTGTCTCTCGCATAACAGATGGTGTCTCGGATCAGTACGAGGCTGTCGGTGATCTTCCTCCCCGGGATGGCACAGGCTTGATCCGGGTGAATCACCTCCTCTAAAACCAGGGACATACGAGCAGATAAAAGTTTACTAAAAAGTTTGCAGTCAAGATTTAAGAGGGTGATAGGTCTCCAGTTTTTCAGTTCAGTCCTGTCATTTTTTTTGTATAGTAGAGTCACTATCCCTGCTCTAAAACTGTCAGGTAGTCTGTCTAGTCCTTCGAAATCCATAAAAACAGAAAGTAGGTCCGGTGCTAAAATGTCCCAAAAAGTCAGATAAAAGTCCAAGGGAAGCCCGTCTTCTCCTGGGGACTTCCCTTTCTTAAAATTTTGTACACATTTATCTAACTCTAAAAGGGTAAAACCTTGGGTTAAAAGCACACTGTCCTTTACTGTTTTGTCAATGAATTTTAAAACCTCTGTCATGGTGTCTGTTTTAATATTTTTTTCTTTGTAAAGATCCCCGTAAAAGCTCTCTATAGTGTCTTTGATTTCTTCTGTTGTGTTTGCTGTGTACCCACTTTCTTTTTTTAGTTGTAAAATACCCCCCCCTTTGTTGACAATTTTCTTAAAAAAATATCTGGTACACTTTTCCCCTTCCTCGATCTCCCTTTCTTTACTTCTTAGAATGACACCCTTACTTTTAATGTCTGCTAAAACCGACATTTCTGTTTTGACTTGTTTAATATCTTCGCTAAAATCCATGCCCTGTTGCTGTAGTTTAAAATAGCGCTGTAGTCGCTTCTGCAGTCCCAGCATGCGTCTGTTTTCCTTATCTTTTTTCTTTTGACCTGCCTTTCTAAAAAAAGTCTGGGTCTTTCCCTTCACCATTTCCCACCAGTGTGCACGTGTGTCGTACAAGTCTTGAAGGGTCTGCCACTCTTTATACTGCTCCCTGAACTGGCTAACTAACTCCCTATCCTCTAACAGGGAGCAGTTGAGCTTCCACAGACCACTTCCTGTTGTCAAACCCGAAAAAGGTGAGAGGGTGCAGGAGAGCATTATGTGATCAGAGAAGAAAACAGGGGTCAATCTAGCATCGGTTGGCGGGCAGTCCCTTGTAAAAATATAGTCTATGCGAGAGGCTCTGTTGCCGTCACCACTGAACCAGGTGAAGCCTTCCTCTCCGGGATGCATGATTTTAAAACAGTCTTGGAGTTTAAAATCCCTGCATAAACCCTGCAATAAACACGATGTTTTATCAATTTTAAAATCCTCCCCTGCCCCCTTCCTATCCTTGCTGGATAAAACACAGTTAAAATCCCCTCCTACCACTAGCGGTGCCCTACCCAGCAGGTGGGACTGCAGGTCTTCTAAAAGGTCATACCTGTCGTTTCTGTCGTTAAAACCATAAATATTTAGTACGTTAAAATCCTTTCCCATGTACGTCAGATGTGCTAAAAGTGCCCGCCCGTCTCTCACCACAGTGCTGCCCTTCACCAGAATAGAGGGGTTTTTAATTAAAATGGCCACTCCATCGTTCCTGTTTTCATTTGATCCGCTCCATATGGATTCTTGTGGCCACTTCTCCTCCCATTCCCTGTAGTGTTTTAAAAACGGTATGGCACACTCCTGGAGTAAAAACACATCTGCATTAAAAGCACTCAGAAAGGATAAAACTGTTGTGGCTCTAACTCCTGACCTCACACTTCTCACATTGAGGGTGGAAATGATGAGGGTCATGTGTATTATGTTTAAAACAACAGGCATGACAGTTTAAAAGAATTGAAATAACAGGGTTAAAAACCTAAAAGAGAAATGCAGCTAACCAAATAATTGTGAATGCAGCTCTTCCTTTCCCTTTATGGGGGAAAGGGGAGGGGTCTGAGCTCCATTCCCTTTCCGGACTCTGGCAGCTGGTCTTGGGGGTAATGCCGCGTTCAGTACTGAGTCCTTGGGGGTTGATTGCAGAGCTACATTTAAAAAGGAGACCTGGTTTGGAGAACTGGAGGGGAAGACTCTGGACTCCTCCACAGACGAGCTGTCTGAGGGGTACACAGCTCTCCCCCGCTTCCCTGAGGCTCCAGGAGTCTCAGGGGACAGTTCTGAAGCAGGCCTCTTGATTTGCTGGGCATCGGGGAGGGGGCCATCATTTCCAGTTCCGCTCTCTGCCTGCATTGCCTCCTCTCCCTCAGCACTCTCCATTTGTGGGGCAATAACAGGCCCCTCCCCCTCTCCCGCCTCACCTGATCCCTCTCCTCCAACCACAGGATTTGGCGGGAGATTTGAATTTTCTAGCCCAGCCTTTTCAATTTGCTCTCCAACTGCCTCCCTTTGTCCACCATCTTGTTCCTCATTCTCGGCCTTCTTGTTAGCCTTTAGCTTGTTGGCAAAGGATTTTGGGCAATCTCTGAAGATATGATTTGACTCTCCACAAAGATTACACTTTCTGCCATTTGGACACTGCTCAAAAGCATGCCCAATTTCTCTACACTTCCCACAAACAATTTTTTGGCACGCTTCTACCAGGTGCCCATGCTCACCACACTTGCGGCAGAGCTTGGGTTGTCCCTGGTAGTGAATGTAGCCTCTGTTGTCTCCCAGAACTATCATTGATGGCAGATGTTTCAGGCCCTGGTAGCCCTGGGGGTCCTGCCATTGTTGAATGGGGACCCTCCAGGCGCAAGTCCAAATGCCATCCTCATCTCTCACTTTGGTAGCCTGGCCCTTAACAGTGCAATATCTTCCCAGCCACAAACAAATGTCATCTGCATTCACTGTCTCATTGAACATTCTGACAATAACCACTTTTGAGGCATTGTCAGTCAGTTTCTCTACATTGAAAGCAGAAAACTGGGTTTTTACCTTTTCAAAGCGTGTCCAAAATTCTCTATGCACAATCGCGGATCCGAAACTTACATCGAATCCTTTGTTGAAGGGAAGGGTCAAAATACAATTCAAGTCCTTTGCCGTGAAACCTAATGCCTTTTGTATGAGCTTCCTGGAGAAGTCCATTCTGGACATCTCCAGGAGCCTGCCATCTTTTTCTTTAAACTTAAAACGCACGCTGTGGTGCCTCCGCATGCCGGCATGGCCAGCCGACATGGTGGGGACACCACACGTTAAGAACAATTAAGAAAACTAAACCACCACGTACAAAAACCAAAGAACTAAAAACAGGGCTAAAAAGGAGAATAAAACAGTGAAATCACTCCTAAAAGATGAAATACAAAACACTTACCTTTTCTCGGGTGGTTTGGTCTTGGTGAAGGTCTCACAGAGGGCAGGCAAGCAAAGACTCTGAGCCGATGAATTCCTGTTGGTGAAAGAAATACAACCACAAAAAATTGTAATATTTTTCACTTTAGGAATAAATATATTATCCTCCCAAGTGTGGGTAACAATCAATGCCACAAACAGGCAAGAATTTTTACCACCAGCAGGAGGCGATCGCAGTCTTAGCCAAAAGGCCGAGAAGCGATGATAAGAACAGATTTTTTCTTTCGAAAAAATTTATTGACACTTTTTTCAAAAAGTCGTACACTGTTTACAATCATAAAATCCTTCACAAACACACATCTTTTCAAAATACAACAAACAAATAAATACTCTGTAAAACCACGTTCCTTTGTTTAAAACAATAAAAGCAATTGTTTTAAAGTGGATTACAGATAAGATAACATTGTATTAAAAGTTGTGGAAAATAAATAAATAAATGAATAAATAAATAATTGTCTCTGTGTATATCAGTGTACATTCGTTGTGCAGGGGCGGGATGAGTCCCTAACAAGGATCAACTCATCCCGCTCTCCCGAACAGCTTTGGGTCTCTCGGAACCTGTTCCTGGTGCTCAGAGGGGACCCTCTCCCTTCTGCTCCTTCCCACCTGCCACACCCGGAGAGCCAGGCCGCCGCTGCCTTGACCCTTTATTTGTGTGGCTCCGGCTCCCACGTCCGAATGGGCACAGAGGCGATTCTTCTTTGTGGCTGCGTCCTAGGCCTGCCGCCTGCAGCGACGGCTGCTTGCACCGCCGCTGTGGCCATCTGGATCGCAGCCACGGGGGAGATCTGCATGTGCTTCCTTACCAGCAGGTTTCTGGAGGTCCATATGGCGTCTTTGATGGCGGCCAGGGTGAGCCACTGTTTGGCAAAGTCTGCTGGTAATGTTTGTTCCTGGCCCACCCCGTACAGCACTAGCTGTGCTGTCAGGACCTCCCCTGCTGGTAAGTACGGGAATTTTAGGGAGCCGGCCATTGCCCACTGGTCTACAGCAGCGCTGCACTCCCAGAGCAGATGCCTCACCGACTCAGGTGCGCCACACCCCGGTCGGGGGCAAGTTGAGAGCGTTGACATGCCCCGGGAGTGCATTACGGACCTGACTGGGAGGATCTCATGAGCCACCATCCACGACAGGTCCCGGAGTCTGTTCGGGAGGGCGGGATGGTTTACGTTGCGCCAAACTGTTGAGGACTCACCTATTGTGAGCCCGCGCACTGGATACATTGATTCCCGCTCCTGCACAACAGAGAGAAGAGAGCGATGGTGGGTTAAAATAGACAGCTCCTCTTGCTCTAGTTTAAAATGCTTTAAGAATTTCCGGATAAAAGCGTAGGCCGGTGGCAGATTAAAAGACACAGGTACTCTAAGATCAACGGGTAAAACTTTTAGGTGTCTGAGGTAGGACCCCATCCAGAATCGTGCCATTGCTGTCGTTTTGTCATCTCTGGATGGGGCTGTGGCGTAGGTGATGTGCAGGGTGCTGTATCGGCTTCCTAAAAACTGGTGTAGGTCCGGGACTCCCTTTCCTCCTTTCTCTTTCGGCTTTTTCATCACCTCTCTCCTCAGCCTCTCCCACTTGGACCCCCACAGGAAATAAAAGATGGCGCGTTCCAGATCTAAAAGCACTCTTCGTGGTGGGATAAAAACAGAACTGATTAATAAAAGCAAAGGTAAAATCACTGCTTTAATGATTAAAACCTTTCCTTCCATTGTCAGTCTTCTAAGTCCCCAGTACCCTAGTCTCTGTCTAACTTTCCCTACCACGTCTGGCCAGTTTCCTTTTCCTCCCCCCTCCCTGTCAAATTTAACCCCCAGTATTTTTTGGTCAGTCTGGGTCACAGTCAAGGGGAGTCCTGTCGTCTCGGTCGCTGTCCACGGTCCGTAAGTTTGGGCTTGAGTCTTATCTCGGTTAAGCTTTGACCCAGAGGCCTGTCCGAACCAGTCAGTCAAGTCCAGTGTCCTGTTGACAGATAAAAGGTCAGTACATAAAATGTTAAAATCGTCCATATATATTGCACATTTGGTGGTCAATCCCCCGCTCCCCGGGATTGCCACCCCATTGATTCTTTGGTCCCTTCTCAAGATCTGTGCCAACGGCTCTATACAGGTCACGTAGAGGAGGGCTGATAACGGACAACCCTGACGGACACCGCAGTGTATGTTAACTGCTTTTGTTAGATGCCCATTAACAACAAATCTGCTGGTAATGTCCCGGTACAGCAATCCCACCCAAGCTATAAACCTTTCTGGAAACCCCATTTTTTGCAGTACCTGGAAAAGGTACTGGTGCGAGATCCGATCAAAGGCTTTCTCAAAATCTAAATTTAGGACTACTAGCCGGATGTTTCTGTCTCTCGCATAACAGATGGTGTCTCGGATCAGTACGAGGCTGTCGGTGATCTTCCTCCCCGGGATGGCACAGGCTTGATCCGGGTGAATCACCTCCTCTAAAACCAGGGACATACGAGCAGATAAAAGTTTACTAAAAAGTTTGCAGTCAAGATTTAAGAGGGTGATAGGTCTCCAGTTTTTCAGTTCAGTCCTGTCATTTTTTTTGTATAGTAGAGTCACTATCCCTGCTCTAAAACTGTCAGGTAGTCTGTCTAGTCCTTCGAAATCCATAAAAACAGAAAGTAGGTCCGGTGCTAAAATGTCCCAAAAAGTCAGATAAAAGTCCAAGGGAAGCCCGTCTTCTCCTGGGGACTTCCCTTTCTTAAAATTTTGTACACATTTATCTAACTCTAAAAGGGTAAAACCTTGGGTTAAAAGCACACTGTCCTTTACTGTTTTGTCAATGAATTTTAAAACCTCTGTCATGGTGTCTGTTTTAATATTTTTTTCTTTGTAAAGATCCCCGTAAAAGCTCTCTATAGTGTCTTTGATTTCTTCTGTTGTGTTTGCTGTGTACCCACTTTCTTTTTTTAGTTGTAAAATACCCCCCCCTTTGTTGACAATTTTCTTAAAAAAATATCTGGTACACTTTTCCCCTTCCTCGATCTCCCTTTCTTTACTTCTTAGAATGACACCCTTACTTTTAATGTCTGCTAAAACCGACATTTCTGTTTTGACTTGTTTAATATCTTCGCTAAAATCCATGCCCTGTTGCTGTAGTTTAAAATAGCGCTGTAGTCGCTTCTGCAGTCCCAGCATGCGTCTGTTTTCCTTATCTTTTTTCTTTTTACCTGCCTTTCTAAAAAAAGTCTGGGTCTTTCCCTTCACCATTTCCCACCAGTGTGCACGTGTGTCGTACAAGTCTTGAAGGGTCTGCCACTCTTTATACTGCTCCCTGAACTGGCTAACTAACTCCCTATCCTCTAACAGGGAGCAGTTGAGCTTCCACAGACCACTTCCTGTTGTCAAACCCGAAAAAGGTGAGAGGGTGCAGGAGAGCATTATGTGATCAGAGAAGAAAACAGGGGTCAATCTAGCATCGGTTGGCGGGCAGTCCCTTGTAAAAATATAGTCTATGCGAGAGGCTCTGTTGCCGTCACCACTGAACCAGGTGAAGCCTTCCTCTCCGGGATGCATGATTTTAAAACAGTCTTGGAGTTTAAAATCCCTGCATAAACCCTGCAATAAACACGATGTTTTATCAATTTTAAAATCCTCCCCTGCCCCCTTCCTATCCTTGCTGGATAAAACACAGTTAAAATCCCCTCCTACCACTAGCGGTGCCCTACCCAGCAAGTGGGACTGCAGGTCTTCTAAAAGGTCATACCTGTCGTTTCTGTCGTTAAAACCATAAATATTTAGTACGTTAAAATCCTTTCCCATGTACGTCAGATGTGCTAAAAGTGCCCGCCCGTCTCTCACCACAGTGCTGCCCTTCACCAGAATAGAGGGGTTTTTAATTAAAATGGCCACTCCATCGTTCCTGTTTTCATTTGATCCGCTCCATATGGATTCTTGTGGCCACTTCTCCTCCCATTCCCTGTAGTGTTTTAAAAACGGTATGGCACACTCCTGGAGTAAAAACACATCTGCATTAAAAGCACTCAGAAAGGATAAAACTGTTGTGGCTCTAACTCCTGACCTCACACTTCTCACATTGAGGGTGGAAATGATGAGGGTCATGTGTATTATGTTTAAAACAACAGGCATGACAGTTTAAAAGAATTGAAATAACAGGGTTAAAAACCTAAAAGAGAAATGCAGCTAACCAAATAATTGTGAATGCAGCTCTTCCTTTCCCTTTATGGGGGAAAGGGGAGGGGTCTGAGCTCCATTCCCTTTCCGGACTCTGGCAGCTGGTCTTGGGGGTAATGCCGCGTTCAGTACTGAGTCCTTGGGGGTTGATTGCAGAGCTACATTTAAAAAGGAGACCTGGTTTGGAGAACTGGAGGGGAAGACTCTGGACTCCTCCACAGACGAGCTGTCTGAGGGGTACACAGCTCTCCCCCGCTTCCCTGAGGCTCCAGGAGTCTCAGGGGACAGTTCTGAAGCAGGCCTCTTGATTTGCTGGGCATCGGGGAGGGGGCCATCATTTCCAGTTCCGCTCTCTGCCTGCATTGCCTCCTCTCCCTCAGCACTCTCCATTTGTGGGGCAATAACAGGCCCCTCCCCCTCTCCCGCCTCACCTGATCCCTCTCCTCCAACCACAGGATTTGGCGGGAGATTTGAATTTTCTAGCCCAGCCTTTTCAATTTGCTCTCCAACTGCCTCCCTTTGTCCACCATCTTGTTCCTCATTCTCGGCCTTCTTGTTAGCCTTTAGCTTGTTGGCAAAGGATTTTGGGCAATCTCTGAAGATATGATTTGACTCTCCACAAAGATTACACTTTCTGCCATTTGGACACTGCTCAAAAGCATGCCCAATTTCTCTACACTTCCCACAAACAATTTTTTGGCACGCTTCTACCAGGTGCCCATGCTCACCACACTTGCGGCAGAGCTTGGGTTGTCCCTGGTAGTGAATGTAGCCTCTGTTGTCTCCCAGAACTATCATTGATGGCAGATGTTTCAGGCCCTGGTAGCCCTGGGGGTCCTGCCATTGTTGAATGGGGACCCTCCAGGCGCAAGTCCAAATGCCATCCTCATCTCTCACTTTGGTAGCCTGGCCCTTAACAGTGCAATATCTTCCCAGCCACAAACAAATGTCATCTGCATTCACTGTCTCATTGAACATTCTGACAATAACCACTTTTGAGGCATTGTCAGTCAGTTTCTCTACATTGAAAGCAGAAAACTGGGTTTTTACCTTTTCAAAGCGTGTCCAAAATTCTCTATGCACAATCGCGGATCCGAAACTTACATCGAATCCTTTGTTGAAGGGAAGGGTCAAAATACAATTCAAGTCCTTTGCCGTGAAACCTAATGCCTTTTGTATGAGCTTCCTGGAGAAGTCCATTCTGGACATCTCCAGGAGCCTGCCATCTTTTTCTTTAAACTTAAAACGCACGCTGTGGTGCCTCCGCATGCCGGCATGGCCAGCCGACATGGTGGGGACACCACACGTTAAGAACAATTAAGAAAACTAAACCACCACGTACAAAAGCCAAAGAACTAAAAACAGGGCTAAAAAGGAGAATAAAACAGTGAAATCACTCCTAAAAGATGAAATACAAAACACTTACCTTTTCTCGGGAGGTTTGGTCTTGGTGAAGGTCTCACAGAGGGCAGGCAAGCAAAGACTCTGAGCCGATGAATTCCTGTTGGTGAAAGAAATACAACCACAAAAAATTGTAATATTTTTCACTTTAGGAATAAATATATTATCCTCCCAAGTGTGGGTAACAATCAATGCCACAAACAGGCAAGAATTTTTACCACCAGCAGGAGGCGATCGCAGTCTTAGCCAAAAGGCCGAGAAGATGATAAGAACAGATACTACACTTGATCTTAGCCAAAAGGCCGAGAAGCGATAACCCCTGGCCGTTGGCAGCACAAGGCCGCCCCTCCGGTCCGGTCCGTCCTCGTCGGGGTGTCACAGTATTTTGCCATAACAACTGCTGGTGCTTAGCACCTCCGCCCACGGAGTCTCTGGTGTACTTGTTGACCTAGTTTTCTATTTCCTTGCACAACGGTACAGGGCTCAGCCAAAGTGCTAAGCCCGCCAAAAATACCTTTAACTCTTTGGTGTTACTCTCCACGGAAGTCTTTAGTAAAAGGCGAAAGACTTATGCGTTATGAAGAGAAACCAGAGTAAGTACAGCCTCCGGCCACAAGAGCAGCCAAAGACCCTAGTCGTCTCGGTCAACAGCTTCACGGTGCTCCCCGTTTGGCTAGCTGCATAGCAAAGTACAGGCCACGCCTTTGCTGGCACTCCACCCCGCCTTCTCAGGAGCTTAATCCAATCCGATGACCCGGAAACTCATGCGTAGCCATTGCGCGCAGGCTCCTAGAGCCACTGCAATGACTGGTCAATCCCCCGTGCTCAAAATCACTGGTCTTGTTGTGTTAAAGTGCGCAAAGCTTGAGGGGAACAGGCCGCGCTTGTTTGTACAGCATGTCTACCCGTCGGGGCAATTGAACCCTTGTCCCCTGCGCAACAAGTAGGAAGATTGGCCACTGTACTAAGCAGGAGCACACTCTTTCACACCCTGAATAAGCTACCGGTGAGAATAGATTAGCTAAGGCAAACGGGGAGAAAACGCAGCACAGGCTGCTTTGACCAATTTCGAGGCGCACAAAAGCGCCGTCCACTTTGTTCTTGGTCTTTCGGTCAAATTAGGTATGACTTGCAGACTGGCTTTCCATGTTTTCAAACGTTGCTTTTCCACAGAGTGAGAGAAGGGTGCACCGTTCCCAGCGGCACTGCAATACCGGGTCGATGCGTGGAGCGAACGGAGCAAGCCCCTTTTTCAACTCCTGGTTCTAAAAATCCGTTTAATATGTTGTGCCCTTATAGAGGACGTATCAGATATTAAACTGATAAGAACAGATACTACACTTGATCTTAGCCAAAAGGCCGAGAAGCGATAACCCCTGGCCGTTGGCAGCACAAGGCCGCCCCTCCGGTCCGGTCCGTCCTCGTCGGGGTGTCACAGTATTTTGCCATAACAACTGCTGGTGCTTAGCACCTCCGCCCACGGAGTCTCTGGTGTACTTGTTGACCTAGTTTTCTATTTCCTTGCACAACGGTACAGGGCTCAGCCAAAGTGCTAAGCCCGCCAAAAATACCTTTAACTCTTTGGTGTTACTCTCCACGGAAGTCTTTAGTAAAAGGCGAAAGACTTATGCGTTATGAAGAGAAACCAGAGTAAGTACAGCCTCCGGCCACAAGAGCAGCCAAAGACCCTAGTCGTCTCGGTCAACAGCTTCACGGTGCTCCCCGTTTGGCTAGCTGCATAGCAAAGTACAGGCCACGCCTTTGCTGGCACTCCACCCCGCCTTCTCAGGAGCTTAATCCAATCCGATGACCCGGAAACTCATGCGTAGCCATTGCGCGCAGGCTCCTAGAGCCACTGCAATGACTGGTCAATCCCCCGTGCTCAAAATCACTGGTCTTGTTGTGTTAAAGTGCGCAAAGCTTGAGGGGAACAGGCCGCGCTTGTTTGTACAGCATGTCTACCCGTCGGGGCAATTGAACCCTTGTCCCCTGCGCAACAAGTAGGAAGATTGGCCACTGTACTAAGCAGGAGCACACTCTTTCACACCCTGAATAAGCTACCGGTGAGAATAGATTAGCTAAGGCAAACGGGGAGAAACCGCAGCACAGGCTGCTGGCACTCCACCCCGCCTTCTCAGGAGCTTAATCCAATCCGATGACCCGGAAACTCATGCGTAGCCATTGCGCGCAGGCTCCTAGAGCCACTGCAATGACTGGTCAATCCCCCGTGCTCAAAATCACTGGTCTTGTTGTGTTAAAGTGCGCAAAGCTTGAGGGGAACAGGCCGCGCTTGTTTGTACAGCATGTCTACCCGTCGGGGCAATTGAACCCTTGTCCCCTGCGCAACAAGTAGGAAGATTGGCCACTGTACTAAGCAGGAGCACACTCTTTCACACCCTGAATAAGCTACCGGTGAGAATAGATTAGCTAAGGCAAACGGGGAGAAAACGCAGCACAGGCTGCTTTGACCAATTTCGAGGCGCACAAAAGCGCCGTCCACTTTGTTCTTGGTCTTTCGGTCAAATTAGGTATGACTTGCAGACTGGCTTTCCATGTTTTCAAACGTTGCTTTTCCACAGAGTGAGAGAAGGGTGCACCGTTCCCAGCGGCACTGCAATACCGGGTCGATGCGTGGAGCGAACGGAGCAAGCCCCTTTTTCAACTCCTGGTTCTAAAAATCCGTTTAATATGTTGTCCCCTTATAGAGGACGTATCAGATATTAAACTGATAAGAACAGATACTACACTTGATCTTAGCCAAAAGGCCGAGAAGCGATAACCCCTGGCCGTTGGCAGCACAAGGCCGCCCCTCCGGTCCGGTCCGTCCTCGTCGGGGTGTCACAGTATTTTGCCATAACAACTGCTGGTGCTTAGCACCTCCGCCCACGGAGTCTCTGGTGTACTTGTTGACCTAGTTTTCTATTTCCTTGCACAACGGTACAGGGCTCAGCCAAAGTGCTAAGCCCGCCAAAAATACCTTTAACTCTTTGGTGTTACTCTCCACGGAAGTCTTTAGTAAAAGGCGAAAGACTTATGCGTTATGAAGAGAAACCAGAGTAAGCACAGCCTCCGGCCACAAGAGCAGCCAAAGACCCTAGTCGTCTCGGTCAACAGCTTCACGGTGCTCCCCGTTTGGCTAGCTGCATAGCAAAGTACAGGCCACGCCTTTGCTGGCACTCCACCCCGCCTTCTCAGGAGCTTAATCCAATCCGATGACCCGGAAACTCATGCGTAGCCATTGCGCGCAGGCTCCTAGAGCCACTGCAATGACTGGTCAATCCCCCGTGCTCAAAATCACTGGTCTTGTTGTGTTAAAGTGCGCAAAGCTTGAGGGGAACAGGCCGCGCTTGTTTGTACAGCATGTCTACCCGTCGGGGCAATTGAACCCTTGTCCCCTGCGCAACAAGTAGGAAGATTGGCCACTGTACTAAGCAGGAGCACACTCTTTCACACCCTGAATAAGCTACCGGTGAGAATAGATTAGCTAAGGCAAACGGGGAGAAAACGCAGCACAGGCTGCTTTGACCAATTTCGAGGCGCACTAAAGCGCCGTCCACTTTGTTCTTGGTCTTTCGGTCAAATTAGGTATGACTTGCAGACTGGCTTTCCATGTTTTCAAACGTTGCTTTTCCACAGAGTGAGAGAAGGGTGCACCGTTCCCAGCGGCACTGCAATACCGGGTCGATGCGTGGAGCGAACGGAGCAAGCCCCTTTTTCAACTCCTGGTTCTAAAAATCCGTTTAATATGTTGTCCCCTTATAGAGGACGTATCAGATATTAAACTGATAAGAACAGATACTACACTTGATCTTAGCCAAAAGGCCGAGAAGCGATAACCCCTGGCCGTTGGCAGCACAAGGCCGCCCCTCCGGTCCGGTCCGTCCTCGTCGGGGTGTCACAGTATTTTGCCATAACAACTGCTGGTGCTTAGCACCTCCGCCCACGGAGTCTCTGGTGTACTTGTTGACCTAGTTTTCTATTTCCTTGCACAACGGTACAGGGCTCAGCCAAAGTGCTAAGCCCGCCAAAAATACCTTTAACTCTTTGGTGTTACTCTCCACGGAAGTCTTTAGTAAAAGGCGAAAGACTTATGCGTTATGAAGAGAAACCAGAGTAAGCACAGCCTCCGGCCACAAGAGCAGCCAAAGACCCTAGTCGTCTCGGTCAACAGCTTCACGGTGCTCCCCGTTTGGCTAGCTGCATAGCAAAGTACAGGCCACGCCTTTGCTGGCACTCCACCCCGCCTTCTCAGGAGCTTAATCCAATCCGATGACCCGGAAACTCATGCGTAGCCATTGCGCGCAGGCTCCTAGAGCCACTGCAATGACTGGTCAATCCCCCGTGCTCAAAATCACTGGTCTTGTTGTGTTAAAGTGCGCAAAGCTTGAGGGGAACAGGCCGCGCTTGTTTGTACAGCATGTCTACCCGTCGGGGCAATTGAACCCTTGTCCCCTGCGCAACAAGTAGGAAGATTGGCCACTGTACTAAGCAGGAGCACACTCTTTCACACCCTGAATAAGCTACCGGTGAGAATAGATTAGCTAAGGCAAACGGGGAGAAAACGCAGCACAGGCTGCTTTGACCAATTTCGAGGCGCACAAAAGCGCCGTCCACTTTGTTCTTGGTCTTTCGGTCAAATTAGGTATGACTTGCAGACTGGCTTTCCATGTTTTCAAACGTTGCTTTTCCACAGAGTGAGAGAAGGGTGCACCGTTCCCAGCGGCACTGCAATACCGGGTCGATGCGTGGAGCGAACGGAGCAAGCCCCTTTTTCAACTCCTGGTTCTAAAAATCCGTTTAATATGTTGTCCCCTTATAGAGGACGTATCAGATATTAAACTGATAAGAACAGATACTACACTTGATCTTAGCCAAAAGGCCGAGAAGCGATAACCCCTGGCCGTTGGCAGCACAAGGCCGCCCCTCCGGTCCGGTCCGTCCTCGTCGGGGTGTCACAGTATTTTGCCATAACAACTGCTGGTGCTTAGCACCTCCGCCCACGGAGTCTCTGGTGTACTTGTTGACCTAGTTTTCTATTTCCTTGCACAACGGTACAGGGCTCAGCCAAAGTGCTAAGCCCGCCAAAAATACCTTTAACTCTTTGGTGTTACTCTCCACGGAAGTCTTTAGTAAAAGGCGAAAGACTTATGCGTTATGAAGAGAAACCAGAGTAAGCACAGCCTCCGGCCACAAGAGCAGCCAAAGACCCTAGTCGTCTCGGTCAACAGCTTCACGGTGCTCCCCGTTTGGCTAGCTGCATAGCAAAGTACAGGCCACGCCTTTGCTGGCACTCCACCCCGCCTTCTCAGGAGCTTAATCCAATCCGATGACCCGGAAACTCATGCGTAGCCATTGCGCGCAGGCTCCTAGAGCCACTGCAATGACTGGTCAATCCCCCGTGCTCAAAATCACTGGTCTTGTTGTGTTAAAGTGCGCAAAGCTTGAGGGGAACAGGCCGCGCTTGTTTGTACAGCATGTCTACCCGTCGGGGCAATTGAACCCTTGTCCCCTGCGCAACAAGTAGGAAGATTGGCCACTGTACTAAGCAGGAGCACACTCTTTCACACCCTGAATAAGCTACCGGTGAGAATAGATTAGCTAAGGCAAACGGGGAGAAAACGCAGCACAGGCTGCTTTGACCAATTTCGAGGCGCACAAAAGCGCCGTCCACTTTGTTCTTGGTCTTTCGGTCAAATTAGGTATGACTTGCAGACTGGCTTTCCATGTTTTCAAACGTTGCTTTTCCACAGAGTGAGAGAAGGGTGCACCGTTCCCAGCGGCACTGCAATACCGGGTCGATGCGTGGAGCGAACGGAGCAAGCCCCTTTTTCAACTCCTGGTTCTAAAAATCCGTTTAATATGTTGTCCCCTTATAGAGGACGTATCAGATATTAAACTGATAAGAACAGATACTACACTTGATCTTAGCCAAAAGGCCGAGAAGCGATAACCCCTGGCCGTTGGCAGCACAAGGCCGCCCCTCCGGTCCGGTCCGTCCTCGTCGGGGTGTCACAGTATTTTGCCATAACAACTGCTGGTGCTTAGCACCTCCGCCCACGGAGTCTCTGGTGTACTTGTTGACCTAGTTTTCTATTTCCTTGCACAACGGTACAGGGCTCAGCCAAAGTGCTAAGCCCGCCAAAAATACCTTTAACTCTTTGGTGTTACTCTCCACGGAAGTCTTTAGTAAAAGGCGAAAGACTTATGCGTTATGAAGAGAAACCAGAGTAAGCACAGCCTCCGGCCACAAGAGCAGCCAAAGACCCTAGTCGTCTCGGTCAACAGCTTCACGGTGCTCCCCGTTTGGCTAGCTGCATAGCAAAGTACAGGCCACGCCTTTGCTGGCACTCCACCCCGCCTTCTCAGGAGCTTAATCCAATCCGATGACCCGGAAACTCATGCGTAGCCATTGCGCGCAGGCTCCTAGAGCCACTGCAATGACTGGTCAATCCCCCGTGCTCAAAATCACTGGTCTTGTTGTGTTAAAGTGCGCAAAGCTTGAGGGGAACAGGCCGCGCTTGTTTGTACAGCATGTCTACCCGTCGGGGCAATTGAACCCTTGTCCCCTGCGCAACAAGTAGGAAGATTGGCCACTGTACTAAGCAGGAGCACACTCTTTCACACCCTGAATAAGCTACCGGTGAGAATAGATTAGCTAAGGCAAACGGGGAGAAAACGCAGCACAGGCTGCTTTGACCAATTTCGAGGCGCACAAAAGCGCCGTCCACTTTGTTCTTGGTCTTTCGGTCAAATTAGGTATGACTTGCAGACTGGCTTTCCATGTTTTCAAACGTTGCTTTTCCACAGAGTGAGAGAAGGGTGCACCGTTCCCAGCGGCACTGCAATACCGGGTCGATGCGTGGAGCGAACGGAGCAAGCCCCTTTTTCAACTCCTGGTTCTAAAAATCCGTTTAATATGTTGTCCCCTTATAGAGGACGTATCAGATATTAAACTGATAAGAACAGATACTACACTTGATCTTAGCCAAAAGGCCGAGAAGCGATAACCCCTGGCCGTTGGCAGCACAAGGCCGCCCCTCCGGTCCGGTCCGTCCTCGTCGGGGTGTCACAGTATTTTGCCATAACAACTGCTGGTGCTTAGCACCTCCGCCCACGGAGTCTCTGGTGTACTTGTTGACCTAGTTTTCTATTTCCTTGCACAACGGTACAGGGCTCAGCCAAAGTGCTAAGCCCGCCAAAAATACCTTTAACTCTTTGGTGTTACTCTCCACGGAAGTCTTTAGTAAAAGGCGAAAGACTTATGCGTTATGAAGAGAAACCAGAGTAAGCACAGCCTCCGGCCACAAGAGCAGCCAAAGACCCTAGTCGTCTCGGTCAACAGCTTCACGGTGCTCCCCGTTTGGCTAGCTGCATAGCAAAGTACAGGCCACGCCTTTGCTGGCACTCCACCCCGCCTTCTCAGGAGCTTAATCCAATCCGATGACCCGGAAACTCATGCGTAGCCATTGCGCGCAGGCTCCTAGAGCCACTGCAATGACTGGTCAATCCCCCGTGCTCAAAATCACTGGTCTTGTTGTGTTAAAGTGCGCAAAGCTTGAGGGGAACAGGCCGCGCTTGTTTGTACAGCATGTCTACCCGTCGGGGCAATTGAACCCTTGTCCCCTGCGCAACAAGTAGGAAGATTGGCCACTGTACTAAGCAGGAGCACACTCTTTCACACCCTGAATAAGCTACCGGTGAGAATAGATTAGCTAAGGCAAACGGGGAGAAAACGCAGCACAGGCTGCTTTGACCAATTTCGAGGCGCACAAAAGCGCCGTCCACTTTGTTCTTGGTCTTTCGGTCAAATTAGGTATGACTTGCAGACTGGCTTTCCATGTTTTCAAACGTTGCTTTTCCACAGAGTGAGAGAAGGGTGCACCGTTCCCAGCGGCACTGCAATACCGGGTCGATGCGTGGAGCGAACGGAGCAAGCCCCTTTTTCAACTCCTGGTTCTAAAAATCCGTTTAATATGTTGTCCCCTTATAGAGGACGTATCAGATATTAAACTGATAAGAACAGATACTACACTTGATCTTAGCCAAAAGGCCGAGAAGCGATAACCCCTGGCCGTTGGCAGCACAAGGCCGCCCCTCCGGTCCGGTCCGTCCTCGTCGGGGTGTCACAGTATTTTGCCATAACAACTGCTGGTGCTTAGCACCTCCGCCCACGGAGTCTCTGGTGTACTTGTTGACCTAGTTTTCTATTTCCTTGCACAACGGTACAGGGCTCAGCCAAAGTGCTAAGCCCGCCAAAAATACCTTTAACTCTTTGGTGTTACTCTCCACGGAAGTCTTTAGTAAAAGGCGAAAGACTTATGCGTTATGAAGAGAAACCAGAGTAAGCACAGCCTCCGGCCACAAGAGCAGCCAAAGACCCTAGTCGTCTCGGTCAACAGCTTCACGGTGCTCCCCGTTTGGCTAGCTGCATAGCAAAGTACAGGCCACGCCTTTGCTGGCACTCCACCCCGCCTTCTCAGGAGCTTAATCCAATCCGATGACCCGGAAACTCATGCGTAGCCATTGCGCGCAGGCTCCTAGAGCCACTGCAATGACTGGTCAATCCCCCGTGCTCAAAATCACTGGTCTTGTTGTGTTAAAGTGCGCAAAGCTTGAGGGGAACAGGCCGCGCTTGTTTGTACAGCATGTCTACCCGTCGGGGCAATTGAACCCTTGTCCCCTGCGCAACAAGTAGGAAGATTGGCCACTGTACTAAGCAGGAGCACACTCTTTCACACCCTGAATAAGATACCGGTGAGAATAGATTAGCTAAGGCAAACGGGGAGAAAACGCAGCACAGGCTGCTTTGACCAATTTCGAGGCGCACAAAAGCGCCGTCCACTTTGTTCTTGGTCTTTCGGTCAAATTAGGTATGACTTGCAGACTGGCTTTCCATGTTTTCAAACGTTGCTTTTCCACAGAGTGAGAGAAGGGTGCACCGTTCCCAGCGGCACTGCAATACCGGGTCGATGCGTGGAGCGAACGGAGCAAGCCCCTTTTTCAACTCCTGGTTCTAAAAATCCGTTTAATATGTTGTCCCCTTATAGAGGACGTATCAGATATTAAACTGATAAGAACAGATACTACACTTGATCTTAGCCAAAAGGCCGAGAAGCGATAACCCCTGGCCGTTGGCAGCACAAGGCCGCCCCTCCGGTCCGGTCCGTCCTCGTCGGGGTGTCACAGTATTTTGCCATAACAACTGCTGGTGCTTAGCACCTCCGCCCACGGAGTCTCTGGTGTACTTGTTGACCTAGTTTTCTATTTCCTTGCACAACGGTACAGGGCTCAGCCAAAGTGCTAAGCCCGCCAAAAATACCTTTAACTCTTTGGTGTTACTCTCCACGGAAGTCTTTAGTAAAAGGCGAAAGACTTATGCGTTATGAAGAGAAACCAGAGTAAGCACAGCCTCCGGCCACAAGAGCAGCCAAAGACCCTAGTCGTCTCGGTCAACAGCTTCACGGTGCTCCCCGTTTGGCTAGCTGCATAGCAAAGTACAGGCCACGCCTTTGCTGGCACTCCACCCCGCCTTCTCAGGAGCTTAATCCAATCCGATGACCCGGAAACTCATGCGTAGCCATTGCGCGCAGGCTCCTAGAGCCACTGCAATGACTGGTCAATCCCCCGTGCTCAAAATCACTGGTCTTGTTGTGTTAAAGTGCGCAAAGCTTGAGGGGAACAGGCCGCGCTTGTTTGTACAGCATGTCTACCCGTCGGGGCAATTGAACCCTTGTCCCCTGCGCAACAAGTAGGAAGATTGGCCACTGTACTAAGCAGGAGCACACTCTTTCACACCCTGAATAAGCTACCGGTGAGAATAGATTAGCTAAGGCAAACGGGGAGAAAACGCAGCACAGGCTGCTTTGACCAATTTCGAGGCACACAAAAGCGCCGTCCACTTTGTTCTTGGTCTTTCGGTCAAATTAGGTATGACTTGCAGACTGGCTTTCCATGTTTTCAAACGTTGCTTTTCCACAGAGTGAGAGAAGGGTGCACCGTTCCCAGCGGCACTGCAATACCGGGTCGATGCGTGGAGCGAACGGAGCAAGCCCCTTTTTCAACTCCTGGTTCTAAAAATCCGTTTAATATGTTGTCCCCTTATAGAGGACGTATCAGATATTAAACTGATAAGAACAGATTTTTTCTTTCGAAAAAATTTATTGACACTTTTTTCAAAAAAGTCGTACACTGTTTACAATCATAAAATCCTTTCACAAACACACATCTTTTCAAAATACAACAAACAAATAAATATGAATACTCTGTAAAACCACGTTCCTTTGTTTAAAACAATAAAAGCAATTGTTTTAAAGTGGATTACAGATAAGATAACATTGTATTAAAAGTTGTGGAAAATAAATAAATAAATGAATAAATAAATAATTGTCTCTGTGTATATCAGTGTACATTCGTTGTGCAGGGGCGGGATGAGTCCCTAACAAGGATCAACTCATCCCGCTCTCCCCAACAGCTTTGGGTCTCTCGGAACCTGTTCCTGGTGCTCAGAGGGGACCCTCTCCCTTCTGCTCCTTCCCACCTGCCACACCCGGAGAGCCAGGCCGCCGCTGCCTTGACCCTTTATTTGTGTGGCTCCGGCTCCCACGTCCGAATGGGCACAGAGGCGATTCTTCTTTGTGGCTGCGTCCTAGGCCTGCCGCCTGCAGCGACGGCTGCTTGCACCGCCGCTGTGGCCATCTGGATCGCAGCCACGGGGGGGATCTGCATGTGCTTCCTTACCAGCAGGTTTCTGGAGGTCCATATGGCGTCTTTGATGGCGGCCAGGGTGAGCCACTGTTTGGCAAAGTCTGCTGGTAATGTTTGTTCCTGGCCCACCCCGTACAGCACTAGCTGTGCTGTCAGGACCTCCCCTGCTGGTAAGTACGGGAATTTTAGGGAGCCGGCCATTGCCCACTGGTCTACAGCAGCGCTGCACTCCCAGAGCAGATGCCTCACCGACTCAGGTGCGCCACACCCCGGTCGGGGGCAAGTTGAGAGCGTTGACATGCCCCGGGAGTGCATTACGGACCTGACTGGGAGGATCTCATGAGCCACCATCCACGACAGGTCCCGGAGTCTGTTCGGGAGGGCGGGATGGTTTACGTTGCGCCAAACTGTTGAGGACTCACCTATTGTGAGCCCGCGCACTGGATACATTGATTCCCGCTCCTGCACAACAGAGAGAAGAGAGCGATGGTGGGTTAAAATAGACAGCTCCTCTTGCTCTAGTTTAAAATGCTTTAAGAATTTCCGGATAAAAGCGTAGGCCGGTGGCAGATTAAAAGACACAGGTACTCTAAGATCAACGGGTAAAACTTTTAGGTGTCTGAGGTAGGACCCCATCCAGAATCGTGCCATTGCTGTCGTTTTGTCATCTCTGGATGGGGCTGTGGCGTAGGTGATGTGCAGGGTGCTGTATCGGCTTCCTAAAAACTGGTGTAGGTCCGGGACTCCCTTTCCTCCTTTCTCTTTCGGCTTTTTCATCACCTCTCTCCTCAGCCTCTCCCACTTGGACCCCCACAGGAAATAAAAGATGGCGCGTTCCAGATCTAAAAGCACTCTTCGTGGTGGGATAAAAACAGAACTGATTAATAAAAGCAAAGGTAAAAACACTGCTTTAATGATTAAAACCTTTCCTTCCATTGTCAGTCTTCTAAGTCCCCAGTACCCTAGTCTCTGTCTAACTTTCCCTACCACGTCTGGCCAGTTTCCTTTTCCTCCCCCCTCCCTGTCAAATTTAACCCCCAGTATTTTTTGGTCAGTCTGGGTCACAGTCAAGGGGAGTCCTGTCGTCTCGGTCGCTGTCCACGGTCCGTAAGTTTGGGCTTGAGTCTTATCTCGGTTAAGCTTTGACCCAGAGGCCTGTCCGAACCAGTCAGTCAAGTCCAGTGTCCTGTTGACAGATAAAAGGTCAGTACATAAAATGTTAAAATCGTCCATATATATTGCACATTTGGTGGTCAATCCCCCGCTCCCCGGGATTGCCACCCCATTGATTCTTTGGTCCCTTCTCAAGATCTGTGCCAACGGCTCTATACAGGTCACGTAGAGGAGGGCTGATAACGGACAACCCTGACGGACACCGCAGTGTATGTTAACTGCTTTTGTTAGATGCCCATTAACAACAAATCTGCTGGTAATGTCCCGGTACAGCAATCCCACCCAAGCTATAAACCTTTCTGGAAACCCCATTTTTTGCAGTACCTGGAAAAGGTACTGGTGCGAGATCCGATCAAAGGCTTTCTCAAAATCTAAATTTAGGACTACTAGCCGGATGTTTCTGTCTCTCGCATAACAGATGGTGTCTCGGATCAGTACGAGGCTGTCGGTGATCTTCCTCCCCGGGATGGCACAGGCTTGATCCGGGTGAATCACCTCCTCTAAAACCAGGGACATACGAGCAGATAAAAGTTTACTAAAAAGTTTGCAGTCAAGATTTAAGAGGGTGATAGGTCTCCAGTTTTTCAGTTCAGTCCTGTCATTTTTTTTGTATAGTAGAGTCACTATCCCTGCTCTAAAACTGTCAGGTAGTCTGTCTAGTCCTTCGAAATCCATAAAAACAGAAAGTAGGTCCGGTGCTAAAATGTCCCAAAAAGTCAGATAAAAGTCCAAGGGAAGCCCGTCTTCTCCTGGGGACTTCCCTTTCTTAAAATTTTGTACACATTTATCTAACTCTAAAAGGGTAAAACCTTGGGTTAAAAGCACACTGTCCTTTACTGTTTTGTCAATGAATTTTAAAACCTCTGTCATGGTGTCTGTTTTAATATTTTTTTCTTTGTAAAGATCCCCGTAAAAGCTCTCTATAGTGTCTTTGATTTCTTCTGTTGTGTTTGCTGTGTACCCACTTTCTTTTTTTAGTTGTAAAATACCCCCCCCTTTGTTGACAATTTTCTTAAAAAAAATATCTGGTACACTTTTCCCCTTCCTCGATCTCCCTTTCTTTACTTCTTAGAATGACACCCTTACTTTTAATGTCTGCTAAAACCGACATTTCTGTTTTGACTTGTTTAATATCTTCGCTAAAATCCATGCCCTGTTGCTGTAGTTTAAAATAGCGCTGTAGTCGCTTCTGCAGTCCCAGCATGCGTCTGTTTTCCTTATCTTTTTTCTTTTTACCTGCCTTTCTAAAAAAAGTCTGGGTCTTTCCCTTCACCATTTCCCACCAGTGTGCACGTGTGTCGTACAAGTCTTGAAGGGTCTGCCACTCTTTATACTGCTCCCTGAACTGGCTAACTAACTCCCTATCCTCTAACAGGGAGCAGTTGAGCTTCCACAGACCACTTCCTGTTGTCAAACCCGAAAAAGGTGAGAGGGTGCAGGAGAGCATTATGTGATCAGAGAAGAAAACAGGGGTCAATCTAGCATCGGTTGGCGGGCAGTCCCTTGTAAAAATATAGTCTATGCGAGAGGCTCTGTTGCCGTCACCACTGAACCAGGTGAAGCCTTCCTCTCCGGGATGCATGATTTTAAAACAGTCTTGGAGTTTAAAATCCCTGCATAAACCCTGCAATAAACACGATGTTTTATCAATTTTAAAATCCTCCCCTGCCCCCTTCCTATCCTTGCTGGATAAAACACAGTTAAAATCCCCTCCTACCACTAGCGGTGCCCTACCCAGCAAGTGGGACTGCAGGTCTTCTAAAAGGTCATACCTGTCGTTTCTGTCGTTAAAACCATAAATATTTAGTACGTTAAAATCCTTTCCCATGTACGTCAGATGTGCTAAAAGTGCCCGCCCGTCTCTCACCACAGTGCTGCCCTTCACCAGAATAGAGGGGTTTTTAATTAAAATGGCCACTCCATCGTTCCTGTTTTCATTTGATCCGCTCCATATGGATTCTTGTGGCCACTTCTCCTCCCATTCCCTGTAGTGTTTTAAAAACGGTATGGCACACTCCTGGAGTAAAAACACATCTGCATTAAAAGCACTCAGAAAGGATAAAACTGTTGTGGCTCTAACTCCTGACCTCACACTTCTCACATTGAGGGTGGAAATGATGAGGGTCATGTGTATTATGTTTAAAACAACAGGCATGACAGTTTAAAAGAATTGAAATAACAGGGTTAAAAACCTAAAAGAGAAATGCAGCTAACCAAATAATTGTGAATGCAGCTCTTCCTTTCCCTTTATGGGGGAAAGGGGAGGGGTCTGAGCTCCATTCCCTTTCCGGACTCTGGCAGCTGGTCTTGGGGGTAATGCCGCGTTCAGTACTGAGTCCTTGGGGGTTGATTGCAGAGCTACATTTAAAAAGGAGACCTGGTTTGGAGAACTGGAGGGGAAGACTCTGGACTCCTCCACAGACGAGCTGTCTGAGGGGTACACAGCTCTCCCCCGCTTCCCTGAGGCTCCAGGAGTCTCAGGGGACAGTTCTGAAGCAGGCCTCTTGATTTGCTGGGCATCGGGGAGGGGGCCATCATTTCCAGTTCCGCTCTCTGCCTGCATTGCCTCCTCTCCCTCAGCACTCTCCATTTGTGGGGCAATAACAGGCCCCTCCCCCTCTCCCGCCTCACCTGATCCCTCTCCTCCAACCACAGGATTTGGCGGGAGATTTGAATTTTCTAGCCCAGCCTTTTCAATTTGCTCTCCAACTGCCTCCCTTTGTCCACCATCTTGTTCCTCATTCTCGGCCTTCTTGTTAGCCTTTAGCTTGTTGGCAAAGGATTTTGGGCAATCTCTGAAGATATGATTTGACTCTCCACAAAGATTACACTTTCTGCCATTTGGACACTGCTCAAAAGCATGCCCAATTTCTCTACACTTCCCACAAACAATTTTTTGGCACGCTTCTACCAGGTGCCCATGCTCACCACACTTGCGGCAGAGCTTGGGTTGTCCCTGGTAGTGAATGTAGCCTCTGTTGTCTCCCAGAACTATCATTGATGGCAGATGTTTCAGGCCCTGGTAGCCCTGGGGGTCCTGCCATTGTTGAATGGGGACCCTCCAGGCGCAAGTCCAAATGCCATCCTCATCTCTCACTTTGGTAGCCTGGCCCTTAACAGTGCAATATCTTCCCAGCCACAAACAAATGTCATCTGCATTCACTGTCTCATTGAACATTCTGACAATAACCACTTTTGAGGCATTGTCAGTCAGTTTCTCTACATTGAAAGCAGAAAACTGGGTTTTTACCTTTTCAAAGCGTGTCCAAAATTCTCTATGCACAATCGCGGATCCGAAACTTACATCGAATCCTTTGTTGAAGGGAAGGGTCAAAATACAATTCAAGTCCTTTGCCGTGAAACCTAATGCCTTTTGTATGAGCTTCCTGGAGAAGTCCATTCTGGACATCTCCAGGAGCCTGCCATCTTTTTCTTTAAACTTAAAACGCACGCTGTGGTGCCTCCGCATGCCGGCATGGCCAGCCGACATGGTGGGGACACCACACGTTAAGAACAATTAAGAAAACTAAACCACCACGTACAAAAACCAAAGAACTAAAAACAGGGCTAAAAGGAGAATAAAACAGTGAAATCACTCCTAAAAGGTGAAATACAAAACACTTACCTTTTCTCGGGTGGTTTGGGTCTTGGTGAAGGTCTCACAGAGGGCAGGCAAGCAAAGACTCTGAGCCGATGAATTCCTGTTGGTGAAAGAAATACAACCACAAAAAATTGTAATATTTTTCACTTTAGGAATAAATATATTATCCTCCCAAGTGTGGGTAACAATCAATGCCACAAACAGGCAAGAATTTTTACCACCAGCAGGAGGCGATCGCAGTCTTAGCCAAAAGGCCGAGAAGCGATAACCCCTGGCCGTTGGCAGCACAAGGCCGCCCCTCCGGTCCGGTCCGTCCTCGTCGGGGTGTCACAGTATTTTGCCATAACAACTGCTGGTGCTTAGCACCTCCGCCCACGGAGTCTCTGGTGTACTTGTTGACCTAGTTTTCTATTTCCTTGCACAACGGTACAGGGCTCAGCCAAAGTGCTAAGCCCGCCAAAAATACCTTTAACTCTTTGGTGTTACTCTCCACGGAAGTCTTTAGTAAAAGGCGAAAGACTTATGCGTTATGAAGAGAAACCAGAGTAAGCACAGCCTCCGGCCACAAGAGCAGCCAAAGACCCTAGTCGTCTCGGTCAACAGCTTCACGGTGCTCCCCGTTTGGCTAGCTGCATAGCAAAGTACAGGCCACGCCTTTGCTGGCACTCCACCCCGCCTTCTCAGGAGCTTAATCCAATCCGATGACCCGGAAACTCATGCGTAGCCATTGCGCGCAGGCTCCTAGAGCCACTGCAATGACTGGTCAATCCCCCGTGCTCAAAATCACTGGTCTTGTTGTGTTAAAGTGCGCAAAGCTTGAGGGGAACAGGCCGCGCTTGTTTGTACAGCATGTCTACCCGTCGGGGCAATTGAACCCTTGTCCCCTGCGCAACAAGTAGGAAGATTGGCCACTGTACTAAGCAGGAGCACACTCTTTCACACCCTGAATAAGCTACCGGTGAGAATAGATTAGCTAAGGCAAACGGGGAGAAAACGCAGCACAGGCTGCTTTGACCAATTTCGAGGCGCACAAAAGCGCCGTCCACTTTGTTCTTGGTCTTTCGGTCAAATTAGGTATGACTTGCAGACTGGCTTTCCATGTTTTCAAACGTTGCTTTTCCACAGAGTGAGAGAAGGGTGCACCGTTCCCAGCGGCACTGCAATACCGGGTCGATGCGTGGAGCGAACGGAGCAAGCCCCTTTTTCAACTCCTGGTTCTAAAAATCCGTTTAATATGTTGTCCCCTTATAGAGGACGTATCAGATATTAAACTGATAAGAACAGATACTACACTTGATCTTAGCCAAAAGGCCGAGAAGCGATAACCCCTGGCCGTTGGCAGCACAAGGCCGCCCCTCCGGTCCGGTCCGTCCTCGTCGGGGTGTCACAGTATTTTGCCATAACAACTGCTGGTGCTTAGCACCTCCGCCCACGGAGTCTCTGGTGTACTTGTTGACCTAGTTTTCTATTTCCTTGCACAACGGTACAGGGCTCAGCCAAAGTGCTAAGCCCGCCAAAAATACCTTTAACTCTTTGGTGTTACTCTCCACGGAAGTCTTTAGTAAAAGGCGAAAGACTTATGCGTTATGAAGAGAAACCAGAGTAAGCACAGCCTCCGGCCACAAGAGCAGCCAAAGACCCTAGTCGTCTCGGTCAACAGCTTCACGGTGCTCCCCGTTTGGCTAGCTGCATAGCAAAGTACAGGCCACGCCTTTGCTGGCACTCCACCCCGCCTTCTCAGGAGCTTAATCCAATCCGATGACCCGGAAACTCATGCGTAGCCATTGCGCGCAGGCTCCTAGAGCCACTGCAATGACTGGTCAATCCCCCGTGCTCAAAATCACTGGTCTTGTTGTGTTAAAGTGCGCAAAGCTTGAGGGGAACAGGCCGCGCTTGTTTGTACAGCATGTCTACCCGTCGGGGCAATTGAACCCTTGTCCCCTGCGCAACAAGTAGGAAGATTGGCCACTGTACTAAGCAGGAGCACACTCTTTCACACCCTGAATAAGCTACCGGTGAGAATAGATTAGCTAAGGCAAACGGGGAGAAAACGCAGCACAGGCTGCTTTGACCAATTTCGAGGCGCACAAAAGCGCCGTCCACTTTGTTCTTGGTCTTTCGGTCAAATTAGGTATGACTTGCAGACTGGCTTTCCATGTTTTCAAACGTTGCTTTTCCACAGAGTGAGAGAAGGGTGCACCGTTCCCAGCGGCACTGCAATACCGGGTCGATGCGTGGAGCGAACGGAGCAAGCCCCTTTTTCAACTCCTGGTTCTAAAAATCCGTTTAATATGTTGTCCCCTTATAGAGGACGTATCAGATATTAAACTGATAAGAACAGATACTACACTTGATCTTAGCCAAAAGGCCGAGAAGCGATAACCCCTGGCCGTTGGCAGCACAAGGCCGCCCCTCCGGTCCGGTCCGTCCTCGTCGGGGTGTCACAGTATTTTGCCATAACAACTGCTGGTGCTTAGCACCTCCGCCCACGGAGTCTCTGGTGTACTTGTTGACCTAGTTTTCTATTTCCTTGCACAACGGTACAGGGCTCAGCCAAAGTGCTAAGCCCGCCAAAAATACCTTTAACTCTTTGGTGTTACTCTCCACGGAAGTCTTTAGTAAAAGGCGAAAGACTTATGCGTTATGAAGAGAAACCAGAGTAAGCACAGCCTCCGGCCACAAGAGCAGCCAAAGACCCTAGTCGTCTCGGTCAACAGCTTCACGGTGCTCCCCGTTTGGCTAGCTGCATAGCAAAGTACAGGCCACGCCTTTGCTGGCACTCCACCCCGCCTTCTCAGGAGCTTAATCCAATCCGATGACCCGGAAACTCATGCGTAGCCATTGCGCGCAGGCTCCTAGAGCCACTGCAATGACTGGTCAATCCCCCGTGCTCAAAATCACTGGTCTTGTTGTGTTAAAGTGCGCAAAGCTTGAGGGGAACAGGCCGCGCTTGTTTGTACAGCATGTCTACCCGTCGGGGCAATTGAACCCTTGTCCCCTGCGCAACAAGTAGGAAGATTGGCCACTGTACTAAGCAGGAGCACACTCTTTCACACCCTGAATAAGCTACCGGTGAGAATAGATTAGCTAAGGCAAACGGGGAGAAAACGCAGCACAGGCTGCTTTGACCAATTTCGAGGCGCACAAAAGCGCCGTCCACTTTGTTCTTGGTCTTTCGGTCAAATTAGGTATGACTTGCAGACTGGCTTTCCATGTTTTCAAACGTTGCTTTTCCACAGAGTGAGAGAAGGGTGCACCGTTCCCAGCGGCACTGCAATACCGGGTCGATGCGTGGAGCGAACGGAGCAAGCCCCTTTTTCAACTCCTGGTTCTAAAAATCCGTTTAATATGTTGTCCCCTTATAGAGGACGTATCAGATATTAAACTGATAAGAACAGATACTACACTTGATCTTAGCCAAAAGGCCGAGAAGCGATAACCCCTGGCCGTTGGCAGCACAAGGCCGCCCCTCCGGTCCGGTCCGTCCTCGTCGGGGTGTCACAGTATTTTGCCATAACAACTGCTGGTGCTTAGCACCTCCGCCCACGGAGTCTCTGGTGTACTTGTTGACCTAGTTTTCTATTTCCTTGCACAACGGTACAGGGCTCAGCCAAAGTGCTAAGCCCGCCAAAAATACCTTTAACTCTTTGGTGTTACTCTCCACGGAAGTCTTTAGTAAAAGGCGAAAGACTTATGCGTTATGAAGAGAAACCAGAGTAAGCACAGCCTCCGGCCACAAGAGCAGCCAAAGACCCTAGTCGTCTCGGTCAACAGCTTCACGGTGCTCCCCGTTTGGCTAGCTGCATAGCAAAGTACAGGCCACGCCTTTGCTGGCACTCCACCCCGCCTTCTCAGGAGCTTAATCCAATCCGATGACCCGGAAACTCATGCGTAGCCATTGCGCGCAGGCTCCTAGAGCCACTGCAATGACTGGTCAATCCCCCGTGCTCAAAATCACTGGTCTTGTTGTGTTAAAGTGCGCAAAGCTTGAGGGGAACAGGCCGCGCTTGTTTGTACAGCATGTCTACCCGTCGGGGCAATTGAACCCTTGTCCCCTGCGCAACAAGTAGGAAGATTGGCCACTGTACTAAGCAGGAGCACACTCTTTCACACCCTGAATAAGCTACCGGTGAGAATAGATTAGCTAAGGCAAACGGGGAGAAAACGCAGCACAGGCTGCTTTGACCAATTTCGAGGCGCACAAAAGCGCCGTCCACTTTGTTCTTGGTCTTTCGGTCAAATTAGGTATGACTTGCAGACTGGCTTTCCATGTTTTCAAACGTTGCTTTTCCACAGAGTGAGAGAAGGGTGCACCGTTCCCAGCGGCACTGCAATACCGGGTCGATGCGTGGAGCGAACGGAGCAAGCCCCTTTTTCAACTCCTGGTTCTAAAAATCCGTTTAATATGTTGTCCCCTTATAGAGGACGTATCAGATATTAAACTGATAAGAACAGATACTACACTTGATCTTAGCCAAAAGGCCGAGAAGCGATAACCCCTGGCCGTTGGCAGCACAAGGCCGCCCCTCCGGTCCGGTCCGTCCTCGTCGGGGTGTCACAGTATTTTGCCATAACAACTGCTGGTGCTTAGCACCTCCGCCCACGGAGTCTCTGGTGTACTTGTTGACCTAGTTTTCTATTTCCTTGCACAACGGTACAGGGCTCAGCCAAAGTGCTAAGCCCGCCAAAAATACCTTTAACTCTTTGGTGTTACTCTCCACGGAAGTCTTTAGTAAAAGGCGAAAGACTTATGCGTTATGAAGAGAAACCAGAGTAAGCACAGCCTCCGGCCACAAGAGCAGCCAAAGACCCTAGTCGTCTCGGTCAACAGCTTCACGGTGCTCCCCGTTTGGCTAGCTGCATAGCAAAGTACAGGCCACGCCTTTGCTGGCACTCCACCCCGCCTTCTCAGGAGCTTAATCCAATCCGATGACCCGGAAACTCATGCGTAGCCATTGCGCGCAGGCTCCTAGAGCCACTGCAATGACTGGTCAATCCCCCGTGCTCAAAATCACTGGTCTTGTTGTGTTAAAGTGCGCAAAGCTTGAGGGGAACAGGCCGCGCTTGTTTGTACAGCATGTCTACCCGTCGGGGCAATTGAACCCTTGTCCCCTGCGCAACAAGTAGGAAGATTGGCCACTGTACTAAGCAGGAGCACACTCTTTCACACCCTGAATAAGCTACCGGTGAGAATAGATTAGCTAAGGCAAACGGGGAGAAAACGCAGCACAGGCTGCTTTGACCAATTTCGAGGCGCACAAAAGCGCCGTCCACTTTGTTCTTGGTCTTTCGGTCAAATTAGGTATGACTTGCAGACTGGCTTTCCATGTTTTCAAACGTTGCTTTTCCACAGAGTGAGAGAAGGGTGCACCGTTCCCAGCGGCACTGCAATACCGGGTCGATGCGTGGAGCGAACGGAGCAAGCCCCTTTTTCAACTCCTGGTTCTAAAAATCCGTTTAATATGTTGTCCCCTTATAGAGGACGTATCAGATATTAAACTGATAAGAACAGATACTACACTTGATCTTAGCCAAAAGGCCGAGAAGCGATAACCCCTGGCCGTTGGCAGCACAAGGCCGCCCCTCCGGTCCGGTCCGTCCTCGTCGGGGTGTCACAGTATTTTGCCATAACAACTGCTGGTGCTTAGCACCTCCGCCCACGGAGTCTCTGGTGTACTTGTTGACCTAGTTTTCTATTTCCTTGCACAACGGTACAGGGCTCAGCCAAAGTGCTAAGCCCGCCAAAAATACCTTTAACTCTTTGGTGTTACTCTCCACGGAAGTCTTTAGTAAAAGGCGAAAGACTTATGCGTTATGAAGAGAAACCAGAGTAAGCACAGCCTCCGGCCACAAGAGCAGCCAAAGACCCTAGTCGTCTCGGTCAACAGCTTCACGGTGCTCCCCGTTTGGCTAGCTGCATAGCAAAGTACAGGCCACGCCTTTGCTGGCACTCCACCCCGCCTTCTCAGGAGCTTAATCCAATCCGATGACCCGGAAACTCATGCGTAGCCATTGCGCGCAGGCTCCTAGAGCCACTGCAATGACTGGTCAATCCCCCGTGCTCAAAATCACTGGTCTTGTTGTGTTAAAGTGCGCAAAGCTTGAGGGGAACAGGCCGCGCTTGTTTGTACAGCATGTCTACCCGTCGGGGCAATTGAACCCTTGTCCCCTGCGCAACAAGTAGGAAGATTGGCCACTGTACTAAGCAGGAGCACACTCTTTCACACCCTGAATAAGCTACCGGTGAGAATAGATTAGCTAAGGCAAACGGGGAGAAAACGCAGCACAGGCTGCTTTGACCAATTTCGAGGCGCACAAAAGCGCCGTCCACTTTGTTCTTGGTCTTTCGGTCAAATTAGGTATGACTTGCAGACTGGCTTTCCATGTTTTCAAACGTTGCTTTTCCACAGAGTGAGAGAAGGGTGCACCGTTCCCAGCGGCACTGCAATACCGGGTCGATGCGTGGAGCGAACGGAGCAAGCCCCTTTTTCAACTCCTGGTTCTAAAAATCCGTTTAATATGTTGTCCCCTTATAGAGGACGTATCAGATATTAAACTGATAAGAACAGATACTACACTTGATCTTAGCCAAAAGGCCGAGAAGCGATAACCCCTGGCCGTTGGCAGCACAAGGCCGCCCCTCCGGTCCGGTCCGTCCTCGTCGGGGTGTCACAGTATTTTGCCATAACAACTGCTGGTGCTTAGCACCTCCGCCCACGGAGTCTCTGGTGTACTTGTTGACCTAGTTTTCTATTTCCTTGCACAACGGTACAGGGCTCAGCCAAAGTGCTAAGCCCGCCAAAAATACCTTTAACTCTTTGGTGTTACTCTCCACGGAAGTCTTTAGTAAAAGGCGAAAGACTTATGCGTTATGAAGAGAAACCAGAGTAAGCACAGCCTCCGGCCACAAGAGCAGCCAAAGACCCTAGTCGTCTCGGTCAACAGCTTCACGGTGCTCCCCGTTTGGCTAGCTGCATAGCAAAGTACAGGCCACGCCTTTGCTGGCACTCCACCCCGCCTTCTCAGGAGCTTAATCCAATCCGATGACCCGGAAACTCATGCGTAGCCATTGCGCGCAGGCTCCTAGAGCCACTGCAATGACTGGTCAATCCCCCGTGCTCAAAATCACTGGTCTTGTTGTGTTAAAGTGCGCAAAGCTTGAGGGGAACAGGCCGCGCTTGTTTGTACAGCATGTCTACCCGTCGGGGCAATTGAACCCTTGTCCCCTGCGCAACAAGTAGGAAGATTGGCCACTGTACTAAGCAGGAGCACACTCTTTCACACCCTGAATAAGCTACCGGTGAGAATAGATTAGCTAAGGCAAACGGGGAGAAAACGCAGCACAGGCTGCTTTGACCAATTTCGAGGCGCACAAAAGCGCCGTCCACTTTGTTCTTGGTCTTTCGGTCAAATTAGGTATGACTTGCAGACTGGCTTTCCATGTTTTCAAACGTTGCTTTTCCACAGAGTGAGAGAAGGGTGCACCGTTCCCAGCGGCACTGCAATACCGGGTCGATGCGTGGAGCGAACGGAGCAAGCCCCTTTTTCAACTCCTGGTTCTAAAAATCCGTTTAATATGTTGTCCCCTTATAGAGGACGTATCAGATATTAAACTGATAAGAACAGATACTACACTTGATCTTAGCCAAAAGGCCGAGAAGCGATAACCCCTGGCCGTTGGCAGCACAAGGCCGCCCCTCCGGTCCGGTCCGTCCTCGTCGGGGTGTCACAGTATTTTGCCATAACAACTGCTGGTGCTTAGCACCTCCGCCCACGGAGTCTCTGGTGTACTTGTTGACCTAGTTTTCTATTTCCTTGCACAACGGTACAGGGCTCAGCCAAAGTGCTAAGCCCGCCAAAAATACCTTTAACTCTTTGGTGTTACTCTCCACGGAAGTCTTTAGTAAAAGGCGAAAGACTTATGCGTTATGAAGAGAAACCAGAGTAAGCACAGCCTCCGGCCACAAGAGCAGCCAAAGACCCTAGTCGTCTCGGTCAACAGCTTCACGGTGCTCCCCGTTTGGCTAGCTGCATAGCAAAGTACAGGCCACGCCTTTGCTGGCACTCCACCCCGCCTTCTCAGGAGCTTAATCCAATCCGATGACCCGGAAACTCATGCGTAGCCATTGCGCGCAGGCTCCTAGAGCCACTGCAATGACTGGTCAATCCCCCGTGCTCAAAATCACTGGTCTTGTTGTGTTAAAGTGCGCAAAGCTTGAGGGGAACAGGCCGCGCTTGTTTGTACAGCATGTCTACCCGTCGGGGCAATTGAACCCTTGTCCCCTGCGCAACAAGTAGGAAGATTGGCCACTGTACTAAGCAGGAGCACACTCTTTCACACCCTGAATAAGCTACCGGTGAGAATAGATTAGCTAAGGCAAACGGGGAGAAAACGCAGCACAGGCTGCTTTGACCAATTTCGAGGCGCACAAAAGCGCCGTCCACTTTGTTCTTGGTCTTTCGGTCAAATTAGGTATGACTTGCAGACTGGCTTTCCATGTTTTCAAACGTTGCTTTTCCACAGAGTGAGAGAAGGGTGCACCGTTCCCAGCGGCACTGCAATACCGGGTCGATGCGTGGAGCGAACGGAGCAAGCCCCTTTTTCAACTCCTGGTTCTAAAAATCCGTTTAATATGTTGTCCCCTTATAGAGGACGTATCAGATATTAAACTGATAAGAACAGATACTACACTTGATCTTAGCCAAAAGGCCGAGAAGCGATAACCCCTGGCCGTTGGCAGCACAAGGCCGCCCCTCCGGTCCGGTCCGTCCTCGTCGGGGTGTCACAGTATTTTGCCATAACAACTGCTGGTGCTTAGCACCTCCGCCCACGGAGTCTCTGGTGTACTTGTTGACCTAGTTTTCTATTTCCTTGCACAACGGTACAGGGCTCAGCCAAAGTGCTAAGCCCGCCAAAAATACCTTTAACTCTTTGGTGTTACTCTCCACGGAAGTCTTTAGTAAAAGGCGAAAGACTTATGCGTTATGAAGAGAAACCAGAGTAAGCACAGCCTCCGGCCACAAGAGCAGCCAAAGACCCTAGTCGTCTCGGTCAACAGCTTCACGGTGCTCCCCGTTTGGCTAGCTGCATAGCAAAGTACAGGCCACGCCTTTGCTGGCACTCCACCCCGCCTTCTCAGGAGCTTAATCCAATCCGATGACCCGGAAACTCATGCGTAGCCATTGCGCGCAGGCTCCTAGAGCCACTGCAATGACTGGTCAATCCCCCGTGCTCAAAATCACTGGTCTTGTTGTGTTAAAGTGCGCAAAGCTTGAGGGGAACAGGCCGCGCTTGTTTGTACAGCATGTCTACCCGTCGGGGCAATTGAACCCTTGTCCCCTGCGCAACAAGTAGGAAGATTGGCCACTGTACTAAGCAGGAGCACACTCTTTCACACCCTGAATAAGCTACCGGTGAGAATAGATTAGCTAAGGCAAACGGGGAGAAAACGCAGCACAGGCTGCTTTGACCAATTTCGAGGCGCACAAAAGCGCCGTCCACTTTGTTCTTGGTCTTTCGGTCAAATTAGGTATGACTTGCAGACTGGCTTTCCATGTTTTCAAACGTTGCTTTTCCACAGAGTGAGAGAAGGGTGCACCGTTCCCAGCGGCACTGCAATACCGGGTCGATGCGTGGAGCGAACGGAGCAAGCCCCTTTTTCAACTCCTGGTTCTAAAAATCCGTTTAATATGTTGTCCCCTTATAGAGGACGTATCAGATATTAAACTGATAAGAACAGATACTACACTTGATCTTAGCCAAAAGGCCGAGAAGCGATAACCCCTGGCCGTTGGCAGCACAAGGCCGCCCCTCCGGTCCGGTCCGTCCTCGTCGGGGTGTCACAGTATTTTGCCATAACAACTGCTGGTGCTTAGCACCTCCGCCCACGGAGTCTCTGGTGTACTTGTTGACCTAGTTTTCTATTTCCTTGCACAACGGTACAGGGCTCAGCCAAAGTGCTAAGCCCGCCAAAAATACCTTTAACTCTTTGGTGTTACTCTCCACGGAAGTCTTTAGTAAAAGGCGAAAGACTTATGCGTTATGAAGAGAAACCAGAGTAAGCACAGCCTCCGGCCACAAGAGCAGCCAAAGACCCTAGTCGTCTCGGTCAACAGCTTCACGGTGCTCCCCGTTTGGCTAGCTGCATAGCAAAGTACAGGCCACGCCTTTGCTGGCACTCCACCCCGCCTTCTCAGGAGCTTAATCCAATCCGATGACCCGGAAACTCATGCGTAGCCATTGCGCGCAGGCTCCTAGAGCCACTGCAATGACTGGTCAATCCCCCGTGCTCAAAATCACTGGTCTTGTTGTGTTAAAGTGCGCAAAGCTTGAGGGGAACAGGCCGCGCTTGTTTGTACAGCATGTCTACCCGTCGGGGCAATTGAACCCTTGTCCCCTGCGCAACAAGTAGGAAGATTGGCCACTGTACTAAGCAGGAGCACACTCTTTCACACCCTGAATAAGCTACCGGTGAGAATAGATTAGCTAAGGCAAACGGGGAGAAAACGCAGCACAGGCTGCTTTGACCAATTTCGAGGCGCACAAAAGCGCCGTCCACTTTGTTCTTGGTCTTTCGGTCAAATTAGGTATGACTTGCAGACTGGCTTTCCATGTTTTCAAACGTTGCTTTTCCACAGAGTGAGAGAAGGGTGCACCGTTCCCAGCGGCACTGCAATACCGGGTCGATGCGTGGAGCGAACGGAGCAAGCCCCTTTTTCAACTCCTGGTTCTAAAAATCCGTTTAATATGTTGTCCCCTTATAGAGGACGTATCAGATATTAAACTGATAAGAACAGATACTACACTTGATCTTAGCCAAAAGGCAGAGAAGCGATAACCCCTGGCCGTTGGCAGCACAAGGCCGCCCCTCCGGTCCGGTCCGTCCTCGTCGGGGTGTCACAGTATTTTGCCATAACAACTGCTGGTGCTTAGCACCTCCGCCCACGGAGTCTCTGGTGTACTTGTTGACCTAGTTTTCTATTTCCTTGCACAACGGTACAGGGCTCAGCCAAAGTGCTAAGCCCGCCAAAAATACCTTTAACTCTTTGGTGTTACTCTCCACGGAAGTCTTTAGTAAAAGGCGAAAGACTTATGCGTTATGAAGAGAAACCAGAGTAAGCACAGCCTCCGGCCACAAGAGCAGCCAAAGACCCTAGTCGTCTCGGTCAACAGCTTCACGGTGCTCCCCGTTTGGCTAGCTGCATAGCAAAGTACAGGCCACGCCTTTGCTGGCACTCCACCCCGCCTTCTCAGGAGCTTAATCCAATCCGATGACCCGGAAACTCATGCGTAGCCATTGCGCGCAGGCTCCTAGAGCCACTGCAATGACTGGTCAATCCCCCGTGCTCAAAATCACTGGTCTTGTTGTGTTAAAGTGCGCAAAGCTTGAGGGGAACAGGCCGCGCTTGTTTGTACAGCATGTCTACCCGTCGGGGCAATTGAACCCTTGTCCCCTGCGCAACAAGTAGGAAGATTGGCCACTGTACTAAGCAGGAGCACACTCTTTCACACCCTGAATAAGCTACCGGTGAGAATAGATTAGCTAAGGCAAACGGGGAGAAAACGCAGCACAGGCTGCTTTGACCAATTTCGAGGCGCACAAAAGCGCCGTCCACTTTGTTCTTGGTCTTTCGGTCAAATTAGGTATGACTTGCAGACTGGCTTTCCATGTTTTCAAACGTTGCTTTTCCACAGAGTGAGAGAAGGGTGCACCGTTCCCAGCGGCACTGCAATACCGGGTCGATGCGTGGAGCGAACGGAGCAAGCCCCTTTTTCAACTCCTGGTTCTAAAAATCCGTTTAATATGTTGTCCCCTTATAGAGGACGTATCAGATATTAAACTGATAAGAACAGATACTACACTTGATCTTAGCCAAAAGGCCGAGAAGCGATAACCCCTGGCCGTTGGCAGCACAAGGCCGCCCCTCCGGTCCGGTCCGTCCTCGTCGGGGTGTCACAGTATTTTGCCATAACAACTGCTGGTGCTTAGCACCTCCGCCCACGGAGTCTCTGGTGTACTTGTTGACCTAGTTTTCTATTTCCTTGCACAACGGTACAGGGCTCAGCCAAAGTGCTAAGCCCGCCAAAAATACCTTTAACTCTTTGGTGTTACTCTCCACGGAAGTCTTTAGTAAAAGGCGAAAGACTTATGCGTTATGAAGAGAAACCAGAGTAAGCACAGCCTCCGGCCACAAGAGCAGCCAAAGACCCTAGTCGTCTCGGTCAACAGCTTCACGGTGCTCCCCGTTTGGCTAGCTGCATAGCAAAGTACAGGCCACGCCTTTGCTGGCACTCCACCCCGCCTTCTCAGGAGCTTAATCCAATCCGATGACCCGGAAACTCATGCGTAGCCATTGCGCGCAGGCTCCTAGAGCCACTGCAATGACTGGTCAATCCCCCGTGCTCAAAATCACTGGTCTTGTTGTGTTAAAGTGCGCAAAGCTTGAGGGGAACAGGCCGCGCTTGTTTGTACAGCATGTCTACCCGTCGGGGCAATTGAACCCTTGTCCCCTGCGCAACAAGTAGGAAGATTGGCCACTGTACTAAGCAGGAGCACACTCTTTCACACCCTGAATAAGCTACCGGTGAGAATAGATTAGCTAAGGCAAACGGGGAGAAAACGCAGCACAGGCTGCTTTGACCAATTTCGAGGCGCACAAAAGCGCCGTCCACTTTGTTCTTGGTCTTTCGGTCAAATTAGGTATGACTTGCAGACTGGCTTTCCATGTTTTCAAACGTTGCTTTTCCACAGAGTGAGAGAAGGGTGCACCGTTCCCAGCGGCACTGCAATACCGGGTCGATGCGTGGAGCGAACGGAGCAAGCCCCTTTTTCAACTCCTGGTTCTAAAAATCCGTTTAATATGTTGTCCCCTTATAGAGGACGTATCAGATATTAAACTGATAAGAACAGATACTACACTTGATCTTAGCCAAAAGGCCGAGAAGCGATAACCCCTGGCCGTTGGCAGCACAAGGCCGCCCCTCCGGTCCGGTCCGTCCTCGTCGGGGTGTCACAGTATTTTGCCATAACAACTGCTGGTGCTTAGCACCTCCGCCCACGGAGTCTCTGGTGTACTTGTTGACCTAGTTTTCTATTTCCTTGCACAACGGTACAGGGCTCAGCCAAAGTGCTAAGCCCGCCAAAAATACCTTTAACTCTTTGGTGTTACTCTCCACGGAAGTCTTTAGTAAAAGGCGAAAGACTTATGCGTTATGAAGAGAAACCAGAGTAAGCACAGCCTCCGGCCACAAGAGCAGCCAAAGACCCTAGTCGTCTCGGTCAACAGCTTCACGGTGCTCCCCGTTTGGCTAGCTGCATAGCAAAGTACAGGCCACGCCTTTGCTGGCACTCCACCCCGCCTTCTCAGGAGCTTAATCCAATCCGATGACCCGGAAACTCATGCGTAGCCATTGCGCGCAGGCTCCTAGAGCCACTGCAATGACTGGTCAATCCCCCGTGCTCAAAATCACTGGTCTTGTTGTGTTAAAGTGCGCAAAGCTTGAGGGGAACAGGCCGCGCTTGTTTGTACAGCATGTCTACCCGTCGGGGCAATTGAACCCTTGTCCCCTGCGCAACAAGTAGGAAGATTGGCCACTGTACTAAGCAGGAGCACACTCTTTCACACCCTGAATAAGCTACCGGTGAGAATAGATTAGCTAAGGCAAACGGGGAGAAAACGCAGCACAGGCTGCTTTGACCAATTTCGAGGCGCACAAAAGCGCCGTCCACTTTGTTCTTGGTCTTTCGGTCAAATTAGGTATGACTTGCAGACTGGCTTTCCATGTTTTCAAACGTTGCTTTTCCACAGAGTGAGAGAAGGGTGCACCGTTCCCAGCGGCACTGCAATACCGGGTCGATGCGTGGAGCGAACGGAGCAAGCCCCTTTTTCAACTCCTGGTTCTAAAAATCCGTTTAATATGTTGTCCCCTTATAGAGGACGTATCAGATATTAAACTGATAAGAACAGATACTACACTTGATCTTAGCCAAAAGGCCGAGAAGCGATAACCCCTGGCCGTTGGCAGCACAAGGCCGCCCCTCCGGTCCGGTCCGTCCTCGTCGGGGTGTCACAGTATTTTGCCATAACAACTGCTGGTGCTTAGCACCTCCGCCCACGGAGTCTCTGGTGTACTTGTTGACCTAGTTTTCTATTTCCTTGCACAACGGTACAGGGCTCAGCCAAAGTGCTAAGCCCGCCAAAAATACCTTTAACTCTTTGGTGTTACTCTCCACGGAAGTCTTTAGTAAAAGGCGAAAGACTTATGCGTTATGAAGAGAAACCAGAGTAAGCACAGCCTCCGGCCACAAGAGCAGCCAAAGACCCTAGTCGTCTCGGTCAACAGCTTCACGGTGCTCCCCGTTTGGCTAGCTGCATAGCAAAGTACAGGCCACGCCTTTGCTGGCACTCCACCCCGCCTTCTCAGGAGCTTAATCCAATCCGATGACCCGGAAACTCATGCGTAGCCATTGCGCGCAGGCTCCTAGAGCCACTGCAATGACTGGTCAATCCCCCGTGCTCAAAATCACTGGTCTTGTTGTGTTAAAGTGCGCAAAGCTTGAGGGGAACAGGCCGCGCTTGTTTGTACAGCATGTCTACCCGTCGGGGCAATTGAACCCTTGTCCCCTGCGCAACAAGTAGGAAGATTGGCCACTGTACTAAGCAGGAGCACACTCTTTCACACCCTGAATAAGCTACCGGTGAGAATAGATTAGCTAAGGCAAACGGGGAGAAAACGCAGCACAGGCTGCTTTGACCAATTTCGAGGCGCACAAAAGCGCCGTCCACTTTGTTCTTGGTCTTTCGGTCAAATTAGGTATGACTTGCAGACTGGCTTTCCATGTTTTCAAACGTTGCTTTTCCACAGAGTGAGAGAAGGGTGCACCGTTCCCAGCGGCACTGCAATACCGGGTCGATGCGTGGAGCGAACGGAGCAAGCCCCTTTTTCAACTCCTGGTTCTAAAAATCCGTTTAATATGTTGTCCCCTTATAGAGGACGTATCAGATATTAAACTGATAAGAACAGATACTACACTTGATCTTAGCCAAAAGGCCGAGAAGCGATAACCCCTGGCCGTTGGCAGCACAAGGCCGCCCCTCCGGTCCGGTCCGTCCTCGTCGGGGTGTCACAGTATTTTGCCATAACAACTGCTGGTGCTTAGCACCTCCGCCCACGGAGTCTCTGGTGTACTTGTTGACCTAGTTTTCTATTTCCTTGCACAACGGTACAGGGCTCAGCCAAAGTGCTAAGCCCGCCAAAAATACCTTTAACTCTTTGGTGTTACTCTCCACGGAAGTCTTTAGTAAAAGGCGAAAGACTTATGCGTTATGAAGAGAAACCAGAGTAAGCACAGCCTCCGGCCACAAGAGCAGCCAAAGACCCTAGTCGTCTCGGTCAACAGCTTCACGGTGCTCCCCGTTTGGCTAGCTGCATAGCAAAGTACAGGCCACGCCTTTGCTGGCACTCCACCCCGCCTTCTCAGGAGCTTAATCCAATCCGATGACCCGGAAACTCATGCGTAGCCATTGCGCGCAGGCTCCTAGAGCCACTGCAATGACTGGTCAATCCCCCGTGCTCAAAATCACTGGTCTTGTTGTGTTAAAGTGCGCAAAGCTTGAGGGGAACAGGCCGCGCTTGTTTGTACAGCATGTCTACCCGTCGGGGCAATTGAACCCTTGTCCCCTGCGCAACAAGTAGGAAGATTGGCCACTGTACTAAGCAGGAGCACACTCTTTCACACCCTGACTAAGCTACCGGTGAGAATAGATTAGCTAAGGCAAACGGGGAGAAAACGCAGCACAGGCTGCTTTGACCAATTTCGAGGCGCACAAAAGCGCCGTCCACTTTGTTCTTGGTCTTTCGGTCAAATTAGGTATGACTTGCAGACTGGCTTTCCATGTTTTCAAACGTTGCTTTTCCACAGAGTGAGAGAAGGGTGCACCGTTCCCAGCGGCACTGCAATACCGGGTCGATGCGTGGAGCGAACGGAGCAAGCCCCTTTTTCAACTCCTGGTTCTAAAAATCCGTTTAATATGTTGTCCCCTTATAGAGGACGTATCAGATATTAAACTGATAAGAACAGATACTACACTTGATCTTAGCCAAAAGGCCGAGAAGCGATAACCCCTGGCCGTTGGCAGCACAAGGCCGCCCCTCCGGTCCGGTCCGTCCTCGTCGGGGTGTCACAGTATTTTGCCATAACAACTGCTGGTGCTTAGCACCTCCGCCCACGGAGTCTCTGGTGTACTTGTTGACCTAGTTTTCTATTTCCTTGCACAACGGTACAGGGCTCAGCCAAAGTGCTAAGCCCGCCAAAAATACCTTTAACTCTTTGGTGTTACTCTCCACGGAAGTCTTTAGTAAAAGGCGAAAGACTTATGCGTTATGAAGAGAAACCAGAGTAAGCACAGCCTCCGGCCACAAGAGCAGCCAAAGACCCTAGTCGTCTCGGTCAACAGCTTCACGGTGCTCCCCGTTTGGCTAGCTGCATAGCAAAGTACAGGCCACGCCTTTGCTGGCACTCCACCCCGCCTTCTCAGGAGCTTAATCCAATCCGATGACCCGGAAACTCATGCGTAGCCATTGCGCGCAGGCTCCTAGAGCCACTGCAATGACTGGTCAATCCCCCGTGCTCAAAATCACTGGTCTTGTTGTGTTAAAGTGCGCAAAGCTTGAGGGGAACAGGCCGCGCTTGTTTGTACAGCATGTCTACCCGTCGGGGCAATTGAACCCTTGTCCCCTGCGCAACAAGTAGGAAGATTGGCCACTGTACTAAGCAGGAGCACACTCTTTCACACCCTGAATAAGCTACCGGTGAGAATAGATTAGCTAAGGCAAACGGGGAGAAAACGCAGCACAGGCTGCTTTGACCAATTTCGAGGCGCACAAAAGCGCCGTCCACTTTGTTCTTGGTCTTTCGGTCAAATTAGGTATGACTTGCAGACTGGCTTTCCATGTTTTCAAACGTTGCTTTTCCACAGAGTGAGAGAAGGGTGCACCGTTCCCAGCGGCACTGCAATACCGGGTCGATGCGTGGAGCGAACGGAGCAAGCCCCTTTTTCAACTCCTGGTTCTAAAAATCCGTTTAATATGTTGTCCCCTTATAGAGGACGTATCAGATATTAAACTGATAAGAACAGATACTACACTTGATCTTAGCCAAAAGGCCGAGAAGCGATAACCCCTGGCCGTTGGCAGCACAAGGCCGCCCCTCCGGTCCGGTCCGTCCTCGTCGGGGTGTCACAGTATTTTGCCATAACAACTGCTGGTGCTTAGCACCTCCGCCCACGGAGTCTCTGGTGTACTTGTTGACCTAGTTTTCTATTTCCTTGCACAACGGTACAGGGCTCAGCCAAAGTGCTAAGCCCGCCAAAAATACCTTTAACTCTTTGGTGTTACTCTCCACGGAAGTCTTTAGTAAAAGGCGAAAGACTTATGCGTTATGAAGAGAAACCAGAGTAAGCACAGCCTCCGGCCACAAGAGCAGCCAAAGACCCTAGTCGTCTCGGTCAACAGCTTCACGGTGCTCCCCGTTTGGCTAGCTGCATAGCAAAGTACAGGCCACGCCTTTGCTGGCACTCCACCCCGCCTTCTCAGGAGCTTAATCCAATCCGATGACCCGGAAACTCATGCGTAGCCATTGCGCGCAGGCTCCTAGAGCCACTGCAATGACTGGTCAATCCCCCGTGCTCAAAATCACTGGTCTTGTTGTGTTAAAGTGCGCAAAGCTTGAGGGGAACAGGCCGCGCTTGTTTGTACAGCATGTCTACCCGTCGGGGCAATTGAACCCTTGTCCCCTGCGCAACAAGTAGGAAGATTGGCCACTGTACTAAGCAGGAGCACACTCTTTCACACCCTGAATAAGCTACCGGTGAGAATAGATTAGCTAAGGCAAACGGGGAGAAAACGCAGCACAGGCTGCTTTGACCAATTTCGAGGCGCACAAAAGCGCCGTCCACTTTGTTCTTGGTCTTTCGGTCAAATTAGGTATGACTTGCAGACTGGCTTTCCATGTTTTCAAACGTTGCTTTTCCACAGAGTGAGAGAAGGGTGCACCGTTCCCAGCGGCACTGCAATACCGGGTCGATGCGTGGAGCGAACGGAGCAAGCCCCTTTTTCAACTCCTGGTTCTAAAAATCCGTTTAATATGTTGTCCCCTTATAGAGGACGTATCAGATATTAAACTGATAAGAACAGATACTACACTTGATCTTAGCCAAAAGGCCGAGAAGCGATAACCCCTGGCCGTTGGCAGCACAAGGCCGCCCCTCCGGTCCGGTCCGTCCTCGTCGGGGTGTCACAGTATTTTGCCATAACAACTGCTGGTGCTTAGCACCTCCGCCCACGGAGTCTCTGGTGTACTTGTTGACCTAGTTTTCTATTTCCTTGCACAACGGTACAGGGCTCAGCCAAAGTGCTAAGCCCGCCAAAAATACCTTTAACTCTTTGGTGTTACTCTCCACGGAAGTCTTTAGTAAAAGGCGAAAGACTTATGCGTTATGAAGAGAAACCAGAGTAAGCACAGCCTCCGGCCACAAGAGCAGCCAAAGACCCTAGTCGTCTCGGTCAACAGCTTCACGGTGCTCCCCGTTTGGCTAGCTGCATAGCAAAGTACAGGCCACGCCTTTGCTGGCACTCCACCCCGCCTTCTCAGGAGCTTAATCCAATCCGATGACCCGGAAACTCATGCGTAGCCATTGCGCGCAGGCTCCTAGAGCCACTGCAATGACTGGTCAATCCCCCGTGCTCAAAATCACTGGTCTTGTTGTGTTAAAGTGCGCAAAGCTTGAGGGGAACAGGCCGCGCTTGTTTGTACAGCATGTCTACCCGTCGGGGCAATTGAACCCTTGTCCCCTGCGCAACAAGTAGGAAGATTGGCCACTGTACTAAGCAGGAGCACACTCTTTCACACCCTGACTAAGCTACCGGTGAGAATAGATTAGCTAAGGCAAACGGGGAGAAAACGCAGCACAGGCTGCTTTGACCAATTTCGAGGCGCACAAAAGCGCCGTCCACTTTGTTCTTGGTCTTTCGGTCAAATTAGGTATGACTTGCAGACTGGCTTTCCATGTTTTCAAACGTTGCTTTTCCACAGAGTGAGAGAAGGGTGCACCGTTCCCAGCGGCACTGCAATACCGGGTCGATGCGTGGAGCGAACGGAGCAAGCCCCTTTTTCAACTCCTGGTTCTAAAAATCCGTTTAATATGTTGTCCCCTTATAGAGGACGTATCAGATATTAAACTGATAAGAACAGATACTACACTTGATCTTAGCCAAAAGGCCGAGAAGCGATAACCCCTGGCCGTTGGCAGCACAAGGCCGCCCCTCCGGTCCGGTCCGTCCTCGTCGGGGTGTCACAGTATTTTGCCATAACAACTGCTGGTGCTTAGCACCTCCGCCCACGGAGTCTCTGGTGTACTTGTTGACCTAGTTTTCTATTTCCTTGCACAACGGTACAGGGCTCAGCCAAAGTGCTAAGCCCGCCAAAAATACCTTTAACTCTTTGGTGTTACTCTCCACGGAAGTCTTTAGTAAAAGGCGAAAGACTTATGCGTTATGAAGAGAAACCAGAGTAAGCACAGCCTCCGGCCACAAGAGCAGCCAAAGACCCTAGTCGTCTCGGTCAACAGCTTCACGGTGCTCCCCGTTTGGCTAGCTGCATAGCAAAGTACAGGCCACGCCTTTGCTGGCACTCCACCCCGCCTTCTCAGGAGCTTAATCCAATCCGATGACCCGGAAACTCATGCGTAGCCATTGCGCGCAGGCTCCTAGAGCCACTGCAATGACTGGTCAATCCCCCGTGCTCAAAATCACTGGTCTTGTTGTGTTAAAGTGCGCAAAGCTTGAGGGGAACAGGCCGCGCTTGTTTGTACAGCATGTCTACCCGTCGGGGCAATTGAACCCTTGTCCCCTGCGCAACAAGTAGGAAGATTGGCCACTGTACTAAGCAGGAGCACACTCTTTCACACCCTGAATAAGCTACCGGTGAGAATAGATTAGCTAAGGCAAACGGGGAGAAAACGCAGCACAGGCTGCTTTGACCAATTTCGAGGCGCACAAAAGCGCCGTCCACTTTGTTCTTGGTCTTTCGGTCAAATTAGGTATGACTTGCAGACTGGCTTTCCATGTTTTCAAACGTTGCTTTTCCACAGAGTGAGAGAAGGGTGCACCGTTCCCAGCGGCACTGCAATACCGGGTCGATGCGTGGAGCGAACGGAGCAAGCCCCTTTTTCAACTCCTGGTTCTAAAAATCCGTTTAATATGTTGTCCCCTTATAGAGGACGTATCAGATATTAAACTGATAAGAACAGATACTACACTTGATCTTAGCCAAAAGGCCGAGAAGCGATAACCCCTGGCCGTTGGCAGCACAAGGCCGCCCCTCCGGTCCGGTCCGTCCTCGTCGGGGTGTCACAGTATTTTGCCATAACAACTGCTGGTGCTTAGCACCTCCGCCCACGGAGTCTCTGGTGTACTTGTTGACCTAGTTTTCTATTTCCTTGCACAACGGTACAGGGCTCAGCCAAAGTGCTAAGCCCGCCAAAAATACCTTTAACTCTTTGGTGTTACTCTCCACGGAAGTCTTTAGTAAAAGGCGAAAGACTTATGCGTTATGAAGAGAAACCAGAGTAAGCACAGCCTCCGGCCACAAGAGCAGCCAAAGACCCTAGTCGTCTCGGTCAACAGCTTCACGGTGCTCCCCGTTTGGCTAGCTGCATAGCAAAGTACAGGCCACGCCTTTGCTGGCACTCCACCCCGCCTTCTCAGGAGCTTAATCCAATCCGATGACCCGGAAACTCATGCGTAGCCATTGCGCGCAGGCTCCTAGAGCCACTGCAATGACTGGTCAATCCCCCGTGCTCAAAATCACTGGTCTTGTTGTGTTAAAGTGCGCAAAGCTTGAGGGGAACAGGCCGCGCTTGTTTGTACAGCATGTCTACCCGTCGGGGCAATTGAACCCTTGTCCCCTGCGCAACAAGTAGGAAGATTGGCCACTGTACTAAGCAGGAGCACACTCTTTCACACCCTGAATAAGCTACCGGTGAGAATAGATTAGCTAAGGCAAACGGGGAGAAAACGCAGCACAGGCTGCTTTGACCAATTTCGAGGCGCACAAAAGCGCCGTCCACTTTGTTCTTGGTCTTTCGGTCAAATTAGGTATGACTTGCAGACTGGCTTTCCATGTTTTCAAACGTTGCTTTTCCACAGAGTGAGAGAAGGGTGCACCGTTCCCAGCGGCACTGCAATACCGGGTCGATGCGTGGAGCGAACGGAGCAAGCCCCTTTTTCAACTCCTGGTTCTAAAAATCCGTTTAATATGTTGTCCCCTTATAGAGGACGTATCAGATATTAAACTGATAAGAACAGATACTACACTTGATCTTAGCCAAAAGGCCGAGAAGCGATAACCCCTGGCCGTTGGCAGCACAAGGCCGCCCCTCCGGTCCGGTCCGTCCTCGTCGGGGTGTCACAGTATTTTGCCATAACAACTGCTGGTGCTTAGCACCTCCGCCCACGGAGTCTCTGGTGTACTTGTTGACCTAGTTTTCTATTTCCTTGCACAACGGTACAGGGCTCAGCCAAAGTGCTAAGCCCGCCAAAAATACCTTTAACTCTTTGGTGTTACTCTCCACGGAAGTCTTTAGTAAAAGGCGAAAGACTTATGCGTTATGAAGAGAAACCAGAGTAAGCACAGCCTCCGGCCACAAGAGCAGCCAAAGACCCTAGTCGTCTCGGTCAACAGCTTCACGGTGCTCCCCGTTTGGCTAGCTGCATAGCAAAGTACAGGCCACGCCTTTGCTGGCACTCCACCCCGCCTTCTCAGGAGCTTAATCCAATCCGATGACCCGGAAACTCATGCGTAGCCATTGCGCGCAGGCTCCTAGAGCCACTGCAATGACTGGTCAATCCCCCGTGCTCAAAATCACTGGTCTTGTTGTGTTAAAGTGCGCAAAGCTTGAGGGGAACAGGCCGCGCTTGTTTGTACAGCATGTCTACCCGTCGGGGCAATTGAACCCTTGTCCCCTGCGCAACAAGTAGGAAGATTGGCCACTGTACTAAGCAGGAGCACACTCTTTCACACCCTGAATAAGCTACCGGTGAGAATAGATTAGCTAAGGCAAACGGGGAGAAAACGCAGCACAGGCTGCTTTGACCAATTTCGAGGCGCACAAAAGCGCCGTCCACTTTGTTCTTGGTCTTTCGGTCAAATTAGGTATGACTTGCAGACTGGCTTTCCATGTTTTCAAACGTTGCTTTTCCACAGAGTGAGAGAAGGGTGCACCGTTCCCAGCGGCACTGCAATACCGGGTCGATGCGTGGAGCGAACGGAGCAAGCCCCTTTTTCAACTCCTGGTTCTAAAAATCCGTTTAATATGTTGTCCCCTTATAGAGGACGTATCAGATATTAAACTGATAAGAACAGATACTACACTTGATCTTAGCCAAAAGGCCGAGAAGCGATAACCCCTGGCCGTTGGCAGCACAAGGCCGCCCCTCCGGTCCGGTCCGTCCTCGTCGGGGTGTCACAGTATTTTGCCATAACAACTGCTGGTGCTTAGCACCTCCGCCCACGGAGTCTCTGGTGTACTTGTTGACCTAGTTTTCTATTTCCTTGCACAACGGTACAGGGCTCAGCCAAAGTGCTAAGCCCGCCAAAAATACCTTTAACTCTTTGGTGTTACTCTCCACGGAAGTCTTTAGTAAAAGGCGAAAGACTTATGCGTTATGAAGAGAAACCAGAGTAAGCACAGCCTCCGGCCACAAGAGCAGCCAAAGACCCTAGTCGTCTCGGTCAACAGCTTCACGGTGCTCCCCGTTTGGCTAGCTGCATAGCAAAGTACAGGCCACGCCTTTGCTGGCACTCCACCCCGCCTTCTCAGGAGCTTAATCCAATCCGATGACCCGGAAACTCATGCGTAGCCATTGCGCGCAGGCTCCTAGAGCCACTGCAATGACTGGTCAATCCCCCGTGCTCAAAATCACTGGTCTTGTTGTGTTAAAGTGCGCAAAGCTTGAGGGGAACAGGCCGCGCTTGTTTGTACAGCATGTCTACCCGTCGGGGCAATTGAACCCTTGTCCCCTGTGCAACAAGTAGGAAGATTGGCCACTGTACTAAGCAGGAGCACACTCTTTCACACCCTGAATAAGCTACCGGTGAGAATAGATTAGCTAAGGCAAACGGGGAGAAAACGCAGCACAGGCTGCTTTGACCAATTTCGAGGCGCACAAAAGCGCCGTCCACTTTGTTCTTGGTCTTTCGGTCAAATTAGGTATGACTTGCAGACTGGCTTTCCATGTTTTCAAACGTTGCTTTTCCACAGAGTGAGAGAAGGGTGCACCGTTCCCAGCGGCACTGCAATACCGGGTCGATGCGTGGAGCGAACGGAGCAAGCCCCTTTTTCAACTCCTGGTTCTAAAAATCCGTTTAATATGTTGTCCCCTTATAGAGGACGTATCAGATATTAAACTGATAAGAACAGATACTACACTTGATCTTAGCCAAAAGGCCGAGAAGCGATAACCCCTGGCCGTTGGCAGCACAAGGCCGCCCCTCCGGTCCGGTCCGTCCTCGTCGGGGTGTCACAGTATTTTGCCATAACAACTGCTGGTGCTTAGCACCTCCACCCACGGAGTCTCTGGTGTACTTGTTGACCTAGTTTTCTATTTCCTTGCACAACGGTACAGGGCTCAGCCAAAGTGCTAAGCCCGCCAAAAATACCTTTAACTCTTTGGTGTTACTCTCCACGGAAGTCTTTAGTAAAAGGCGAAAGACTTATGCGTTATGAAGAGAAACCAGAGTAAGCACAGCCTCCGGCCACAAGAGCAGCCAAAGACCCTAGTCGTCTCGGTCAACAGCTTCACGGTGCTCCCCGTTTGGCTAGCTGCATAGCAAAGTACAGGCCACGCCTTTGCTGGCACTCCACCCCGCCTTCTCAGGAGCTTAATCCAATCCGATGACCCGGAAACTCATGCGTAGCCATTGCGCGCAGGCTCCTAGAGCCACTGCAATGACTGGTCAATCCCCCGTGCTCAAAATCACTGGTCTTGTTGTGTTAAAGTGCGCAAAGCTTGAGGGGAACAGGCCGCGCTTGTTTGTACAGCATGTCTACCCGTCGGGGCAATTGAACCCTTGTCCCCTGCGCAACAAGTAGGAAGATTGGCCACTGTACTAAGCAGGAGCACACTCTTTCACACCCTGAATAAGCTACCGGTGAGAATAGATTAGCTAAGGCAAACGGGGAGAAAACGCAGCACAGGCTGCTTTGACCAATTTCGAGGCGCACAAAAGCGCCGTCCACTTTGTTCTTGGTCTTTCGGTCAAATTAGGTATGACTTGCAGACTGGCTTTCTATGTTTTCAAACGTTGCTTTTCCACAGAGTGAGAGAAGGGTGCACCGTTCCCAGCGGCACTGCAATACCGGGTCGATGCGTGGAGCGAACGGAGCAAGCCCCTTTTTCAACTCCTGGTTCTAAAAATCCGTTTAATATGTTGTCCCCTTATAGAGGACGTATCAGATATTAAACTGATAAGAACAGATACTACACTTGATCTTAGCCAAAAGGCCGAGAAGCGATAACCCCTGGCCGTTGGCAGCACAAGGCCGCCCCTCCGGTCCGGTCCGTCCTCGTCGGGGTGTCACAGTATTTTGCCATAACAACTGCTGGTGCTTAGCACCTCCGCCCACGGAGTCTCTGGTGTACTTGTTGACCTAGTTTTCTATTTCCTTGCACAACGGTACAGGGCTCAGCCAAAGTGCTAAGCCCGCCAAAAATACCTTTAACTCTTTGGTGTTACTCTCCACGGAAGTCTTTAGTAAAAGGCGAAAGACTTATGCGTTATGAAGAGAAACCAGAGTAAGCACAGCCTCCGGCCACAAGAGCAGCCAAAGACCCTAGTCGTCTCGGTCAACAGCTTCACGGTGCTCCCCGTTTGGCTAGCTGCATAGCAAAGTACAGGCCACGCCTTTGCTGGCACTCCACCCCGCCTTCTCAGGAGCTTAATCCAATCCGATGACCCGGAAACTCATGCGTAGCCATTGCGCGCAGGCTCCTAGAGCCACTGCAATGACTGGTCAATCCCCCGTGCTCAAAATCACTGGTCTTGTTGTGTTAAAGTGCGCAAAGCTTGAGGGGAACAGGCCGCGCTTGTTTGTACAGCATGTCTACCCGTCGGGGCAATTGAACCCTTGTCCCCTGCGCAACAAGTAGGAAGATTGGCCACTGTACTAAGCAGGAGCACACTCTTTCACACCCTGAATAAGCTACCGGTGAGAATAGATTAGCTAAGGCAAACGGGGAGAAAACGCAGCACAGGCTGCTTTGACCAATTTCGAGGCGCACAAAAGCGCCGTCCACTTTGTTCTTGGTCTTTCGGTCAAATTAGGTATGACTTGCAGACTGGCTTTCCATGTTTTCAAACGTTGCTTTTCCACAGAGTGAGAGAAGGGTGCACCGTTCCCAGCGGCACTGCAATACCGGGTCGATGCGTGGAGCGAACGGAGCAAGCCCCTTTTTCAACTCCTGGTTCTAAAAATCCGTTTAATATGTTGTCCCCTTATAGAGGACGTATCAGATATTAAACTGATAAGAACAGATACTACACTTGATCTTAGCCAAAAGGCCGAGAAGCGATAACCCCTGGCCGTTGGCAGCACAAGGCCGCCCCTCCGGTCCGGTCCGTCCTCGTCGGGGTGTCACAGTATTTTGCCATAACAACTGCTGGTGCTTAGCACCTCCGCCCACGGAGTCTCTGGTGTACTTGTTGACCTAGTTTTCTATTTCCTTGCACAACGGTACAGGGCTCAGCCAAAGTGCTAAGCCCGCCAAAAATACCTTTAACTCTTTGGTGTTACTCTCCACGGAAGTCTTTAGTAAAAGGCGAAAGACTTATGCGTTATGAAGAGAAACCAGAGTAAGCACAGCCTCCGGCCACAAGAGCAGCCAAAGACCCTAGTCGTCTCGGTCAACAGCTTCACGGTGCTCCCCGTTTGGCTAGCTGCATAGCAAAGTACAGGCCACGCCTTTGCTGGCACTCCACCCCGCCTTCTCAGGAGCTTAATCCAATCCGATGACCCGGAAACTCATGCGTAGCCATTGCGCGCAGGCTCCTAGAGCCACTGCAATGACTGGTCAATCCCCCGTGCTCAAAATCACTGGTCTTGTTGTGTTAAAGTGCGCAAAGCTTGAGGGGAACAGGCCGCGCTTGTTTGTACAGCATGTCTACCCGTCGGGGCAATTGAACCCTTGTCCCCTGCGCAACAAGTAGGAAGATTGGCCACTGTACTAAGCAGGAGCACACTCTTTCACACCCTGAATAAGCTACCGGTGAGAATAGATTAGCTAAGGCAAACGGGGAGAAAACGCAGCACAGGCTGCTTTGACCAATTTCGAGGCGCACAAAAGCGCCGTCCACTTTGTTCTTGGTCTTTCGGTCAAATTAGGTATGACTTGCAGACTGGCTTTCCATGTTTTCAAACGTTGCTTTTCCACAGAGTGAGAGAAGGGTGCACCGTTCCCAGCGGCACTGCAATACCGGGTCGATGCGTGGAGCGAACGGAGCAAGCCCCTTTTTCAACTCCTGGTTCTAAAAATCCGTTTAATATGTTGTCCCCTTATAGAGGACGTATCAGATATTAAACTGATAAGAACAGATACTACACTTGATCTTAGCCAAAAGGCCGAGAAGCGATAACCCCTGGCCGTTGGCAGCACAAGGCCGCCCCTCCGGTCCGGTCCGTCCTCGTCGGGGTGTCACAGTATTTTGCCATAACAACTGCTGGTGCTTAGCACCTCCGCCCACGGAGTCTCTGGTGTACTTGTTGACCTAGTTTTCTATTTCCTTGCACAACGGTACAGGGCTCAGCCAAAGTGCTAAGCCCGCCAAAAATACCTTTAACTCTTTGGTGTTACTCTCCACGGAAGTCTTTAGTAAAAGGCGAAAGACTTATGCGTTATGAAGAGAAACCAGAGTAAGCACAGCCTCCGGCCACAAGAGCAGCCAAAGACCCTAGTCGTCTCGGTCAACAGCTTCACGGTGCTCCCCGTTTGGCTAGCTGCATAGCAAAGTACAGGCCACGCCTTTGCTGGCACTCCACCCCGCCTTCTCAGGAGCTTAATCCAATCCGATGACCCGGAAACTCATGCGTAGCCATTGCGCGCAGGCTCCTAGAGCCACTGCAATGACTGGTCAATCCCCCGTGCTCAAAATCACTGGTCTTGTTGTGTTAAAGTGCGCAAAGCTTGAGGGGAACAGGCCGCGCTTGTTTGTACAGCATGTCTACCCGTCGGGGCAATTGAACCCTTGTCCCCTGCGCAACAAGTAGGAAGATTGGCCACTGTACTAAGCAGGAGCACACTCTTTCACACCCTGAATAAGCTACCGGTGAGAATAGATTAGCTAAGGCAAACGGGGAGAAAACGCAGCACAGGCTGCTTTGACCAATTTCGAGGCGCACAAAAGCGCCGTCCACTTTGTTCTTGGTCTTTCGGTCAAATTAGGTATGACTTGCAGACTGGCTTTCCATGTTTTCAAACGTTGCTTTTCCACAGAGTGAGAGAAGGGTGCACCGTTCCCAGCGGCACTGCAATACCGGGTCGATGCGTGGAGCGAACGGAGCAAGCCCCTTTTTCAACTCCTGGTTCTAAAAATCCGTTTAATATGTTGTCCCCTTATAGAGGACGTATCAGATATTAAACTGATAAGAACAGATACTACACTTGATCTTAGCCAAAAGGCCGAGAAGCGATAACCCCTGGCCGTTGGCAGCACAAGGCCGCCCCTCCGGTCCGGTCCGTCCTCGTCGGGGTGTCACAGTATTTTGCCATAACAACTGCTGGTGCTTAGCACCTCCGCCCACGGAGTCTCTGGTGTACTTGTTGACCTAGTTTTCTATTTCCTTGCACAACGGTACAGGGCTCAGCCAAAGTGCTAAGCCCGCCAAAAATACCTTTAACTCTTTGGTGTTACTCTCCACGGAAGTCTTTAGTAAAAGGCGAAAGACTTATGCGTTATGAAGAGAAACCAGAGTAAGCACAGCCTCCGGCCACAAGAGCAGCCAAAGACCCTAGTCGTCTCGGTCAACAGCTTCACGGTGCTCCCCGTTTGGCTAGCTGCATAGCAAAGTACAGGCCACGCCTTTGCTGGCACTCCACCCCGCCTTCTCAGGAGCTTAATCCAATCCGATGACCCGGAAACTCATGCGTAGCCATTGCGCGCAGGCTCCTAGAGCCACTGCAATGACTGGTCAATCCCCCGTGCTCAAAATCACTGGTCTTGTTGTGTTAAAGTGCGCAAAGCTTGAGGGGAACAGGCCGCGCTTGTTTGTACAGCATGTCTACCCGTCGGGGCAATTGAACCCTTGTCCCCTGCGCAACAAGTAGGAAGATTGGCCACTGTACTAAGCAGGAGCACACTCTTTCACACCCTGAATAAGCTACCGGTGAGAATAGATTAGCTAAGGCAAACGGGGAGAAAACGCAGCACAGGCTGCTTTGACCAATTTCGAGGCGCACAAAAGCGCCGTCCACTTTGTTCTTGGTCTTTCGGTCAAATTAGGTATGACTTGCAGACTGGCTTTCCATGTTTTCAAACGTTGCTTTTCCACAGAGTGAGAGAAGGGTGCACCGTTCCCAGCGGCACTGCAATACCGGGTCGATGCGTGGAGCGAACGGAGCAAGCCCCTTTTTCAACTCCTGGTTCTAAAAATCCGTTTAATATGTTGTCCCCTTATAGAGGACGTATCAGATATTAAACTGATAAGAACAGATACTACACTTGATCTTAGCCAAAAGGCCGAGAAGCCATAACCCCTGGCCGTTGGCAGCACAAGGCCGCCCCTCCGGTCCGGTCCGTCCTCGTCGGGGTGTCACAGTATTTTGCCATAACAACTGCTGGTGCTTAGCACCTCCGCCCACGGAGTCTCTGGTGTACTTGTTGACCTAGTTTTCTATTTCCTTGCACAACGGTACAGGGCTCAGCCAAAGTGCTAAGCCCGCCAAAAATACCTTTAACTCTTTGGTGTTACTCTCCACGGAAGTCTTTAGTAAAAGGCGAAAGACTTATGCGTTATGAAGAGAAACCAGAGTAAGCACAGCCTCCGGCCACAAGAGCAGCCAAAGACCCTAGTCGTCTCGGTCAACAGCTTCACGGTGCTCCCCGTTTGGCTAGCTGCATAGCAAAGTACAGGCCACGCCTTTGCTGGCACTCCACCCCGCCTTCTCAGGAGCTTAATCCAATCCGATGACCCGGAAACTCATGCGTAGCCATTGCGCGCAGGCTCCTAGAGCCACTGCAATGACTGGTCAATCCCCCGTGCTCAAAATCACTGGTCTTGTTGTGTTAAAGTGCGCAAAGCTTGAGGGGAACAGGCCGCGCTTGTTTGTACAGCATGTCTACCCGTCGGGGCAATTGAACCCTTGTCCCCTGCGCAACAAGTAGGAAGATTGGCCACTGTACTAAGCAGGAGCACACTCTTTCACACCCTGAATAAGCTACCGGTGAGAATAGATTAGCTAAGGCAAACGGGGAGAAAACGCAGCACAGGCTGCTTTGACCAATTTCGAGGCGCACAAAAGCGCCGTCCACTTTGTTCTTGGTCTTTCGGTCAAATTAGGTATGACTTGCAGACTGGCTTTCTATGTTTTCAAACGTTGCTTTTCCACAGAGTGAGAGAAGGGTGCACCGTTCCCAGCGGCACTGCAATACCGGGTCGATGCGTGGAGCGAACGGAGCAAGCCCCTTTTTCAACTCCTGGTTCTAAAAATCCGTTTAATATGTTGTCCCCTTATAGAGGACGTATCAGATATTAAACTGATAAGAACAGATACTACACTTGATCTTAGCCAAAAGGCCGAGAAGCGATAACCCCTGGCCGTTGGCAGCACAAGGCCGCCCCTCCGGTCCGGTCCGTCCTCGTCGGGGTGTCACAGTATTTTGCCATAACAACTGCTGGTGCTTAGCACCTCCGCCCACGGAGTCTCTGGTGTACTTGTTGACCTAGTTTTCTATTTCCTTGCACAACGGTACAGGGCTCAGCCAAAGTGCTAAGCCCGCCAAAAATACCTTTAACTCTTTGGTGTTACTCTCCACGGAAGTCTTTAGTAAAAGGCGAAAGACTTATGCGTTATGAAGAGAAACCAGAGTAAGCACAGCCTCCGGCCACAAGAGCAGCCAAAGACCCTAGTCGTCTCGGTCAACAGCTTCACGGTGCTCCCCGTTTGGCTAGCTGCATAGCAAAGTACAGGCCACGCCTTTGCTGGCACTCCACCCCGCCTTCTCAGGAGCTTAATCCAATCCGATGACCCGGAAACTCATGCGTAGCCATTGCGCGCAGGCTCCTAGAGCCACTGCAATGACTGGTCAATCCCCCGTGCTCAAAATCACTGGTCTTGTTGTGTTAAAGTGCGCAAAGCTTGAGGGGAACAGGCCGCGCTTGTTTGTACAGCATGTCTACCCGTCGGGGCAATTGAACCCTTGTCCCCTGCGCAACAAGTAGGAAGATTGGCCACTGTACTAAGCAGGAGCACACTCTTTCACACCCTGAATAAGCTACCGGTGAGAATAGATTAGCTAAGGCAAACGGGGAGAAAACGCAGCACAGGCTGCTTTGACCAATTTCGAGGCGCACAAAAGCGCCGTCCACTTTGTTCTTGGTCTTTCGGTCAAATTAGGTATGACTTGCAGACTGGCTTTCCATGTTTTCAAACGTTGCTTTTCCACAGAGTGAGAGAAGGGTGCACCGTTCCCAGCGGCACTGCAATACCGGGTCGATGCGTGGAGCGAACGGAGCAAGCCCCTTTTTCAACTCCTGGTTCTAAAAATCCGTTTAATATGTTGTCCCCTTATAGAGGACGTATCAGATATTAAACTGATAAGAACAGATACTACACTTGATCTTAGCCAAAAGGCCGAGAAGCGATAACCCCTGGCCGTTGGCAGCACAAGGCCGCCCCTCCGGTCCGGTCCGTCCTCGTCGGGGTGTCACAGTATTTTGCCATAACAACTGCTGGTGCTTAGCACCTCCGCCCACGGAGTCTCTGGTGTACTTGTTGACCTAGTTTTCTATTTCCTTGCACAACGGTACAGGGCTCAGCCAAAGTGCTAAGCCCGCCAAAAATACCTTTAACTCTTTGGTGTTACTCTCCACGGAAGTCTTTAGTAAAAGGCGAAAGACTTATGCGTTATGAAGAGAAACCAGAGTAAGCACAGCCTCCGGCCACAAGAGCAGCCAAAGACCCTAGTCGTCTCGGTCAACAGCTTCACGGTGCTCCCCGTTTGGCTAGCTGCATAGCAAAGTACAGGCCACGCCTTTGCTGGCACTCCACCCCGCCTTCTCAGGAGCTTAATCCAATCCGATGACCCGGAAACTCATGCGTAGCCATTGCGCGCAGGCTCCTAGAGCCACTGCAATGACTGGTCAATCCCCCGTGCTCAAAATCACTGGTCTTGTTGTGTTAAAGTGCGCAAAGCTTGAGGGGAACAGGCCGCGCTTGTTTGTACAGCATGTCTACCCGTCGGGGCAATTGAACCCTTGTCCCCTGCGCAACAAGTAGGAAGATTGGCCACTGTACTAAGCAGGAGCACACTCTTTCACACCCTGAATAAGCTACCGGTGAGAATAGATTAGCTAAGGCAAACGGGGAGAAAACGCAGCACAGGCTGCTTTGACCAATTTCGAGGCGCACAAAAGCGCCGTCCACTTTGTTCTTGGTCTTTCGGTCAAATTAGGTATGACTTGCAGACTGGCTTTCCATGTTTTCAAACGTTGCTTTTCCACAGAGTGAGAGAAGGGTGCACCGTTCCCAGCGGCACTGCAATACCGGGTCGATGCGTGGAGCGAACGGAGCAAGCCCCTTTTTCAACTCCTGGTTCTAAAAATCCGTTTAATATGTTGTCCCCTTATAGAGGACGTATCAGATATTAAACTGATAAGAACAGATACTACACTTGATCTTAGCCAAAAGGCCGAGAAGCGATAACCCCTGGCCGTTGGCAGCACAAGGCCGCCCCTCCGGTCCGGTCCGTCCTCGTCGGGGTGTCACAGTATTTTGCCATAACAACTGCTGGTGCTTAGCACCTCCGCCCACGGAGTCTCTGGTGTACTTGTTGACCTAGTTTTCTATTTCCTTGCACAACGGTACAGGGCTCAGCCAAAGTGCTAAGCCCGCCAAAAATACCTTTAACTCTTTGGTGTTACTCTCCACGGAAGTCTTTAGTAAAAGGCGAAAGACTTATGCGTTATGAAGAGAAACCAGAGTAAGCACAGCCTCCGGCCACAAGAGCAGCCAAAGACCCTAGTCGTCTCGGTCAACAGCTTCACGGTGCTCCCCGTTTGGCTAGCTGCATAGCAAAGTACAGGCCACGCCTTTGCTGGCACTCCACCCCGCCTTCTCAGGAGCTTAATCCAATCCGATGACCCGGAAACTCATGCGTAGCCATTGCGCGCAGGCTCCTAGAGCCACTGCAATGACTGGTCAATCCCCCGTGCTCAAAATCACTGGTCTTGTTGTGTTAAAGTGCGCAAAGCTTGAGGGGAACAGGCCGCGCTTGTTTGTACAGCATGTCTACCCGTCGGGGCAATTGAACCCTTGTCCCCTGCGCAACAAGTAGGAAGATTGGCCACTGTACTAAGCAGGAGCACACTCTTTCACACCCTGAATAAGCTACCGGTGAGAATAGATTAGCTAAGGCAAACGGGGAGAAAACGCAGCACAGGCTGCTTTGACCAATTTCGAGGCGCACAAAAGCGCCGTCCACTTTGTTCTTGGTCTTTCGGTCAAATTAGGTATGACTTGCAGACTGGCTTTCCATGTTTTCAAACGTTGCTTTTCCACAGAGTGAGAGAAGGGTGCACCGTTCCCAGCGGCACTGCAATACCGGGTCGATGCGTGGAGCGAACGGAGCAAGCCCCTTTTTCAACTCCTGGTTCTAAAAATCCGTTTAATATGTTGTCCCCTTATAGAGGACGTATCAGATATTAAACTGATAAGAACAGATACTACACTTGATCTTAGCCAAAAGGCCGAGAAGCGATAACCCCTGGCCGTTGGCAGCACAAGGCCGCCCCTCCGGTCCGGTCCGTCCTCGTCGGGGTGTCACAGTATTTTGCCATAACAACTGCTGGTGCTTAGCACCTCCGCCCACGGAGTCTCTGGTGTACTTGTTGACCTAGTTTTCTATTTCCTTGCACAACGGTACAGGGCTCAGCCAAAGTGCTAAGCCCGCCAAAAATACCTTTAACTCTTTGGTGTTACTCTCCACGGAAGTCTTTAGTAAAAGGCGAAAGACTTATGCGTTATGAAGAGAAACCAGAGTAAGCACAGCCTCCGGCCACAAGAGCAGCCAAAGACCCTAGTCGTCTCGGTCAACAGCTTCACGGTGCTCCCCGTTTGGCTAGCTGCATAGCAAAGTACAGGCCACGCCTTTGCTGGCACTCCACCCCGCCTTCTCAGGAGCTTAATCCAATCCGATGACCCGGAAACTCATGCGTAGCCATTGCGCGCAGGCTCCTAGAGCCACTGCAATGACTGGTCAATCCCCCGTGCTCAAAATCACTGGTCTTGTTGTGTTAAAGTGCGCAAAGCTTGAGGGGAACAGGCCGCGCTTGTTTGTACAGCATGTCTACCCGTCGGGGCAATTGAACCCTTGTCCCCTGCGCAACAAGTAGGAAGATTGGCCACTGTACTAAGCAGGAGCACACTCTTTCACACCCTGAATAAGCTACCGGTGAGAATAGATTAGCTAAGGCAAACGGGGAGAAAACGCAGCACAGGCTGCTTTGACCAATTTCGAGGCGCACAAAAGCGCCGTCCACTTTGTTCTTGGTCTTTCGGTCAAATTAGGTATGACTTGCAGACTGGCTTTCCATGTTTTCAAACGTTGCTTTTCCACAGAGTGAGAGAAGGGTGCACCGTTCCCAGCGGCACTGCAATACCGGGTCGATGCGTGGAGCGAACGGAGCAAGCCCCTTTTTCAACTCCTGGTTCTAAAAATCCGTTTAATATGTTGTCCCCTTATAGAGGACGTATCAGATATTAAACTGATAAGAACAGATACTACACTTGATCTTAGCCAAAAGGCCGAGAAGCCATAACCCCTGGCCGTTGGCAGCACAAGGCCGCCCCTCCGGTCCGGTCCGTCCTCGTCGGGGTGTCACAGTATTTTGCCATAACAACTGCTGGTGCTTAGCACCTCCGCCCACGGAGTCTCTGGTGTACTTGTTGACCTAGTTTTCTATTTCCTTGCACAACGGTACAGGGCTCAGCCAAAGTGCTAAGCCCGCCAAAAATACCTTTAACTCTTTGGTGTTACTCTCCACGGAAGTCTTTAGTAAAAGGCGAAAGACTTATGCGTTATGAAGAGAAACCAGAGTAAGCACAGCCTCCGGCCACAAGAGCAGCCAAAGACCCTAGTCGTCTCGGTCAACAGCTTCACGGTGCTCCCCGTTTGGCTAGCTGCATAGCAAAGTACAGGCCACGCCTTTGCTGGCACTCCACCCCGCCTTCTCAGGAGCTTAATCCAATCCGATGACCCGGAAACTCATGCGTAGCCATTGCGCGCAGGCTCCTAGAGCCACTGCAATGACTGGTCAATCCCCCGTGCTCAAAATCACTGGTCTTGTTGTGTTAAAGTGCGCAAAGCTTGAGGGGAACAGGCCGCGCTTGTTTGTACAGCATGTCTACCCGTCGGGGCAATTGAACCCTTGTCCCCTGCGCAACAAGTAGGAAGATTGGCCACTGTACTAAGCAGGAGCACACTCTTTCACACCCTGAATAAGCTACCGGTGAGAATAGATTAGCTAAGGCAAACGGGGAGAAAACGCAGCACAGGCTGCTTTGACCAATTTCGAGGCGCACAAAAGCGCCGTCCACTTTGTTCTTGGTCTTTCGGTCAAATTAGGTATGACTTGCAGACTGGCTTTCCATGTTTTCAAACGTTGCTTTTCCACAGAGTGAGAGAAGGGTGCACCGTTCCCAGCGGCACTGCAATACCGGGTCGATGCGTGGAGCGAACGGAGCAAGCCCCTTTTTCAACTCCTGGTTCTAAAAATCCGTTTAATATGTTGTCCCCTTATAGAGGACGTATCAGATATTAAACTGATAAGAACAGATACTACACTTGATCTTAGCCAAAAGGCCGAGAAGCGATAACCCCTGGCCGTTGGCAGCACAAGGCCGCCCCTCCGGTCCGGTCCGTCCTCGTCGGGGTGTCACAGTATTTTGCCATAACAACTGCTGGTGCTTAGCACCTCCGCCCACGGAGTCTCTGGTGTACTTGTTGACCTAGTTTTCTATTTCCTTGCACAACGGTACAGGGCTCAGCCAAAGTGCTAAGCCCGCCAAAAATACCTTTAACTCTTTGGTGTTACTCTCCACGGAAGTCTTTAGTAAAAGGCGAAAGACTTATGCGTTATGAAGAGAAACCAGAGTAAGCACAGCCTCCGGCCACAAGAGCAGCCAAAGACCCTAGTCGTCTCGGTCAACAGCTTCACGGTGCTCCCCGTTTGGCTAGCTGCATAGCAAAGTACAGGCCACGCCTTTGCTGGCACTCCACCCCGCCTTCTCAGGAGCTTAATCCAATCCGATGACCCGGAAACTCATGCGTAGCCATTGCGCGCAGGCTCCTAGAGCCACTGCAATGACTGGTCAATCCCCCGTGCTCAAAATCACTGGTCTTGTTGTGTTAAAGTGCGCAAAGCTTGAGGGGAACAGGCCGCGCTTGTTTGTACAGCATGTCTACCCGTCGGGGCAATTGAACCCTTGTCCCCTGCGCAACAAGTAGGAAGATTGGCCACTGTACTAAGCAGGAGCACACTCTTTCACACCCTGAATAAGCTACCGGTGAGAATAGATTAGCTAAGGCAAACGGGGAGAAAACGCAGCACAGGCTGCTTTGACCAATTTCGAGGCGCACAAAAGCGCCGTCCACTTTGTTCTTGGTCTTTCGGTCAAATTAGGTATGACTTGCAGACTGGCTTTCCATGTTTTCAAACGTTGCTTTTCCACAGAGTGAGAGAAGGGTGCACCGTTCCCAGCGGCACTGCAATACCGGGTCGATGCGTGGAGCGAACGGAGCAAGCCCCTTTTTCAACTCCTGGTTCTAAAAATCCGTTTAATATGTTGTCCCCTTATAGAGGACGTATCAGATATTAAACTGATAAGAACAGATTTTTTCTTTCGAAAAAATTTATTGACACTTTTTTCAAAAAGTCGTACACTGTATACAATCATAAAATCCTTCACAAACACACATCTTTTCAAAATACAACAAACAAATAAATATGAATACTCTGTAAAACCACGTTCCTTTGTTTAAAACAATAAAAGCAATTGTTTAAAGTGGATTACAGATAAGATAACATTGTATTAAAAGTTGTGGATAATAAATAAATAAATGAATCAATAAATAATTGTCTCTGTGTATATCAGTGTACATTCGTTGTGCAGGGGCGGGATGAGTCCCTAACAAGGATCAACTCATCCCGCTCTCCCCAACAGCTTTGGGTCTCTCGGAACCTGTTCCTGGTGCTCAGAGGGGACCCTCTCCCTTCTGCTCCTTCCCACCTGCCACACCCGGAGAGCCAGGCCGCCGCTGCCTTGACCCTTTATTTGTGTGGCTCCGGCTCCCACGTCCGAATGGGCACAGAGGCGATTCTTCTTTGTGGCTGCGTCCTAGGCCTGCCGCCTGCAGCGACGGCTGCTTGCACCGCCGCTGTGGCCATCTGGATCGCAGCCACGGGGGGGATCTGCATGTGCTTCCTTACCAGCAGGTTTCTGGAGGTCCATATGGCGTCTTTGATGGCGGCCAGGGTGAGCCACTGTTTGGCAAAGTCTGCTGGTAATGTTTGTTCCTGGCCCACCCCGTACAGCACTAGCTGTGCTGTCAGGACCTCCCCTGCTGGTAAGTACGGGAATTTTAGGGAGCCGGCCATTGCCCACTGGTCTACAGCAGCGCTGCACTCCCAGAGCAGATGCCTCACCGACTCAGGCGCGCCACACCCCGGTCGGGGGCAAGTTGAGAGCGTTGACATGCCCCGGGAGTGCATTACGGACCTGACTGGGAGGATCTCATGAGCCACCATCCACGACAGGTCCCGGAGTCTGTTCGGGAGGGCGGGATGGTTTACGTTGCGCCAAACTGTTGAGGACTCACCTATTGTGAGCCCGCGCACTGGATACATTGATTCCCGCTCCTGCACAACAGAGAGAAGAGAGCGATGGTGGGTTAAAATAGACAGCTCCTCTTGCTCTAGTTTAAAATGCTTTAAGAATTTCCGGATAAAAGCGTAGGCCGGTGGCAGATTAAAAGACACAGGTACTCTAAGATCAATGGGTAAAACTTTTAGGTGTCTGAGGTAGGACCCCATCCAGAATCGTGCCATTGCTGTCGTTTTGTCATCTCTGGATGGGGCTGTGGCGTAGGTGATGTGCAGGGTGCTGTATCGGCTTCCTAAAAACTGGTGTAGGTCCGGGACTCCCTTTCCTCCTTTCTCTTTCGGCTTTTTCATCACCTCTCTCCTCAGCCTCTCCCACTTGGACCCCCACAGGAAATAAAAGATGGCGCGTTCCAGATCTAAAAGCACTCTTCGTGGTGGGATAAAAACAGAACTGATTAATAAAAGCAAAGGTAAAATCACTGCTTTAATGATTAAAACCTTTCCTTCCATTGTCAGTCTTCTAAGTCCCCAGTACCCTAGTCTCTGTCTAACTTTCCCTACCACGTCTGGCCAGTTTCCTTTTCCTCCCCCCTCCCTGTCAAATTTAACCCCCAGTATTTTTTGGTCAGTCTGGGTCACAGTCACGGGGAGTCCTGTCGTCTCGGTCGCTGTCCACGGTCCGTAAGTTTGGGCTTGAGTCTTATCTCGGTTAAGCTTTGACCCAGAGGCCTGTCCGAACCAGTCAGTCAAGTCCAGTGTCCTGTTGACAGATAAAAGGTCAGTACATAAAATGTTAAAATCGTCCATATATATTGCACATTTGGTGGTCAATCCCCCGCTCCCCGGGATTGCCACCCCATTGATTCTTTGGTCCCTTCTCAAGATCTGTGCCAACGGCTCTATACAGGTCACGTAGAGGAGGGCTGATAACGGACAACCCTGACGGACACCGCAGTGTATGTTAACTGCTTTTGTTAGATGCCCATTAACAACAAATCTGCTGGTAATGTCCCGGTACAGCAATCCCACCCAAGCTATAAACCTTTCTGGAAACCCCATTTTTTGCAGTACCTGGAAAAGGTACTGGTGCGAGATCCGATCAAAGGCTTTCTCAAAATCTAAATTTAGGACTACTAGCCGGATGTTTCTGTCTCTCGCATAACAGATGGTGTCTCGGATCAGTACGAGGCTGTCGGTGATCTTCCTCCCCGGGATGGCACAGGCTTGATCCGGGTGAATCACCTCCTCTAAAACCAGGGACATACGAGCAGATAAAAGTTTACTAAAAAGTTTGCAGTCAAGATTTAAGAGGGTGATAGGTCTCCAGTTTTTCAGTTCAGTCCTGTCATTTTTTTTGTATAGTAGAGTCACTATCCCTGCTCTAAAACTGTCAGGTAGTCTGTCTAGTCCTTCGAAATCCATAAAAACAGAAAGTAGGTCCGGTGCTAAAATGTCCCAAAAAGTCAGATAAAAGTCCAAGGGAAGCCCGTCTTCTCCTGGGGACTTCCCTTTCTTAAAATTTTGTACACATTTATCTAACTCTAAAAGGGTAAAACCTTGGGTTAAAAGCACACTGTCCTTTACTGTTTTGTCAATGAATTTTAAAACCTCTGTCATGGTGTCTGTTTTAATATTTTTTTCTTTGTAAAGATCCCCGTAAAAGCTCTCTATAGTGTCTTTGATTTCTTCTGTTGTGTTTGCTGTGTACCCACTTTCTTTTTTTAGTTGTAAAATACCCCCCCCTTTGTTGACAATTTTCTTAAAAAAATATCTGGTACACTTTTCCCCTTCCTCGATCTCCCTTTCTTTACTTCTTAGAATGACACCCTTACTTTTAATGTCTGCTAAAACCGACATTTCTGTTTTGACTTGTTTAATATCTTCGCTAAAATCCATGCCCTGTTGCTGTAGTTTAAAATAGCGCTGTAGTCGCTTCTGCAGTCCCAGCATGCGTCTGTTTTCCTTATCTTTTTTCTTTTGACCTGCCTTTCTAAAAAAAGTCTGGGTCTTTCCCTTCACCATTTCCCACCAGTGTGCACGTGTGTCGTACAAGTCTTGAAGGGTCTGCCACTCTTTATACTGCTCCCTGAACTGGCTAACTAACTCCCTATCCTCTAACAGGGAGCAGTTGAGCTTCCACAGACCACTTCCTGTTGTCAAACCCGAAAAAGGTGAGAGGGTGCAGGAGAGCATTATGTGATCAGAGAAGAAAACAGGGGTCAATCTAGCATCGGTTGGCGGGCAGTCCCTTGTAAAAATATAGTCTATGCGAGAGGCTCTGTTGCCGTCACCACTGAACCAGGTGAAGCCTTCCTCTCCGGGATGCATGATTTTAAAACAGTCTTGGAGTTTAAAATCCCTGCATAAACCCTGCAATAAACACGATGTTTTATCAATTTTAAAATCCTCCCCTGCCCCCTTCCTATCCTTGCTGGATAAAACACAGTTAAAATCCCCTCCTACCACTAGCGGTGCCCTACCCAGCAAGTGGGACTGCAGGTCTTCTAAAAGGTCATACCTGTCGTTTCTGTCGTTAAAACCATAAATATTTAGTACGTTAAAATCCTTTCCCATGTACGTCAGATGTGCTAAAAGTGCCCGCCCGTCTCTCACCACAGTGCTGCCCTTCACCAGAATAGAGGGGTTTTTAATTAAAATGGCCACTCCATCGTTCCTGTTTTCATTTGATCCGCTCCATATGGATTCTTGTGGCCACTTCTCCTCCCATTCCCTGTAGTGTTTTAAAAACGGTATGGCACACTCCTGGAGTAAAAACACATCTGCATTAAAAGCACTCAGAAAGGATAAAACTGTTGTGGCTCTAACTCCTGACCTCACACTTCTCACATTGAGGGTGGAAATGATGAGGGTCATGTGTATTATGTTTAAAACAACAGGCATGACAGTTTAAAAGAATTGAAATAACAGGGTTAAAAACCTAAAAGAGAAATGCAGCTAACCAAATAATTGTGAATGCAGCTCTTCCTTTCCCTTTATGGGGGAAAGGGGAGGGGTCTGAGCTCCATTCCCTTTCCGGACTCTGGCAGCTGGTCTTGGGGGTAATGCCGCGTTCAGTACTGAGTCCTTGGGGGTTGATTGCAGAGCTACATTTAAAAAGGAGACCTGGTTTGGAGAACTGGAGGGGAAGACTCTGGACTCCTCCACAGACGAGCTGTCTGAGGGGTACACAGCTCTCCCCCTCTTCTCTGAGGCTCCAGGAGTCTCAGGGGACAGTTCTGAAGCAGGCCTCTTGATTTGCTGGGCATCGGGGAGGGGGCCATCATTTCCAGTTCCGCTCTCTGCCTGCATTGCCTCCTCTCCCTCAGCACTCTCCATTTGTGGGGCAATAACAGGCCCCTCCCCCTCTCCCGCCTCACCTGATCCCTCTCCTCCAACCACAGGATTTGGCGGGAGATTTGAATTTTCTAGCCCAGCCTTTTCAATTTGCTCTCCAACTGCCTCCCTTTGTCCACCATCTTGTTCCTCATTCTCGGCCTTCTTGTTAGCCTTTAGCTTGTTGGCAAAGGATTTTGGGCAATCTCTGAAGATATGATTTGACTCTCCACAAAGATTACACTTTCTGCCATTTGGACACTGCTCAAAAGCATGCCCAATTTCTCTACACTTCCCACAAACAATTTTTTGGCACGCTTCTACCAGGTGCCCATGCTCACCACACTTGCGGCAGAGCTTGGGTTGTCCCTGGTAGTGAATGTAGCCTCTGTTGTCTCCCAGAACTATCATTGATGGCAGATGTTTCAGGCCCTGGTAGCCCTGGGGGTCCTGCCATTGTTGAATGGGGACCCTCCAGGCGCAAGTCCAAATGCCATCCTCATCTCTCACTTTGGTAGCCTGGCCCTTAACAGTGCAATATCTTCCCAGCCACAAACAAATGTCATCTGCATTCACTGTCTCATTGAACATTCTGACAATAACCACTTTTGAGGCATTGTCAGTCAGTTTCTCTACATTGAAAGCAGAAAACTGGGTTTTTACCTTTTCAAAGCGTGTCCAAAATTCTCTATGCACAATCGCGGATCCGAAACTTACATCGAATCCTTTGTTGAAGGGAAGGGTCAAAATACAATTCAAGTCCTTTGCCGTGAAACCTAATGCCTTTTGTATGAGCTTCCTGGAGAAGTCCATTCTGGACATCTCCAGGAGCCTGCCATCTTTTTCTTTAAACTTAAAACGCACGCTGTGGTGCCTCCGCATGCCGGCATGGCCAGCCGACATGGTGGGGACACCACACGTTAAGAACAATTAAGAAAACTAAACCACCACGTACAAAAACCAAAGAACTAAAAACAGGGCTAAAAAGGAGAATAAAACAGTGAAATCACTCCTAAAAGGTGAAATACAAAACACTTACCTTTTCTCGGGTGGTTTGGTCTTGGTGAAGGTCTCACAGAGGGCAGGCAAGCAAAGACTCTGAGCCGATGAATTCCTGTTGGTGAAAGAAATACAACCACAAAAAATTGTAATATTTTTCACTTTAGGAATAAATATATTATCCTCCCAAGTGTGGGTAACAATCAATGCCACAAACAGGCAAGAATTTTTACCACCAGCAGGAGGCGATCGCAGTCTTAGCCAAAAGGCCGAGAAGCGATAACCCCTGGCCGTTGGCAGCACAAGGCCGCCCCTCCGGTCCGGTCCGTCCTCGTCGGGGTGTCACAGTATTTTGCCATAACAACTGCTGGTGCTTAGCACCTCCGCCCACGGAGTCTCTGGTGTACTTGTTGACCTAGTTTTCTATTTCCTTGCACAACGGTACAGGGCTCAGCCAAAGTGCTAAGCCCGCCAAAAATACCTTTAACTCTTTGGTGTTACTCTCCACGGAAGTCTTTAGTAAAAGGCGAAAGACTTATGCGTTATGAAGAGAAACCAGAGTAAGCACAGCCTCCGGCCACAAGAGCAGCCAAAGACCCTAGTCGTCTCGGTCAACAGCTTCACGGTGCTCCCCGTTTGGCTAGCTGCATAGCAAAGTACAGGCCACGCCTTTGCTGGCACTCCACCCCGCCTTCTCAGGAGCTTAATCCAATCCGATGACCCGGAAACTCATGCGTAGCCATTGCGCGCAGGCTCCTAGAGCCACTGCAATGACTGGTCAATCCCCCGTGCTCAAAATCACTGGTCTTGTTGTGTTAAAGTGCGCAAAGCTTGAGGGGAACAGGCCGCGCTTGTTTGTACAGCATGTCTACCCGTCGGGGCAATTGAACCCTTGTCCCCTGCGCAACAAGTAGGAAGATTGGCCACTGTACTAAGCAGGAGCACACTCTTTCACACCCTGACTAAGCTACCGGTGAGAATAGATTAGCTAAGGCAAACGGGGAGAAAACGCAGCACAGGCTGCTTTGACCAATTTCGAGGCGCACAAAAGCGCCGTCCACTTTGTTCTTGGTCTTTCGGTCAAATTAGGTATGACTTGCAGACTGGCTTTCCATGTTTTCAAACGTTGCTTTTCCACAGAGTGAGAGAAGGGTGCACCGTTCCCAGCGGCACTGCAATACCGGGTCGATGCGTGGAGCGAACGGAGCAAGCCCCTTTTTCAACTCCTGGTTCTAAAAATCCGTTTAATATGTTGTCCCCTTATAGAGGACGTATCAGATATTAAACTGATAAGAACAGATACTACACTTGATCTTAGCCAAAAGGCCGAGAAGCGATAACCCCTGGCCGTTGGCAGCACAAGGCCGCCCCTCCGGTCCGGTCCGTCCTCGTCGGGGTGTCACAGTATTTTGCCATAACAACTGCTGGTGCTTAGCACCTCCGCCCACGGAGTCTCTGGTGTACTTGTTGACCTAGTTTTCTATTTCCTTGCACAACGGTACAGGGCTCAGCCAAAGTGCTAAGCCCGCCAAAAATACCTTTAACTCTTTGGTGTTACTCTCCACGGAAGTCTTTAGTAAAAGGCGAAAGACTTATGCGTTATGAAGAGAAACCAGAGTAAGCACAGCCTCCGGCCACAAGAGCAGCCAAAGACCCTAGTCGTCTCGGTCAACAGCTTCACGGTGCTCCCCGTTTGGCTAGCTGCATAGCAAAGTACAGGCCACGCCTTTGCTGGCACTCCACCCCGCCTTCTCAGGAGCTTAATCCAATCCGATGACCCGGAAACTCATGCGTAGCCATTGCGCGCAGGCTCCTAGAGCCACTGCAATGACTGGTCAATCCCCCGTGCTCAAAATCACTGGTCTTGTTGTGTTAAAGTGCGCAAAGCTTGAGGGGAACAGGCCGCGCTTGTTTGTACAGCATGTCTACCCGTCGGGGCAATTGAACCCTTGTCCCCTGCGCAACAAGTAGGAAGATTGGCCACTGTACTAAGCAGGAGCACACTCTTTCACACCCTGAATAAGCTACCGGTGAGAATAGATTAGCTAAGGCAAACGGGGAGAAAACGCAGCACAGGCTGCTTTGACCAATTTCGAGGCGCACAAAAGCGCCGTCCACTTTGTTCTTGGTCTTTCGGTCAAATTAGGTATGACTTGCAGACTGGCTTTCCATGTTTTCAAACGTTGCTTTTCCACAGAGTGAGAGAAGGGTGCACCGTTCCCAGCGGCACTGCAATACCGGGTCGATGCGTGGAGCGAACGGAGCAAGCCCCTTTTTCAACTCCTGGTTCTAAAAATCCGTTTAATATGTTGTCCCCTTATAGAGGACGTATCAGATATTAAACTGATAAGAACAGATACTACACTTGATCTTAGCCAAAAGGCCGAGAAGCGATAACCCCTGGCCGTTGGCAGCACAAGGCCGCCCCTCCGGTCCGGTCCGTCCTCGTCGGGGTGTCACAGTATTTTGCCATAACAACTGCTGGTGCTTAGCACCTCCGCCCACGGAGTCTCTGGTGTACTTGTTGACTTAGTTTTCTATTTCCTTGCACAACGGTACAGGGCTCAGCCAAAGTGCTAAGCCCGCCAAAAATACCTTTAACTCTTTGGTGTTACTCTCCACGGAAGTCTTTAGTAAAAGGCGAAAGACTTATGCGTTATGAAGAGAAACCAGAGTAAGCACAGCCTCCGGCCACAAGAGCAGCCAAAGACCCTAGTCGTCTCGGTCAACAGCTTCACGGTGCTCCCCGTTTGGCTAGCTGCATAGCAAAGTACAGGCCACGCCTTTGCTGGCACTCCACCCCGCCTTCTCAGGAGCTTAATCCAATCCGATGACCCGGAAACTCATGCGTAGCCATTGCGCGCAGGCTCCTAGAGCCACTGCAATGACTGGTCAATCCCCCGTGCTCAAAATCACTGGTCTTGTTGTGTTAAAGTGCGCAAAGCTTGAGGGGAACAGGCCGCGCTTGTTTGTACAGCATGTCTACCCGTCGGGGCAATTGAACCCTTGTCCCCTGCGCAACAAGTAGGAAGATTGGCCACTGTACTAAGCAGGAGCACACTCTTTCACACCCTGACTAAGCTACCGGTGAGAATAGATTAGCTAAGGCAAACGGGGAGAAAACGCAGCACAGGCTGCTTTGACCAATTTCGAGGCGCACAAAAGCGCCGTCCACTTTGTTCTTGGTCTTTCGGTCAAATTAGGTATGACTTGCAGACTGGCTTTCCATGTTTTCAAACGTTGCTTTTCCACAGAGTGAGAGAAGGGTGCACCGTTCCCAGCGGCACTGCAATACCGGGTCGATGCGTGGAGCGAACGGAGCAAGCCCCTTTTTCAACTCCTGGTTCTAAAAATCCGTTTAATATGTTGTCCCCTTATAGAGGACGTATCAGATATTAAACTGATAAGAACAGATACTACACTTGATCTTAGCCAAAAGGCCGAGAAGCGATAACCCCTGGCCGTTGGCAGCACAAGGCCGCCCCTCCGGTCCGGTCCGTCCTCGTCGGGGTGTCACAGTATTTTGCCATAACAACTGCTGGTGCTTAGCACCTCCGCCCACGGAGTCTCTGGTGTACTTGTTGACCTAGTTTTCTATTTCCTTGCACAACGGTACAGGGCTCAGCCAAAGTGCTAAGCCCGCCAAAAATACCTTTAACTCTTTGGTGTTACTCTCCACGGAAGTCTTTAGTAAAAGGCGAAAGACTTATGCGTTATGAAGAGAAACCAGAGTAAGCACAGCCTCCGGCCACAAGAGCAGCCAAAGACCCTAGTCGTCTCGGTCAACAGCTTCACGGTGCTCCCCGTTTGGCTAGCTGCATAGCAAAGTACAGGCCACGCCTTTGCTGGCACTCCACCCCGCCTTCTCAGGAGCTTAATCCAATCCGATGACCCGGAAACTCATGCGTAGCCATTGCGCGCAGGCTCCTAGAGCCACTGCAATGACTGGTCAATCCCCCGTGCTCAAAATCACTGGTCTTGTTGTGTTAAAGTGCGCAAAGCTTGAGGGGAACAGGCCGCGCTTGTTTGTACAGCATGTCTACCCGTCGGGGCAATTGAACCCTTGTCCCCTGCGCAACAAGTAGGAAGATTGGCCACTGTACTAAGCAGGAGCACACTCTTTCACACCCTGAATAAGCTACCGGTGAGAATAGATTAGCTAAGGCAAACGGGGAGAAAACGCAGCACAGGCTGCTTTGACCAATTTCGAGGCGCACAAAAGCGCCGTCCACTTTGTTCTTGGTCTTTCGGTCAAATTAGGTATGACTTGCAGACTGGCTTTCCATGTTTTCAAACGTTGCTTTTCCACAGAGTGAGAGAAGGGTGCACCGTTCCCAGCGGCACTGCAATACCGGGTCGATGCGTGGAGCGAACGGAGCAAGCCCCTTTTTCAACTCCTGGTTCTAAAAATCCGTTTAATATGTTGTCCCCTTATAGAGGACGTATCAGATATTAAACTGATAAGAACAGATACTACACTTGATCTTAGCCAAAAGGCCGAGAAGCGATAACCCCTGGCCGTTGGCAGCACAAGGCCGCCCCTCCGGTCCGGTCCGTCCTCGTCGGGGTGTCACAGTATTTTGCCATAACAACTGCTGGTGCTTAGCACCTCCGCCCACGGAGTCTCTGGTGTACTTGTTGACCTAGTTTTCTATTTCCTTGCACAACGGTACAGGGCTCAGCCAAAGTGCTAAGCCCGCCAAAAATACCTTTAACTCTTTGGTGTTACTCTCCACGGAAGTCTTTAGTAAAAGGCGAAAGACTTATGCGTTATGAAGAGAAACCAGAGTAAGCACAGCCTCCGGCCACAAGAGCAGCCAAAGACCCTAGTCGTCTCGGTCAACAGCTTCACGGTGCTCCCCGTTTGGCTAGCTGCATAGCAAAGTACAGGCCACGCCTTTGCTGGCACTCCACCCCGCCTTCTCAGGAGCTTAATCCAATCCGATGACCCGGAAACTCATGCGTAGCCATTGCGCGCAGGCTCCTAGAGCCACTGCAATGACTCGTCAATCCCCCGTGCTCAAAATCACTGGTCTTGTTGTGTTAAAGTGCGCAAAGCTTGAGGGGAACAGGCCGCGCTTGTTTGTACAGCATGTCTACCCGTCGGGGCAATTGAACCCTTGTCCCCTGCGCAACAAGTAGGAAGATTGGCCACTGTACTAAGCAGGAGCACACTCTTTCACACCCTGAATAAGCTACCGGTGAGAATAGATTAGCTAAGGCAAACGGGGAGAAAACGCAGCACAGGCTGCTTTGACCAATTTCGAGGCGCACAAAAGCGCCGTCCACTTTGTTCTTGGTCTTTCGGTCAAATTAGGTATGACTTGCAGACTGGCTTTCCATGTTTTCAAACGTTGCTTTTCCACAGAGTGAGAGAAGGGTGCACCGTTCCCAGCGGCACTGCAATACCGGGTCGATGCGTGGAGCGAACGGAGCAAGCCCCTTTTTCAACTCCTGGTTCTAAAAATCCGTTTAATATGTTGTCCCCTTATAGAGGACGTATCAGATATTAAACTGATAAGAACAGATACTACACTTGATCTTAGCCAAAAGGCCGAGAAGCGATAACCCCTGGCCGTTGGCAGCACAAGGCCGCCCCTCCGGTCCGGTCCGTCCTCGTCGGGGTGTCACAGTATTTTGCCATAACAACTGCTGGTGCTTAGCACCTCCGCCCACGGAGTCTCTGGTGTACTTGTTGACCTAGTTTTCTATTTCCTTGCACAACGGTACAGGGCTCAGCCAAAGTGCTAAGCCCGCCAAAAATACCTTTAACTCTTTGGTGTTACTCTCCACGGAAGTCTTTAGTAAAAGGCGAAAGACTTATGCGTTATGAAGAGAAACCAGAGTAAGCACAGCCTCCGGCCACAAGAGCAGCCAAAGACCCTAGTCGTCTCGGTCAACAGCTTCACGGTGCTCCCCGTTTGGCTAGCTGCATAGCAAAGTACAGGCCACGCCTTTGCTGGCACTCCACCCCGCCTTCTCAGGAGCTTAATCCAATCCGATGACCCGGAAACTCATGCGTAGCCATTGCGCGCAGGCTCCTAGAGCCACTGCAATGACTGGTCAATCCCCCGTGCTCAAAATCACTGGTCTTGTTGTGTTAAAGTGCGCAAAGCTTGAGGGGAACAGGCCGCGCTTGTTTGTACAGCATGTCTACCCGTCGGGGCAATTGAACCCTTGTCCCCTGCGCAACAAGTAGGAAGATTGGCCACTGTACTAAGCAGGAGCACACTCTTTCACACCCTGAATAAGCTACCGGTGAGAATAGATTAGCTAAGGCAAACGGGGAGAAAACGCAGCACAGGCTGCTTTGACCAATTTCGAGGCGCACAAAAGCGCCGTCCACTTTGTTCTTGGTCTTTCGGTCAAATTAGGTATGACTTGCAGACTGGCTTTCCATGTTTTCAAACGTTGCTTTTCCACAGAGTGAGAGAAGGGTGCACCGTTCCCAGCGGCACTGCAATACCGGGTCGATGCGTGGAGCGAACGGAGCAAGCCCCTTTTTCAACTCCTGGTTCTAAAAATCCGTTTAATATGTTGTCCCCTTATAGAGGACGTATCAGATATTAAACTGATAAGAACAGATACTACACTTGATCTTAGCCAAAAGGCCGAGAAGCGATAACCCCTGGCCGTTGGCAGCACAAGGCCGCCCCTCCGGTCCGGTCCGTCCTCGTCGGGGTGTCACAGTATTTTGCCATAACAACTGCTGGTGCTTAGCACCTCCGCCCACGGAGTCTCTGGTGTACTTGTTGACCTAGTTTTCTATTTCCTTGCACAACGGTACAGGGCTCAGCCAAAGTGCTAAGCCCGCCAAAAATACCTTTAACTCTTTGGTGTTACTCTCCACGGAAGTCTTTAGTAAAAGGCGAAAGACTTATGCGTTATGAAGAGAAACCAGAGTAAGCACAGCCTCCGGCCACAAGAGCAGCCAAAGACCCTAGTCGTCTCGGTCAACAGCTTCACGGTGCTCCCCGTTTGGCTAGCTGCATAGCAAAGTACAGGCCACGCCTTTGCTGGCACTCCACCCCGCCTTCTCAGGAGCTTAATCCAATCCGATGACCCGGAAACTCATGCGTAGCCATTGCGCGCAGGCTCCTAGAGCCACTGCAATGACTGGTCAATCCCCCGTGCTCAAAATCACTGGTCTTGTTGTGTTAAAGTGCGCAAAGCTTGAGGGGAACAGGCCGCGCTTGTTTGTACAGCATGTCTACCCGTCGGGGCAATTGAACCCTTGTCCCCTGCGCAACAAGTAGGAAGATTGGCCACTGTACTAAGCAGGAGCACACTCTTTCACACCCTGAATAAGCTACCGGTGAGAATAGATTAGCTAAGGCAAACGGGGAGAAAACGCAGCACAGGCTGCTTTGACCAATTTCGAGGCGCACAAAAGCGCCGTCCACTTTGTTCTTGGTCTTTCGGTCAAATTAGGTATGACTTGCAGACTGGCTTTCCATGTTTTCAAACGTTGCTTTTCCACAGAGTGAGAGAAGGGTGCACCGTTCCCAGCGGCACTGCAATACCGGGTCGATGCGTGGAGCGAACGGAGCAAGCCCCTTTTTCAACTCCTGGTTCTAAAAATCCGTTTAATATGTTGTCCCCTTATAGAGGACGTATCAGATATTAAACTGATAAGAACAGATACTACACTTGATCTTAGCCAAAAGGCCGAGAAGCGATAACCCCTGGCCGTTGGCAGCACAAGGCCGCCCCTCCGGTCCGGTCCGTCCTCGTCGGGGTGTCACAGTATTTTGCCATAACAACTGCTGGTGCTTAGCACCTCCGCCCACGGAGTCTCTGGTGTACTTGTTGACCTAGTTTTCTATTTCCTTGCACAACGGTACAGGGCTCAGCCAAAGTGCTAAGCCCGCCAAAAATACCTTTAACTCTTTGGTGTTACTCTCCACGGAAGTCTTTAGTAAAAGGCGAAAGACTTATGCGTTATGAAGAGAAACCAGAGTAAGCACAGCCTCCGGCCACAAGAGCAGCCAAAGACCCTAGTCGTCTCGGTCAACAGCTTCACGGTGCTCCCCGTTTGGCTAGCTGCATAGCAAAGTACAGGCCACGCCTTTGCTGGCACTCCACCCCGCCTTCTCAGGAGCTTAATCCAATCCGATGACCCGGAAACTCATGCGTAGCCATTGCGCGCAGGCTCCTAGAGCCACTGCAATGACTGGTCAATCCCCCGTGCTCAAAATCACTGGTCTTGTTGTGTTAAAGTGCGCAAAGCTTGAGGGGAACAGGCCGCGCTTGTTTGTACAGCATGTCTACCCGTCGGGGCAATTGAACCCTTGTCCCCTGCGCAACAAGTAGGAAGATTGGCCACTGTACTAAGCAGGAGCACACTCTTTCACACCCTGAATAAGCTACCGGTGAGAATAGATTAGCTAAGGCAAACGGGGAGAAAACGCAGCACAGGCTGCTTTGACCAATTTCGAGGCGCACAAAAGCGCCGTCCACTTTGTTCTTGGTCTTTCGGTCAAATTAGGTATGACTTGCAGACTGGCTTTCCATGTTTTCAAACGTTGCTTTTCCACAGAGTGAGAGAAGGGTGCACCGTTCCCAGCGGCACTGCAATACCGGGTCGATGCGTGGAGCGAACGGAGCAAGCCCCTTTTTCAACTCCTGGTTCTAAAAATCCGTTTAATATGTTGTCCCCTTATAGAGGACGTATCAGATATTAAACTGATAAGAACAGATACTACACTTGATCTTAGCCAAAAGGCCGAGAAGCGATAACCCCTGGCCGTTGGCAGCACAAGGCCGCCCCTCCGGTCCGGTCCGTCCTCGTCGGGGTGTCACAGTATTTTGCCATAACAACTGCTGGTGCTTAGCACCTCCGCCCACGGAGTCTCTGGTGTACTTGTTGACCTAGTTTTCTATTTCCTTGCACAACGGTACAGGGCTCAGCCAAAGTGCTAAGCCCGCCAAAAATACCTTTAACTCTTTGGTGTTACTCTCCACGGAAGTCTTTAGTAAAAGGCGAAAGACTTATGCGTTATGAAGAGAAACCAGAGTAAGCACAGCCTCCGGCCACAAGAGCAGCCAAAGACCCTAGTCGTCTCGGTCAACAGCTTCACGGTGCTCCCCGTTTGGCTAGCTGCATAGCAAAGTACAGGCCACGCCTTTGCTGGCACTCCACCCCGCCTTCTCAGGAGCTTAATCCAATCCGATGACCCGGAAACTCATGCGTAGCCATTGCGCGCAGGCTCCTAGAGCCACTGCAATGACTGGTCAATCCCCCGTGCTCAAAATCACTGGTCTTGTTGTGTTAAAGTGCGCAAAGCTTGAGGGGAACAGGCCGCGCTTGTTTGTACAGCATGTCTACCCGTCGGGGCAATTGAACCCTTGTCCCCTGCGCAACAAGTAGGAAGATTGGCCACTGTACTAAGCAGGAGCACACTCTTTCACACCCTGACTAAGCTACCGGTGAGAATAGATTAGCTAAGGCAAACGGGGAGAAAACGCAGCACAGGCTGCTTTGACCAATTTCGAGGCGCACAAAAGCGCCGTCCACTTTGTTCTTGGTCTTTCGGTCAAATTAGGTATGACTTGCAGACTGGCTTTCCATGTTTTCAAACGTTGCTTTTCCACAGAGTGAGAGAAGGGTGCACCGTTCCCAGCGGCACTGCAATACCGGGTCGATGCGTGGAGCGAACGGAGCAAGCCCCTTTTTCAACTCCTGGTTCTAAAAATCCGTTTAATATGTTGTCCCCTTATAGAGGACGTATCAGATATTAAACTGATAAGAACAGATACTACACTTGATCTTAGCCAAAAGGCCGAGAAGCGATAACCCCTGGCCGTTGGCAGCACAAGGCCGCCCCTCCGGTCCGGTCCGTCCTCGTCGGGGTGTCACAGTATTTTGCCATAACAACTGCTGGTGCTTAGCACCTCCGCCCACGGAGTCTCTGGTGTACTTGTTGACCTAGTTTTCTATTTCCTTGCACAACGGTACAGGGCTCAGCCAAAGTGCTAAGCCCGCCAAAAATACCTTTAACTCTTTGGTGTTACTCTCCACGGAAGTCTTTAGTAAAAGGCGAAAGACTTATGCGTTATGAAGAGAAACCAGAGTAAGCACAGCCTCCGGCCACAAGAGCAGCCAAAGACCCTAGTCGTCTCGGTCAACAGCTTCACGGTGCTCCCCGTTTGGCTAGCTGCATAGCAAAGTACAGGCCACGCCTTTGCTGGCACTCCACCCCGCCTTCTCAGGAGCTTAATCCAATCCGATGACCCGGAAACTCATGCGTAGCCATTGCGCGCAGGCTCCTAGAGCCACTGCAATGACTGGTCAATCCCCCGTGCTCAAAATCACTGGTCTTGTTGTGTTAAAGTGCGCAAAGCTTGAGGGGAACAGGCCGCGCTTGTTTGTACAGCATGTCTACCCGTCGGGGCAATTGAACCCTTGTCCCCTGCGCAACAAGTAGGAAGATTGGCCACTGTACTAAGCAGGAGCACACTCTTTCACACCCTGAATAAGCTACCGGTGAGAATAGATTAGCTAAGGCAAACGGGGAGAAAACGCAGCACAGGCTGCTTTGACCAATTTCGAGGCGCACAAAAGCGCCGTCCACTTTGTTCTTGGTCTTTCGGTCAAATTAGGTATGACTTGCAGACTGGCTTTCCATGTTTTCAAACGTTGCTTTTCCACAGAGTGAGAGAAGGGTGCACCGTTCCCAGCGGCACTGCAATACCGGGTCGATGCGTGGAGCGAACGGAGCAAGCCCCTTTTTCAACTCCTGGTTCTAAAAATCCGTTTAATATGTTGTCCCCTTATAGAGGACGTATCAGATATTAAACTGATAAGAACAGATACTACACTTGATCTTAGCCAAAAGGCCGAGAAGCGATAACCCCTGGCCGTTGGCAGCACAAGGCCGCCCCTCCGGTCCGGTCCGTCCTCGTCGGGGTGTCACAGTATTTTGCCATAACAACTGCTGGTGCTTAGCACCTCCGCCCACGGAGTCTCTGGTGTACTTGTTGACCTAGTTTTCTATTTCCTTGCACAACGGTACAGGGCTCAGCCAAAGTGCTAAGCCCGCCAAAAATACCTTTAACTCTTTGGTGTTACTCTCCACGGAAGTCTTTAGTAAAAGGCGAAAGACTTATGCGTTATGAAGAGAAACCAGAGTAAGCACAGCCTCCGGCCACAAGAGCAGCCAAAGACCCTAGTCGTCTCGGTCAACAGCTTCACGGTGCTCCCCGTTTGGCTAGCTGCATAGCAAAGTACAGGCCACGCCTTTGCTGGCACTCCACCCCGCCTTCTCAGGAGCTTAATCCAATCCGATGACCCGGAAACTCATGCGTAGCCATTGCGCGCAGGCTCCTAGAGCCACTGCAATGACTGGTCAATCCCCCGTGCTCAAAATCACTGGTCTTGTTGTGTTAAAGTGCGCAAAGCTTGAGGGGAACAGGCCGCGCTTGTTTGTACAGCATGTCTACCCGTCGGGGCAATTGAACCCTTGTCCCCTGCGCAACAAGTAGGAAGATTGGCCACTGTACTAAGCAGGAGCACACTCTTTCACACCCTGAATAAGCTACCGGTGAGAATAGATTAGCTAAGGCAAACGGGGAGAAAACGCAGCACAGGCTGCTTTGACCAATTTCGAGGCGCACAAAAGCGCCGTCCACTTTGTTCTTGGTCTTTCGGTCAAATTAGGTATGACTTGCAGACTGGCTTTCCATGTTTTCAAACGTTGCTTTTCCACAGAGTGAGAGAAGGGTGCACCGTTCCCAGCGGCACTGCAATACCGGGTCGATGCGTGGAGCGAACGGAGCAAGCCCCTTTTTCAACTCCTGGTTCTAAAAATCCGTTTAATATGTTGTCCCCTTATAGAGGACGTATCAGATATTAAACTGATAAGAACAGATACTACACTTGATCTTAGCCAAAAGGCCGAGAAGCGATAACCCCTGGCCGTTGGCAGCACAAGGCCGCCCCTCCGGTCCGGTCCGTCCTCGTCGGGGTGTCACAGTATTTTGCCATAACAACTGCTGGTGCTTAGCACCTCCGCCCACGGAGTCTCTGGTGTACTTGTTGACCTAGTTTTCTATTTCCTTGCACAACGGTACAGGGCTCAGCCAAAGTGCTAAGCCCGCCAAAAATACCTTTAACTCTTTGGTGTTACTCTCCACGGAAGTCTTTAGTAAAAGGCGAAAGACTTATGCGTTATGAAGAGAAACCAGAGTAAGCACAGCCTCCGGCCACAAGAGCAGCCAAAGACCCTAGTCGTCTCGGTCAACAGCTTCACGGTGCTCCCCGTTTGGCTAGCTGCATAGCAAAGTACAGGCCACGCCTTTGCTGGCACTCCACCCCGCCTTCTCAGGAGCTTAATCCAATCCGATGACCCGGAAACTCATGCGTAGCCATTGCGCGCAGGCTCCTAGAGCCACTGCAATGACTGGTCAATCCCCCGTGCTCAAAATCACTGGTCTTGTTGTGTTAAAGTGCGCAAAGCTTGAGGGGAACAGGCCGCGCTTGTTTGTACAGCATGTCTACCCGTCGGGGCAATTGAACCCTTGTCCCCTGCGCAACAAGTAGGAAGATTGGCCACTGTACTAAGCAGGAGCACACTCTTTCACACCCTGAATAAGCTACCGGTGAGAATAGATTAGCTAAGGCAAACGGGGAGAAAACGCAGCACAGGCTGCTTTGACCAATTTCGAGGCGCACAAAAGCGCCGTCCACTTTGTTCTTGGTCTTTCGGTCAAATTAGGTATGACTTGCAGACTGGCTTTCCATGTTTTCAAACGTTGCTTTTCCACAGAGTGAGAGAAGGGTGCACCGTTCCCAGCGGCACTGCAATACCGGGTCGATGCGTGGAGCGAACGGAGCAAGCCCCTTTTTCAACTCCTGGTTCTAAAAATCCGTTTAATATGTTGTCCCCTTATAGAGGACGTATCAGATATTAAACTGATAAGAACAGATACTACACTTGATCTTAGCCAAAAGGCCGAGAAGCGATAACCCCTGGCCGTTGGCAGCACAAGGCCGCCCCTCCGGTCCGGTCCGTCCTCGTCGGGGTGTCACAGTATTTTGCCATAACAACTGCTGGTGCTTAGCACCTCCGCCCACGGAGTCTCTGGTGTACTTGTTGACCTAGTTTTCTATTTCCTTGCACAACGGTACAGGGCTCAGCCAAAGTGCTAAGCCCGCCAAAAATACCTTTAACTCTTTGGTGTTACTCTCCACGGAAGTCTTTAGTAAAAGGCGAAAGACTTATGCGTTATGAAGAGAAACCAGAGTAAGCACAGCCTCCGGCCACAAGAGCAGCCAAAGACCCTAGTCGTCTCGGTCAACAGCTTCACGGTGCTCCCCGTTTGGCTAGCTGCATAGCAAAGTACAGGCCACGCCTTTGCTGGCACTCCACCCCGCCTTCTCAGGAGCTTAATCCAATCCGATGACCCGGAAACTCATGCGTAGCCATTGCGCGCAGGCTCCTAGAGCCACTGCAATGACTGGTCAATCCCCCGTGCTCAAAATCACTGGTCTTGTTGTGTTAAAGTGCGCAAAGCTTGAGGGGAACAGGCCGCGCTTGTTTGTACAGCATGTCTACCCGTCGGGGCAATTGAACCCTTGTCCCCTGCGCAACAAGTAGGAAGATTGGCCACTGTACTAAGCAGGAGCACACTCTTTCACACCCTGAATAAGCTACCGGTGAGAATAGATTAGCTAAGGCAAACGGGGAGAAAACGCAGCACAGGCTGCTTTGACCAATTTCGAGGCGCACAAAAGCGCCGTCCACTTTGTTCTTGGTCTTTCGGTCAAATTAGGTATGACTTGCAGACTGGCTTTCCATGTTTTCAAACGTTGCTTTTCCACAGAGTGAGAGAAGGGTGCACCGTTCCCAGCGGCACTGCAATACCGGGTCGATGCGTGGAGCGAACGGAGCAAGCCCCTTTTTCAACTCCTGGTTCTAAAAATCCGTTTAATATGTTGTCCCCTTATAGAGGACGTATCAGATATTAAACTGATAAGAACAGATACTACACTTGATCTTAGCCAAAAGGCCGAGAAGCCATAACCCCTGGCCGTTGGCAGCACAAGGCCGCCCCTCCGGTCCGGTCCGTCCTCGTCGGGGTGTCACAGTATTTTGCCATAACAACTGCTGGTGCTTAGCACCTCCGCCCACGGAGTCTCTGGTGTACTTGTTGACCTAGTTTTCTATTTCCTTGCACAACGGTACAGGGCTCAGCCAAAGTGCTAAGCCCGCCAAAAATACCTTTAACTCTTTGGTGTTACTCTCCACGGAAGTCTTTAGTAAAAGGCGAAAGACTTATGCGTTATGAAGAGAAACCAGAGTAAGCACAGCCTCCGGCCACAAGAGCAGCCAAAGACCCTAGTCGTCTCGGTCAACAGCTTCACGGTGCTCCCCGTTTGGCTAGCTGCATAGCAAAGTACAGGCCACGCCTTTGCTGGCACTCCACCCCGCCTTCTCAGGAGCTTAATCCAATCCGATGACCCGGAAACTCATGCGTAGCCATTGCGCGCAGGCTCCTAGAGCCACTGCAATGACTGGTCAATCCCCCGTGCTCAAAATCACTGGTCTTGTTGTGTTAAAGTGCGCAAAGCTTGAGGGGAACAGGCCGCGCTTGTTTGTACAGCATGTCTACCCGTCGGGGCAATTGAACCCTTGTCCCCTGCGCAACAAGTAGGAAGATTGGCCACTGTACTAAGCAGGAGCACACTCTTTCACACCCTGAATAAGCTACCGGTGAGAATAGATTAGCTAAGGCAAACGGGGAGAAAACGCAGCACAGGCTGCTTTGACCAATTTCGAGGCGCACAAAAGCGCCGTCCACTTTGTTCTTGGTCTTTCGGTCAAATTAGGTATGACTTGCAGACTGGCTTTCCATGTTTTCAAACGTTGCTTTTCCACAGAGTGAGAGAAGGGTGCACCGTTCCCAGCGGCACTGCAATACCGGGTCGATGCGTGGAGCGAACGGAGCAAGCCCCTTTTTCAACTCCTGGTTCTAAAAATCCGTTTAATATGTTGTCCCCTTATAGAGGACGTATCAGATATTAAACTGATAAGAACAGATACTACACTTGATCTTAGCCAAAAGGCCGAGAAGCGATAACCCCTGGCCGTTGGCAGCACAAGGCCGCCCCTCCGGTCCGGTCCGTCCTCGTCGGGGTGTCACAGTATTTTGCCATAACAACTGCTGGTGCTTAGCACCTCCGCCCACGGAGTCTCTGGTGTACTTGTTGACCTAGTTTTCTATTTCCTTGCACAACGGTACAGGGCTCAGCCAAAGTGCTAAGCCCGCCAAAAATACCTTTAACTCTTTGGTGTTACTCTCCACGGAAGTCTTTAGTAAAAGGCGAAAGACTTATGCGTTATGAAGAGAAACCAGAGTAAGCACAGCCTCCGGCCACAAGAGCAGCCAAAGACCCTAGTCGTCTCGGTCAACAGCTTCACGGTGCTCCCCGTTTGGCTAGCTGCATAGCAAAGTACAGGCCACGCCTTTGCTGGCACTCCACCCCGCCTTCTCAGGAGCTTAATCCAATCCGATGACCCGGAAACTCATGCGTAGCCATTGCGCGCAGGCTCCTAGAGCCACTGCAATGACTGGTCAATCCCCCGTGCTCAAAATCACTGGTCTTGTTGTGTTAAAGTGCGCAAAGCTTGAGGGGAACAGGCCGCGCTTGTTTGTACAGCATGTCTACCCGTCGGGGCAATTGAACCCTTGTCCCCTGCGCAACAAGTAGGAAGATTGGCCACTGTACTAAGCAGGAGCACACTCTTTCACACCCTGAATAAGCTACCGGTGAGAATAGATTAGCTAAGGCAAACGGGGAGAAAACGCAGCACAGGCTGCTTTGACCAATTTCGAGGCGCACAAAAGCGCCGTCCACTTTGTTCTTGGTCTTTCGGTCAAATTAGGTATGACTTGCAGACTGGCTTTCCATGTTTTCAAACGTTGCTTTTCCACAGAGTGAGAGAAGGGTGCACCGTTCCCAGCGGCACTGCAATACCGGGTCGATGCGTGGAGCGAACGGAGCAAGCCCCTTTTTCAACTCCTGGTTCTAAAAATCCGTTTAATATGTTGTCCCCTTATAGAGGACGTATCAGATATTAAACTGATAAGAACAGATACTACACTTGATCTTAGCCAAAAGGCCGAGAAGCCATAACCCCTGGCCGTTGGCAGCACAAGGCCGCCCCTCCGGTCCGGTCCGTCCTCGTCGGGGTGTCACAGTATTTTGCCATAACAACTGCTGGTGCTTAGCACCTCCGCCCACGGAGTCTCTGGTGTACTTGTTGACCTAGTTTTCTATTTCCTTGCACAACGGTACAGGGCTCAGCCAAAGTGCTAAGCCCGCCAAAAATACCTTTAACTCTTTGGTGTTACTCTCCACGGAAGTCTTTAGTAAAAGGCGAAAGACTTATGCGTTATGAAGAGAAACCAGAGTAAGCACAGCCTCCGGCCACAAGAGCAGCCAAAGACCCTAGTCGTCTCGGTCAACAGCTTCACGGTGCTCCCCGTTTGGCTAGCTGCATAGCAAAGTACAGGCCACGCCTTTGCTGGCACTCCACCCCGCCTTCTCAGGAGCTTAATCCAATCCGATGACCCGGAAACTCATGCGTAGCCATTGCGCGCAGGCTCCTAGAGCCACTGCAATGACTGGTCAATCCCCCGTGCTCAAAATCACTGGTCTTGTTGTGTTAAAGTGCGCAAAGCTTGAGGGGAACAGGCCGCGCTTGTTTGTACAGCATGTCTACCCGTCGGGGCAATTGAACCCTTGTCCCCTGCGCAACAAGTAGGAAGATTGGCCACTGTACTAAGCAGGAGCACACTCTTTCACACCCTGAATAAGCTACCGGTGAGAATAGATTAGCTAAGGCAAACGGGGAGAAAACGCAGCACAGGCTGCTTTGACCAATTTCGAGGCGCACAAAAGCGCCGTCCACTTTGTTCTTGGTCTTTCGGTCAAATTAGGTATGACTTGCAGACTGGCTTTCCATGTTTTCAAACGTTGCTTTTCCACAGAGTGAGAGAAGGGTGCACCGTTCCCAGCGGCACTGCAATACCGGGTCGATGCGTGGAGCGAACGGAGCAAGCCCCTTTTTCAACTCCTGGTTCTAAAAATCCGTTTAATATGTTGTCCCCTTATAGAGGACGTATCAGATATTAAACTGATAAGAACAGATACTACACTTGATCTTAGCCAAAAGGCCGAGAAGCCATAACCCCTGGCCGTTGGCAGCACAAGGCCGCCCCTCCGGTCCGGTCCGTCCTCGTCGGGGTGTCACAGTATTTTGCCATAACAACTGCTGGTGCTTAGCACCTCCGCCCACGGAGTCTCTGGTGTACTTGTTGACCTAGTTTTCTATTTCCTTGCACAACGGTACAGGGCTCAGCCAAAGTGCTAAGCCCGCCAAAAATACCTTTAACTCTTTGGTGTTACTCTCCACGGAAGTCTTTAGTAAAAGGCGAAAGACTTATGCGTTATGAAGAGAAACCAGAGTAAGCACAGCCTCCGGCCACAAGAGCAGCCAAAGACCCTAGTCGTCTCGGTCAACAGCTTCACGGTGCTCCCCGTTTGGCTAGCTGCATAGCAAAGTACAGGCCACGCCTTTGCTGGCACTCCACCCCGCCTTCTCAGGAGCTTAATCCAATCCGATGACCCGGAAACTCATGCGTAGCCATTGCGCGCAGGCTCCTAGAGCCACTGCAATGACTGGTCAATCCCCCGTGCTCAAAATCACTGGTCTTGTTGTGTTAAAGTGCGCAAAGCTTGAGGGGAACAGGCCGCGCTTGTTTGTACAGCATGTCTACCCGTCGGGGCAATTGAACCCTTGTCCCCTGCGCAACAAGTAGGAAGATTGGCCACTGTACTAAGCAGGAGCACACTCTTTCACACCCTGAATAAGCTACCGGTGAGAATAGATTAGCTAAGGCAAACGGGGAGAAAACGCAGCACAGGCTGCTTTGACCAATTTCGAGGCGCACAAAAGCGCCGTCCACTTTGTTCTTGGTCTTTCGGTCAAATTAGGTATGACTTGCAGACTGGCTTTCCATGTTTTCAAACGTTGCTTTTCCACAGAGTGAGAGAAGGGTGCACCGTTCCCAGCGGCACTGCAATACCGGGTCGATGCGTGGAGCGAACGGAGCAAGCCCCTTTTTCAACTCCTGGTTCTAAAAATCCGTTTAATATGTTGTCCCCTTATAGAGGACGTATCAGATATTAAACTGATAAGAACAGATACTACACTTGATCTTAGCCAAAAGGCCGAGAAGCGATAACCCCTGGCCGTTGGCAGCACAAGGCCGCCCCTCCGGTCCGGTCCGTCCTCGTCGGGGTGTCACAGTATTTTGCCATAACAACTGCTGGTGCTTAGCACCTCCGCCCACGGAGTCTCTGGTGTACTTGTTGACCTAGTTTTCTATTTCCTTGCACAACGGTACAGGGCTCAGCCAAAGTGCTAAGCCCGCCAAAAATACCTTTAACTCTTTGGTGTTACTCTCCACGGAAGTCTTTAGTAAAAGGCGAAAGACTTATGCGTTATGAAGAGAAACCAGAGTAAGCACAGCCTCCGGCCACAAGAGCAGCCAAAGACCCTAGTCGTCTCGGTCAACAGCTTCACGGTGCTCCCCGTTTGGCTAGCTGCATAGCAAAGTACAGGCCACGCCTTTGCTGGCACTCCACCCCGCCTTCTCAGGAGCTTAATCCAATCCGATGACCCGGAAACTCATGCGTAGCCATTGCGCGCAGGCTCCTAGAGCCACTGCAATGACTGGTCAATCCCCCGTGCTCAAAATCACTGGTCTTGTTGTGTTAAAGTGCGCAAAGCTTGAGGGGAACAGGCCGCGCTTGTTTGTACAGCATGTCTACCCGTCGGGGCAATTGAACCCTTGTCCCCTGCGCAACAAGTAGGAAGATTGGCCACTGTACTAAGCAGGAGCACACTCTTTCACACCCTGAATAAGCTACCGGTGAGAATAGATTAGCTAAGGCAAACGGGGAGAAAACGCAGCACAGGCTGCTTTGACCAATTTCGAGGCGCACAAAAGCGCCGTCCACTTTGTTCTTGGTCTTTCGGTCAAATTAGGTATGACTTGCAGACTGGCTTTCCATGTTTTCAAACGTTGCTTTTCCACAGAGTGAGAGAAGGGTGCACCGTTCCCAGCGGCACTGCAATACCGGGTCGATGCGTGGAGCGAACGGAGCAAGCCCCTTTTTCAACTCCTGGTTCTAAAAATCCGTTTAATATGTTGTCCCCTTATAGAGGACGTATCAGATATTAAACTGATAAGAACAGATACTACACTTGATCTTAGCCAAAAGGCCGAGAAGCCATAACCCCTGGCCGTTGGCAGCACAAGGCCGCCCCTCCGGTCCGGTCCGTCCTCGTCGGGGTGTCACAGTATTTTGCCATAACAACTGCTGGTGCTTAGCACCTCCGCCCACGGAGTCTCTGGTGTACTTGTTGACCTAGTTTTCTATTTCCTTGCACAACGGTACAGGGCTCAGCCAAAGTGCTAAGCCCGCCAAAAATACCTTTAACTCTTTGGTGTTACTCTCCACGGAAGTCTTTAGTAAAAGGCGAAAGACTTATGCGTTATGAAGAGAAACCAGAGTAAGCACAGCCTCCGGCCACAAGAGCAGCCAAAGACCCTAGTCGTCTCGGTCAACAGCTTCACGGTGCTCCCCGTTTGGCTAGCTGCATAGCAAAGTACAGGCCACGCCTTTGCTGGCACTCCACCCCGCCTTCTCAGGAGCTTAATCCAATCCGATGACCCGGAAACTCATGCGTAGCCATTGCGCGCAGGCTCCTAGAGCCACTGCAATGACTGGTCAATCCCCCGTGCTCAAAATCACTGGTCTTGTTGTGTTAAAGTGCGCAAAGCTTGAGGGGAACAGGCCGCGCTTGTTTGTACAGCATGTCTACCCGTCGGGGCAATTGAACCCTTGTCCCCTGCGCAACAAGTAGGAAGATTGGCCACTGTACTAAGCAGGAGCACACTCTTTCACACCCTGAATAAGCTACCGGTGAGAATAGATTAGCTAAGGCAAACGGGGAGAAAACGCAGCACAGGCTGCTTTGACCAATTTCGAGGCGCACAAAAGCGCCGTCCACTTTGTTCTTGGTCTTTCGGTCAAATTAGGTATGACTTGCAGACTGGCTTTCCATGTTTTCAAACGTTGCTTTTCCACAGAGTGAGAGAAGGGTGCACCGTTCCCAGCGGCACTGCAATACCGGGTCGATGCGTGGAGCGAACGGAGCAAGCCCCTTTTTCAACTCCTGGTTCTAAAAATCCGTTTAATATGTTGTCCCCTTATAGAGGACGTATCAGATATTAAACTGATAAGAACAGATACTACACTTGATCTTAGCCAAAAGGCCGAGAAGCGATAACCCCTGGCCGTTGGCAGCACAAGGCCGCCCCTCCGGTCCGGTCCGTCCTCGTCGGGGTGTCACAGTATTTTGCCATAACAACTGCTGGTGCTTAGCACCTCCGCCCACGGAGTCTCTGGTGTACTTGTTGACCTAGTTTTCTATTTCCTTGCACAACGGTACAGGGCTCAGCCAAAGTGCTAAGCCCGCCAAAAATACCTTTAACTCTTTGGTGTTACTCTCCACGGAAGTCTTTAGTAAAAGGCGAAAGACTTATGCGTTATGAAGAGAAACCAGAGTAAGCACAGCCTCCGGCCACAAGAGCAGCCAAAGACCCTAGTCGTCTCGGTCAACAGCTTCACGGTGCTCCCCGTTTGGCTAGCTGCATAGCAAAGTACAGGCCACGCCTTTGCTGGCACTCCACCCCGCCTTCTCAGGAGCTTAATCCAATCCGATGACCCGGAAACACATGCGTAGCCATTGCGCGCAGGCTCCTAGAGCCACTGCAATGACTGGTCAATCCCCCGTGCTCAAAATCACTGGTCTTGTTGTGTTAAAGTGCGCAAAGCTTGAGGGGAACAGGCCGCGCTTGTTTGTACAGCATGTCTACCCGTCGGGGCAATTGAACCCTTGTCCCCTGCGCAACAAGTAGGAAGATTGGCCACTGTACTAAGCAGGAGCACACTCTTTCACACCCTGAATAAGCTACCGGTGAGAATAGATTAGCTAAGGCAAACGGGGAGAAAACGCAGCACAGGCTGCTTTGACCAATTTCGAGGCGCACAAAAGCGCCGTCCACTTTGTTCTTGGTCTTTCGGTCAAATTAGGTATGACTTGCAGACTGGCTTTCCATGTTTTCAAACGTTGCTTTTCCACAGAGTGAGAGAAGGGTGCACCGTTCCCAGCGGCACTGCAATACCGGGTCGATGCGTGGAGCGAACGGAGCAAGCCCCTTTTTCAACTCCTGGTTCTAAAAATCCGTTTAATATGTTGTCCCCTTATAGAGGACGTATCAGATATTAAACTGATAAGAACAGATACTACACTTGATCTTAGCCAAAAGGCCGAGAAGCCATAACCCCTGGCCGTTGGCAGCACAAGGCCGCCCCTCCGGTCCGGTCCGTCCTCGTCGGGGTGTCACAGTATTTTGCCATAACAACTGCTGGTGCTTAGCACCTCCGCCCACGGAGTCTCTGGTGTACTTGTTGACCTAGTTTTCTATTTCCTTGCACAACGGTACAGGGCTCAGCCAAAGTGCTAAGCCCGCCAAAAATACCTTTAACTCTTTGGTGTTACTCTCCACGGAAGTCTTTAGTAAAAGGCGAAAGACTTATGCGTTATGAAGAGAAACCAGAGTAAGCACAGCCTCCGGCCACAAGAGCAGCCAAAGACCCTAGTCGTCTCGGTCAACAGCTTCACGGTGCTCCCCGTTTGGCTAGCTGCATAGCAAAGTACAGGCCACGCCTTTGCTGGCACTCCACCCCGCCTTCTCAGGAGCTTAATCCAATCCGATGACCCGGAAACTCATGCGTAGCCATTGCGCGCAGGCTCCTAGAGCCACTGCAATGACTGGTCAATCCCCCGTGCTCAAAATCACTGGTCTTGTTGTGTTAAAGTGCGCAAAGCTTGAGGGGAACAGGCCGCGCTTGTTTGTACAGCATGTCTACCCGTCGGGGCAATTGAACCCTTGTCCCCTGCGCAACAAGTAGGAAGATTGGCCACTGTACTAAGCAGGAGCACACTCTTTCACACCCTGAATAAGCTACCGGTGAGAATAGATTAGCTAAGGCAAACGGGGAGAAAACGCAGCACAGGCTGCTTTGACCAATTTCGAGGCGCACAAAAGCGCCGTCCACTTTGTTCTTGGTCTTTCGGTCAAATTAGGTATGACTTGCAGACTGGCTTTCCATGTTTTCAAACGTTGCTTTTCCACAGAGTGAGAGAAGGGTGCACCGTTCCCAGCGGCACTGCAATACCGGGTCGATGCGTGGAGCGAACGGAGCAAGCCCCTTTTTCAACTCCTGGTTCTAAAAATCCGTTTAATATGTTGTCCCCTTATAGAGGACGTATCAGATATTAAACTGATAAGAACAGATACTACACTTGATCTTAGCCAAAAGGCCGAGAAGCGATAACCCCTGGCCGTTGGCAGCACAAGGCCGCCCCTCCGGTCCGGTCCGTCCTCGTCGGGGTGTCACAGTATTTTGCCATAACAACTGCTGGTGCTTAGCACCTCCGCCCACGGAGTCTCTGGTGTACTTGTTGACCTAGTTTTCTATTTCCTTGCACAACGGTACAGGGCTCAGCCAAAGTGCTAAGCCCGCCAAAAATACCTTTAACTCTTTGGTGTTACTCTCCACGGAAGTCTTTAGTAAAAGGCGAAAGACTTATGCGTTATGAAGAGAAACCAGAGTAAGCACAGCCTCCGGCCACAAGAGCAGCCAAAGACCCTAGTCGTCTCGGTCAACAGCTTCACGGTGCTCCCCGTTTGGCTAGCTGCATAGCAAAGTACAGGCCACGCCTTTGCTGGCACTCCACCCCGCCTTCTCAGGAGCTTAATCCAATCCGATGACCCGGAAACTCATGCGTAGCCATTGCGCGCAGGCTCCTAGAGCCACTGCAATGACTGGTCAATCCCCCGTGCTCAAAATCACTGGTCTTGTTGTGTTAAAGTGCGCAAAGCTTGAGGGGAACAGGCCGCGCTTGTTTGTACAGCATGTCTACCCGTCGGGGCAATTGAACCCTTGTCCCCTGCGCAACAAGTAGGAAGATTGGCCACTGTACTAAGCAGGAGCACACTCTTTCACACCCTGAATAAGCTACCGGTGAGAATAGATTAGCTAAGGCAAACGGGGAGAAAACGCAGCACAGGCTGCTTTGACCAATTTCGAGGCGCACAAAAGCGCCGTCCACTTTGTTCTTGGTCTTTCGGTCAAATTAGGTATGACTTGCAGACTGGCTTTCCATGTTTTCAAACGTTGCTTTTCCACAGAGTGAGAGAAGGGTGCACCGTTCCCAGCGGCACTGCAATACCGGGTCGATGCGTGGAGCGAACGGAGCAAGCCCCTTTTTCAACTCCTGGTTCTAAAAATCCGTTTAACATGTTGTCCCCTTATAGAGGACGTATCAGATATTAAACTGATAAGAACAGATACTACACTTGATCTTAGCCAAAAGGCCGAGAAGCGATAACCCCTGGCCGTTGGCAGCACAAGGCCGCCCCTCCGGTCCGGTCCGTCCTCGTCGGGGTGTCACAGTATTTTGCCATAACAACTGCTGGTGCTTAGCACCTCCGCCCACGGAGTCTCTGGTGTACTTGTTGACCTAGTTTTCTATTTCCTTGCACAACGGTACAGGGCTCAGCCAAAGTGCTAAGCCCGCCAAAAATACCTTTAACTCTTTGGTGTTACTCTCCACGGAAGTCTTTAGTAAAAGGCGAAAGACTTATGCGTTATGAAGAGAAACCAGAGTAAGCACAGCCTCCGGCCACAAGAGCAGCCAAAGACCCTAGTCGTCTCGGTCAACAGCTTCACGGTGCTCCCCGTTTGGCTAGCTGCATAGCAAAGTACAGGCCACGCCTTTGCTGGCACTCCACCCCGCCTTCTCAGGAGCTTAATCCAATCCGATGACCCGGAAACTCATGCGTAGCCATTGCGCGCAGGCTCCTAGAGCCACTGCAATGACTGGTCAATCCCCCGTGCTCAAAATCACTGGTCTTGTTGTGTTAAAGTGCGCAAAGCTTGAGGGGAACAGGCCGCGCTTGTTTGTACAGCATGTCTACCCGTCGGGGCAATTGAACCCTTGTCCCCTGCGCAACAAGTAGGAAGATTGGCCACTGTACTAAGCAGGAGCACACTCTTTCACACCCTGAATAAGCTACCGGTGAGAATAGATTAGCTAAGGCAAACGGGGAGAAAACGCAGCACAGGCTGCTTTGACCAATTTCGAGGCGCACAAAAGCGCCGTCCACTTTGTTCTTGGTCTTTCGGTCAAATTAGGTATGACTTGCAGACTGGCTTTCCATGTTTTCAAACGTTGCTTTTCCACAGAGTGAGAGAAGGGTGCACCGTTCCCAGCGGCACTGCAATACCGGGTCGATGCGTGGAGCGAACGGAGCAAGCCCCTTTTTCAACTCCTGGTTCTAAAAATCCGTTTAATATGTTGTCCCCTTATAGAGGACGTATCAGATATTAAACTGATAAGAACAGATACTACACTTGATCTTAGCCAAAAGGCCGAGAAGCCATAACCCCTGGCCGTTGGCAGCACAAGGCCGCCCCTCCGGTCCGGTCCGTCCTCGTCGGGGTGTCACAGTATTTTGCCATAACAACTGCTGGTGCTTAGCACCTCCGCCCACGGAGTCTCTGGTGTACTTGTTGACCTAGTTTTCTATTTCCTTGCACAACGGTACAGGGCTCAGCCAAAGTGCTAAGCCCGCCAAAAATACCTTTAACTCTTTGGTGTTACTCTCCACGGAAGTCTTTAGTAAAAGGCGAAAGACTTATGCGTTATGAAGAGAAACCAGAGTAAGCACAGCCTCCGGCCACAAGAGCAGCCAAAGACCCTAGTCGTCTCGGTCAACAGCTTCACGGTGCTCCCCGTTTGGCTAGCTGCATAGCAAAGTACAGGCCACGCCTTTGCTGGCACTCCACCCCGCCTTCTCAGGAGCTTAATCCAATCCGATGACCCGGAAACTCATGCGTAGCCATTGCGCGCAGGCTCCTAGAGCCACTGCAATGACTGGTCAATCCCCCGTGCTCAAAATCACTGGTCTTGTTGTGTTAAAGTGCGCAAAGCTTGAGGGGAACAGGCCGCGCTTGTTTGTACAGCATGTCTACCCGTCGGGGCAATTGAACCCTTGTCCCCTGCGCAACAAGTAGGAAGATTGGCCACTGTACTAAGCAGGAGCACACTCTTTCACACCCTGAATAAGCTACCGGTGAGAATAGATTAGCTAAGGCAAACGGGGAGAAAACGCAGCACAGGCTGCTTTGACCAATTTCGAGGCGCACAAAAGCGCCGTCCACTTTGTTCTTGGTCTTTCGGTCAAATTAGGTATGACTTGCAGACTGGCTTTCCATGTTTTCAAACGTTGCTTTTCCACAGAGTGAGAGAAGGGTGCACCGTTCCCAGCGGCACTGCAATACCGGGTCGATGCGTGGAGCGAACGGAGCAAGCCCCTTTTTCAACTCCTGGTTCTAAAAATCCGTTTAACATGTTGTCCCCTTATAGAGGACGTATCAGATATTAAACTGATAAGAACAGATACTACACTTGATCTTAGCCAAAAGGCCGAGAAGCGATAACCCCTGGCCGTTGGCAGCACAAGGCCGCCCCTCCGGTCCGGTCCGTCCTCGTCGGGGTGTCACAGTATTTTGCCATAACAACTGCTGGTGCTTAGCACCTCCGCCCACGGAGTCTCTGGTGTACTTGTTGACCTAGTTTTCTATTTCCTTGCACAACGGTACAGGGCTCAGCCAAAGTGCTAAGCCCGCCAAAAATACCTTTAACTCTTTGGTGTTACTCTCCACGGAAGTCTTTAGTAAAAGGCGAAAGACTTATGCGTTATGAAGAGAAACCAGAGTAAGCACAGCCTCCGGCCACAAGAGCAGCCAAAGACCCTAGTCGTCTCGGTCAACAGCTTCACGGTGCTCCCCGTTTGGCTAGCTGCATAGCAAAGTACAGGCCACGCCTTTGCTGGCACTCCACCCCGCCTTCTCAGGAGCTTAATCCAATCCGATGACCCGGAAACTCATGCGTAGCCATTGCGCGCAGGCTCCTAGAGCCACTGCAATGACTGGTCAATCCCCCGTGCTCAAAATCACTGGTCTTGTTGTGTTAAAGTGCGCAAAGCTTGAGGGGAACAGGCCGCGCTTGTTTGTACAGCATGTCTACCCGTCGGGGCAATTGAACCCTTGTCCCCTGCGCAACAAGTAGGAAGATTGGCCACTGTACTAAGCAGGAGCACACTCTTTCACACCCTGAATAAGCTACCGGTGAGAATAGATTAGCTAAGGCAAACGGGGAGAAAACGCAGCACAGGCTGCTTTGACCAATTTCGAGGCGCACAAAAGCGCCGTCCACTTTGTTCTTGGTCTTTCGGTCAAATTAGGTATGACTTGCAGACTGGCTTTCCATGTTTTCAAACGTTGCTTTTCCACAGAGTGAGAGAAGGGTGCACCGTTCCCAGCGGCACTGCAATACCGGGTCGATGCGTGGAGCGAACGGAGCAAGCCCCTTTTTCAACTCCTGGTTCTAAAAATCCGTTTAATATGTTGTCCCCTTATAGAGGACGTATCAGATATTAAACTGATAAGAACAGATACTACACTTGATCTTAGCCAAAAGGCCGAGAAGCCATAACCCCTGGCCGTTGGCAGCACAAGGCCGCCCCTCCGGTCCGGTCCGTCCTCGTCGGGGTGTCACAGTATTTTGCCATAACAACTGCTGGTGCTTAGCACCTCCGCCCACGGAGTCTCTGGTGTACTTGTTGACCTAGTTTTCTATTTCCTTGCACAACGGTACAGGGCTCAGCCAAAGTGCTAAGCCCGCCAAAAATACCTTTAACTCTTTGGTGTTACTCTCCACGGAAGTCTTTAGTAAAAGGCGAAAGACTTATGCGTTATGAAGAGAAACCAGAGTAAGCACAGCCTCCGGCCACAAGAGCAGCCAAAGACACTAGTCGTCTCGGTCAACAGCTTCACGGTGCTCCCCGTTTGGCTAGCTGCATAGCAAAGTACAGGCCACGCCTTTGCTGGCACTCCACCCCGCCTTCTCAGGAGCTTAATCCAATCCGATGACCCGGAAACTCATGCGTAGCCATTGCGCGCAGGCTCCTAGAGCCACTGCAATGACTGGTCAATCCCCCGTGCTCAAAATCACTGGTCTTGTTGTGTTAAAGTGCGCAAAGCTTGAGGGGAACAGGCCGCGCTTGTTTGTACAGCATGTCTACCCGTCGGGGCAATTGAACCCTTGTCCCCTGCGCAACAAGTAGGAAGATTGGCCACTGTACTAAGCAGGAGCACACTCTTTCACACCCTGAATAAGCTACCGGTGAGAATAGATTAGCTAAGGCAAACGGGGAGAAAACGCAGCACAGGCTGCTTTGACCAATTTCGAGGCGCACAAAAGCGCCGTCCACTTTGTTCTTGGTCTTTCGGTCAAATTAGGTATGACTTGCAGACTGGCTTTCCATGTTTTCAAACGTTGCTTTTCCACAGAGTGAGAGAAGGGTGCACCGTTCCCAGCGGCACTGCAATACCGGGTCGATGCGTGGAGCGAACGGAGCAAGCCCCTTTTTCAACTCCTGGTTCTAAAAATCCGTTTAATATGTTGTCCCCTTATAGAGGACGTATCAGATATTAAACTGATAAGAACAGATACTACACTTGATCTTAGCCAAAAGGCCGAGAAGCGATAACCCCTGGCCGTTGGCAGCACAAGGCCGCCCCTCCGGTCCGGTCCGTCCTCGTCGGGGTGTCACAGTATTTTGCCATAACAACTGCTGGTGCTTAGCACCTCCGCCCACGGAGTCTCTGGTGTACTTGTTGACCTAGTTTTCTATTTCCTTGCACAACGGTACAGGGCTCAGCCAAAGTGCTAAGCCCGCCAAAAATACCTTTAACTCTTTGGTGTTACTCTCCACGGAAGTCTTTAGTAAAAGGCGAAAGACTTATGCGTTATGAAGAGAAACCAGAGTAAGCACAGCCTCCGGCCACAAGAGCAGCCAAAGACCCTAGTCGTCTCGGTCAACAGCTTCACGGTGCTCCCCGTTTGGCTAGCTGCATAGCAAAGTACAGGCCACGCCTTTGCTGGCACTCCACCCCGCCTTCTCAGGAGCTTAATCCAATCCGATGACCCGGAAACTCATGCGTAGCCATTGCGCGCAGGCTCCTAGAGCCACTGCAATGACTGGTCAATCCCCCGTGCTCAAAATCACTGGTCTTGTTGTGTTAAAGTGCGCAAAGCTTGAGGGGAACAGGCCGCGCTTGTTTGTACAGCATGTCTACCCGTCGGGGCAATTGAACCCTTGTCCCCTGCGCAACAAGTAGGAAGATTGGCCACTGTACTAAGCAGGAGCACACTCTTTCACACCCTGAATAAGCTACCGGTGAGAATAGATTAGCTAAGGCAAACGGGGAGAAAACGCAGCACAGGCTGCTTTGACCAATTTCGAGGCGCACAAAAGCGCCGTCCACTTTGTTCTTGGTCTTTCGGTCAAATTAGGTATGACTTGCAGACTGGCTTTCCATGTTTTCAAACGTTGCTTTTCCACAGAGTGAGAGAAGGGTGCACCGTTCCCAGCGGCACTGCAATACCGGGTCGATGCGTGGAGCGAACGGAGCAAGCCCCTTTTTCAACTCCTGGTTCTAAAAATCCGTTTAATATGTTGTCCCCTTATAGAGGACGTATCAGATATTAAACTGATAAGAACAGATACTACACTTGATCTTAGCCAAAAGGCCGAGAAGCGATAACCCCTGGCCGTTGGCAGCACAAGGCCGCCCCTCCGGTCCGGTCCGTCCTCGTCGGGGTGTCACAGTATTTTGCCATAACAACTGCTGGTGCTTAGCACCTCCGCCCACGGAGTCTCTGGTGTACTTGTTGACCTAGTTTTCTATTTCCTTGCACAACGGTACAGGGCTCAGCCAAAGTGCTAAGCCCGCCAAAAATACCTTTAACTCTTTGGTGTTACTCTCCACGGAAGTCTTTAGTAAAAGGCGAAAGACTTATGCGTTATGAAGAGAAACCAGAGTAAGCACAGCCTCCGGCCACAAGAGCAGCCAAAGACCCTAGTCGTCTCGGTCAACAGCTTCACGGTGCTCCCCGTTTGGCTAGCTGCATAGCAAAGTACAGGCCACGCCTTTGCTGGCACTCCACCCCGCCTTCTCAGGAGCTTAATCCAATCCGATGACCCGGAAACTCATGCGTAGCCATTGCGCGCAGGCTCCTAGAGCCACTGCAATGACTGGTCAATCCCCCGTGCTCAAAATCACTGGTCTTGTTGTGTTAAAGTGCGCAAAGCTTGAGGGGAACAGGCCGCGCTTGTTTGTACAGCATGTCTACCCGTCGGGGCAATTGAACCCTTGTCCCCTGCGCAACAAGTAGGAAGATTGGCCACTGTACTAAGCAGGAGCACACTCTTTCACACCCTGAATAAGCTACCGGTGAGAATAGATTAGCTAAGGCAAACGGGGAGAAAACGCAGCACAGGCTGCTTTGACCAATTTCGAGGCGCACAAAAGCGCCGTCCACTTTGTTCTTGGTCTTTCGGTCAAATTAGGTATGACTTGCAGACTGGCTTTCCATGTTTTCAAACGTTGCTTTTCCACAGAGTGAGAGAAGGGTGCACCGTTCCCAGCGGCACTGCAATACCGGGTCGATGCGTGGAGCGAACGGAGCAAGCCCCTTTTTCAACTCCTGGTTCTAAAAATCCGTTTAATATGTTGTCCCCTTATAGAGGACGTATCAGATATTAAACTGATAAGAACAGATACTACACTTGATCTTAGCCAAAAGGCCGAGAAGCGATAACCCCTGGCCGTTGGCAGCACAAGGCCGCCCCTCCGGTCCGGTCCGTCCTCGTCGGGGTGTCACAGTATTTTGCCATAACAACTGCTGGTGCTTAGCACCTCCGCCCACGGAGTCTCTGGTGTACTTGTTGACCTAGTTTTCTATTTCCTTGCACAACGGTACAGGGCTCAGCCAAAGTGCTAAGCCCGCCAAAAATACCTTTAACTCTTTGGTGTTACTCTCCACGGAAGTCTTTAGTAAAAGGCGAAAGACTTATGCGTTATGAAGAGAAACCAGAGTAAGCACAGCCTCCGGCCACAAGAGCAGCCAAAGACCCTAGTCGTCTCGGTCAACAGCTTCACGGTGCTCCCCGTTTGGCTAGCTGCATAGCAAAGTACAGGCCACGCCTTTGCTGGCACTCCACCCCGCCTTCTCAGGAGCTTAATCCAATCCGATGACCCGGAAACTCATGCGTAGCCATTGCGCGCAGGCTCCTAGAGCCACTGCAATGACTGGTCAATCCCCCGTGCTCAAAATCACTGGTCTTGTTGTGTTAAAGTGCGCAAAGCTTGAGGGGAACAGGCCGCGCTTGTTTGTACAGCATGTCTACCCGTCGGGGCAATTGAACCCTTGTCCCCTGCGCAACAAGTAGGAAGATTGGCCACTGTACTAAGCAGGAGCACACTCTTTCACACCCTGAATAAGCTACCGGTGAGAATAGATTAGCTAAGGCAAACGGGGAGAAAACGCAGCACAGGCTGCTTTGACCAATTTCGAGGCGCACAAAAGCGCCGTCCACTTTGTTCTTGGTCTTTCGGTCAAATTAGGTATGACTTGCAGACTGGCTTTCCATGTTTTCAAACGTTGCTTTTCCACAGAGTGAGAGAAGGGTGCACCGTTCCCAGCGGCACTGCAATACCGGGTCGATGCGTGGAGCGAACGGAGCAAGCCCCTTTTTCAACTCCTGGTTCTAAAAATCCGTTTAATATGTTGTCCCCTTATAGAGGACGTATCAGATATTAAACTGATAAGAACAGATACTACACTTGATCTTAGCCAAAAGGCCGAGAAGCGATAACCCCTGGCCGTTGGCAGCACAAGGCCGCCCCTCCGGTCCGGTCCGTCCTCGTCGGGGTGTCACAGTATTTTGCCATAACAACTGCTGGTGCTTAGCACCTCCGCCCACGGAGTCTCTGGTGTACTTGTTGACCTAGTTTTCTATTTCCTTGCACAACGGTACAGGGCTCAGCCAAAGTGCTAAGCCCGCCAAAAATACCTTTAACTCTTTGGTGTTACTCTCCACGGAAGTCTTTAGTAAAAGGCGAAAGACTTATGCGTTATGAAGAGAAACCAGAGTAAGCACAGCCTCCGGCCACAAGAGCAGCCAAAGACCCTAGTCGTCTCGGTCAACAGCTTCACGGTGCTCCCCGTTTGGCTAGCTGCATAGCAAAGTACAGGCCACGCCTTTGCTGGCACTCCACCCCGCCTTCTCAGGAGCTTAATCCAATCCGATGACCCGGAAACTCATGCGTAGCCATTGCGCGCAGGCTCCTAGAGCCACTGCAATGACTGGTCAATCCCCCGTGCTCAAAATCACTGGTCTTGTTGTGTTAAAGTGCGCAAAGCTTGAGGGGAACAGGCCGCGCTTGTTTGTACAGCATGTCTACCCGTCGGGGCAATTGAACCCTTGTCCCCTGCGCAACAAGTAGGAAGATTGGCCACTGTACTAAGCAGGAGCACACTCTTTCACACCCTGAATAAGCTACCGGTGAGAATAGATTAGCTAAGGCAAACGGGGAGAAAACGCAGCACAGGCTGCTTTGACCAATTTCGAGGCGCACAAAAGCGCCGTCCACTTTGTTCTTGGTCTTTCGGTCAAATTAGGTATGACTTGCAGACTGGCTTTCCATGTTTTCAAACGTTGCTTTTCCACAGAGTGAGAGAAGGGTGCACCGTTCCCAGCGGCACTGCAATACCGGGTCGATGCGTGGAGCGAACGGAGCAAGCCCCTTTTTCAACTCCTGGTTCTAAAAATCCGTTTAATATGTTGTCCCCTTATAGAGGACGTATCAGATATTAAACTGATAAGAACAGATACTACACTTGATCTTAGCCAAAAGGCCGAGAAGCGATAACCCCTGGCCGTTGGCAGCACAAGGCCGCCCCTCCGGTCCGGTCCGTCCTCGTCGGGGTGTCACAGTATTTTGCCATAACAACTGCTGGTGCTTAGCACCTCCGCCCACGGAGTCTCTGGTGTACTTGTTGACCTAGTTTTCTATTTCCTTGCACAACGGTACAGGGCTCAGCCAAAGTGCTAAGCCCGCCAAAAATACCTTTAACTCTTTGGTGTTACTCTCCACGGAAGTCTTTAGTAAAAGGCGAAAGACTTATGCGTTATGAAGAGAAACCAGAGTAAGCACAGCCTCCGGCCACAAGAGCAGCCAAAGACCCTAGTCGTCTCGGTCAACAGCTTCACGGTGCTCCCCGTTTGGCTAGCTGCATAGCAAAGTACAGGCCACGCCTTTGCTGGCACTCCACCCCGCCTTCTCAGGAGCTTAATCCAATCCGATGACCCGGAAACTCATGCGTAGCCATTGCGCGCAGGCTCCTAGAGCCACTGCAATGACTGGTCAATCCCCCGTGCTCAAAATCACTGGTCTTGTTGTGTTAAAGTGCGCAAAGCTTGAGGGGAACAGGCCGCGCTTGTTTGTACAGCATGTCTACCCGTCGGGGCAATTGAACCCTTGTCCCCTGCGCAACAAGTAGGAAGATTGGCCACTGTACTAAGCAGGAGCACACTCTTTCACACCCTGAATAAGCTACCGGTGAGAATAGATTAGCTAAGGCAAACGGGGAGAAAACGCAGCACAGGCTGCTTTGACCAATTTCGAGGCGCACAAAAGCGCCGTCCACTTTGTTCTTGGTCTTTCGGTCAAATTAGGTATGACTTGCAGACTGGCTTTCCATGTTTTCAAACGTTGCTTTTCCACAGAGTGAGAGAAGGGTGCACCGTTCCCAGCGGCACTGCAATACCGGGTCGATGCGTGGAGCGAACGGAGCAAGCCCCTTTTTCAACTCCTGGTTCTAAAAATCCGTTTAATATGTTGTCCCCTTATAGAGGACGTATCAGATATTAAACTGATAAGAACAGATACTACACTTGATCTTAGCCAAAAGGCCGAGAAGCGATAACCCCTGGCCGTTGGCAGCACAAGGCCGCCCCTCCGGTCCGGTCCGTCCTCGTCGGGGTGTCACAGTATTTTGCCATAACAACTGCTGGTGCTTAGCACCTCCGCCCACGGAGTCTCTGGTGTACTTGTTGACCTAGTTTTCTATTTCCTTGCACAACGGTACAGGGCTCAGCCAAAGTGCTAAGCCCGCCAAAAATACCTTTAACTCTTTGGTGTTACTCTCCACGGAAGTCTTTAGTAAAAGGCGAAAGACTTATGCGTTATGAAGAGAAACCAGAGTAAGCACAGCCTCCGGCCACAAGAGCAGCCAAAGACCCTAGTCGTCTCGGTCAACAGCTTCACGGTGCTCCCCGTTTGGCTAGCTGCATAGCAAAGTACAGGCCACGCCTTTGCTGGCACTCCACCCCGCCTTCTCAGGAGCTTAATCCAATCCGATGACCCGGAAACTCATGCGTAGCCATTGCGCGCAGGCTCCTAGAGCCACTGCAATGACTGGTCAATCCCCCGTGCTCAAAATCACTGGTCTTGTTGTGTTAAAGTGCGCAAAGCTTGAGGGGAACAGGCCGCGCTTGTTTGTACAGCATGTCTACCCGTCGGGGCAATTGAACCCTTGTCCCCTGCGCAACAAGTAGGAAGATTGGCCACTGTACTAAGCAGGAGCACACTCTTTCACACCCTGAATAAGCTACCGGTGAGAATAGATTAGCTAAGGCAAACGGGGAGAAAACGCAGCACAGGCTGCTTTGACCAATTTCGAGGCGCACAAAAGCGCCGTCCACTTTGTTCTTGGTCTTTCGGTCAAATTAGGTATGACTTGCAGACTGGCTTTCCATGTTTTCAAACGTTGCTTTTCCACAGAGTGAGAGAAGGGTGCACCGTTCCCAGCGGCACTGCAATACCGGGTCGATGCGTGGAGCGAACGGAGCAAGCCCCTTTTTCAACTCCTGGTTCTAAAAATCCGTTTAATATGTTGTCCCCTTATAGAGGACGTATCAGATATTAAACTGATAAGAACAGATTTTTCTTTCGAAAAAATTTATTGACACTTTTTTCAAAAAGTCGTACACTGTTTACAATCATAAAATCCTTCACAAACACACATCTTTTCAAAATACAACAAACAAATAAATATGAATACTCTGTAAAACCACGTTCCTTTGTTTAAAACAATAAAAACAATTGTTTAAAGTGGATTACAGATAAGATAACATTGTATTAAAAGTTGTGGATAATAAATAAATAAATGATTAAATAAATAATTGTCTCTGTGTATATCAGTGTACATTCGTTGTGCAGGGGCGGGATGAGTCCCTAACAAGGATCAACTCATCCCGCTCTCCCGAACAGCTTTGGGTCTCTCGGAACCTGTTCCTGGTGCTCAGAGGGGACCCTCTCCCTTCTGCTCCTTCCCACCTGCCACACCCGGAGAGCCAGGCCGCCGCTGCCTTGACCCTTTATTTGTGTGGCTCCGGCTCCCACGTCCGAATGGGCACAGAGGCGATTCTTCTTTGTGGCTGCGTCCTAGGCCTGCCGCCTGCAGCGACGGCTGCTTGCACCGCCGCTGTGGCCATCTGGATCGCAGCCACGGGGGGGATCTGCATGTGCTTCCTTACCAGCAGGTTTCTGGAGGTCCATATGGCGTCTTTGATGGCGGCCAGGGTGAGCCACTGTTTGGCAAAGTCTGCTGGTAATGTTTGTTCCTGGCCCACCCCGTACAGCACTAGCTGTGCTGTCAGGACCTCCCCTGCTGGTAAGTACGGGAATTTTAGGGAGCCGGCCATTGCCCACTGGTCTACAGCAGCGCTGCACTCCCAGAGCAGATGCCTCACCGACTCAGGTGCGCCACACCCCGGTCGGGGGCAAGTTGAGAGCGTTGACATGCCCCGGGAGTGCATTACGGACCTGACTGGGAGGATCTCATGAGCCACCATCCACGACAGGTCCCGGAGTCTGTTCGGGAGGGCGGGATGGTTTACGTTGCGCCAAACTGTTGAGGACTCACCTATTGTGAGCCCGCGCACTGGATACATTGATTCCCGCTCCTGCACAACAGAGAGAAGAGAGCGATGGTGGGTTAAAATAGACAGCTCCTCTTGCTCTAGTTTAAAATGCTTTAAGAATTTCCGGATAAAAGCGTAGGCCGGTGGCAGATTAAAAGACACAGGTACTCTAAGATCAATGGGTAAAACTTTTAGGTGTCTGAGGTAGGACCCCATCCAGAATCGTGCCATTGCTGTCGTTTTGTCATCTCTGGATGGGGCTGTGGCGTAGGTGATGTGCAGGGTGCTGTATCGGCTTCCTAAAAACTGGTGTAGGTCCGGGACTCCCTTTCCTCCTTTCTCTTTCGGCTTTTTCATCACCTCTCTCCTCAGCCTCTCCCACTTGGACCCCCACAGGAAATAAAAGATGGCGCGTTCCAGATCTAAAAGCACTCTTCGTGGTGGGATAAAAACAGAACTGATTAATAAAAGCAAAGGTAAAATCACTGCTTTAATGATTAAAACCTTTCCTTCCATTGTCAGTCTTCTAAGTCCCCAGTACCCTAGTCTCTGTCTAACTTTCCCTACCACGTCTGGCCAGTTTCCTTTTCCTCCCCCCTCCCTGTCAAATTTAACCCCCAGTATTTTTTGGTCAGTCTGGGTCACAGTCAAGGGGAGTCCTGTCGTCTCGGTCGCTGTCCACGGTCCGTAAGTTTGGGCTTGAGTCTTATCTCGGTTAAGCTTTGACCCAGAGGCCTGTCCGAACCAGTCAGTCAAGTCCAGTGTCCTGTTGACAGATAAAAGGTCAGTACATAAAATGTTAAAATCGTCCATATATATTGCACATTTGGTGGTCAATCCCCCGCTCCCCGGGATTGCCACCCCATTGATTCTTTGGTCCCTTCTCAAGATCTGTGCCAACGGCTCTATACAGGTCACGTAGAGGAGGGCTGATAACGGACAACCCTGACGGACACCGCAGTGTATGTTAACTGCTTTTGTTAGATGCCCATTAACAACAAATCTGCTGGTAATGTCCCGGTACAGCAATCCCACCCAAGCTATAAACCTTTCTGGAAACCCCATTTTTTGCAGTACCTGGAAAAGGTACTGGTGCGAGATCCGATCAAAGGCTTTCTCAAAATCTAAATTTAGGACTACTAGCCGGATGTTTCTGTCTCTCGCATAACAGATGGTGTCTCGGATCAGTACGAGGCTGTCGGTGATCTTCCTCCCCGGGATGGCACAGGCTTGATCCGGGTGAATCACCTCCTCTAAAACCAGGGACATACGAGCAGATAAAAGTTTACTAAAAAGTTTGCAGTCAAGATTTAAGAGGGTGATAGGTCTCCAGTTTTTCAGTTCAGTCCTGTCATTTTTTTTGTATAGTAGAGTCACTATCCCTGCTCTAAAACTGTCAGGTAGTCTGTCTAGTCCTTCGAAATCCATAAAAACAGAAAGTAGGTCCGGTGCTAAAATGTCCCAAAAAGTCAGATAAAAGTCCAAGGGAAGCCCGTCTTCTCCTGGGGACTTCCCTTTCTTAAAATTTTGTACACATTTATCTAACTCTAAAAGGGTAAAACCTTGGGTTAAAAGCACACTGTCCTTTACTGTTTTGTCAATGAATTTTAAAACCTCTGTCATGGTGTCTGTTTTAATATTTTTTTCTTTGTAAAGATCCCCGTAAAAGCTCTCTATAGTGTCTTTGATTTCTTCTGTTGTGTTTGCTGTGTACCCACTTTCTTTTTTTAGTTGTAAAATACCCCCCCCTTTGTTGACAATTTTCTTAAAAAAATATCTGGTACACTTTTCCCCTTCCTCGATCTCCCTTTCTTTACTTCTTAGAATGACACCCTTACTTTTAATGTCTGCTAAAACCGACATTTCTGTTTTGACTTGTTTAATATCTTCGCTAAAATCCATGCCCTGTTGCTGTAGTTTAAAATAGCGCTGTAGTCGCTTCTGCAGTCCCAGCATGCGTCTGTTTTCCTTATCTTTTTTCTTTTGACCTGCCTTTCTAAAAAAAGTCTGGGTCTTTCCCTTCACCATTTCCCACCAGTGTGCACGTGTGTCGTACAAGTCTTGAAGGGTCTGCCACTCTTTATACTGCTCCCTGAACTGGCTAACTAACTCCCTATCCTCTAACAGGGAGCAGTTGAGCTTCCACAGACCACTTCCTGTTGTCAAACCCGAAAAAGGTGAGAGGGTGCAGGAGAGCATTATGTGATCAGAGAAGAAAACAGGGGTCAATCTAGCATCGGTTGGCGGGCAGTCCCTTGTAAAAATATAGTCTATGCGAGAGGCTCTGTTGCCGTCACCACTGAACCAGGTGAAGCCTTCCTCTCCGGGATGCATGATTTTAAAACAGTCTTGGAGTTTAAAATCCCTGCATAAACCCTGCAATAAACACGATGTTTTATCAATTTTAAAATCCTCCCCTGCCCCCTTCCTATCCTTGCTGGATAAAACACAGTTAAAATCCCCTCCTACCACTAGCGGTGCCCTACCCAGCAAGTGGGACTGCAGGTCTTCTAAAAGGTCATACCTGTCGTTTCTGTCGTTAAAACCATAAATATTTAGTACGTTAAAATCCTTTCCCATGTACGTCAGATGTGCTAAAAGTGCCCGCCCGTCTCTCACCACAGTGCTGCCCTTCACCAGAATAGAGGGGTTTTTAATTAAAATGGCCACTCCATCGTTCCTGTTTTCATTTGATCCGCTCCATATGGATTCTTGTGGCCACTTCTCCTCCCATTCCCTGTAGTGTTTTAAAAACGGTATGGCACACTCCTGGAGTAAAAACACATCTGCATTAAAAGCACTCAGAAAGGATAAAACTGTTGTGGCTCTAACTCCTGACCTCACACTTCTCACATTGAGGGTGGAAATGATGAGGGTCATGTGTATTATGTTTAAAACAACAGGCATGACAGTTTAAAAGAATTGAAATAACAGGGTTAAAAACCTAAAAGAGAAATGCAGCTAACCAAATAATTGTGAATGCAGCTCTTCCTTTCCCTTTATGGGGGAAAGGGGAGGGGTCTGAGCTCCATTCCCTTTCCGGACTCTGGCAGCTGGTCTTGGGGGTAATGCCGCGTTCAGTACTGAGTCCTTGGGGGTTGATTGCAGAGCTACATTTAAAAAGGAGACCTGGTTTGGAGAACTGGAGGGGAAGACTCTGGACTCCTCCACAGACGAGCTGTCTGAGGGGTACACAGCTCTCCCCCGCTTCCCTGAGGCTCCAGGAGTCTCAGGGGACAGTTCTGAAGCAGGCCTCTTGATTTGCTGGGCATCGGGGAGGGGGCCATCATTTCCAGTTCCGCTCTCTGCCTGCATTGCCTCCTCTCCCTCAGCACTCTCCATTTGTGGGGCAATAACAGGCCCCTCCCCCTCTCCCGCCTCACCTGATCCCTCTCCTCCAACCACAGGATTTGGCGGGAGATTTGAATTTTCTAGCCCAGCCTTTTCAATTTGCTCTCCAACTGCCTCCCTTTGTCCACCATCTTGTTCCTCATTCTCGGCCTTCTTGTTAGCCTTTAGCTTGTTGGCAAAGGATTTTGGGCAATCTCTGAAGATATGATTTGACTCTCCACAAAGATTACACTTTCTGCCATTTGGACACTGCTCAAAAGCATGCCCAATTTCTCTACACTTCCCACAAACAATTTTTTGGCACGCTTCTACCAGGTGCCCATGCTCACCACACTTGCGGCAGAGCTTGGGTTGTCCCTGGTAGTGAATGTAGCCTCTGTTGTCTCCCAGAACTATCATTGATGGCAGATGTTTCAGGCCCTGGTAGCCCTGGGGGTCCTGCCATTGTTGAATGGGGACCCTCCAGGCGCAAGTCCAAATGCCATCCTCATCTCTCACTTTGGTAGCCTGGCCCTTAACAGTGCAATATCTTCCCAGCCACAAACAAATGTCATCTGCATTCACTGTCTCATTGAACATTCTGACAATAACCACTTTTGAGGCATTGTCAGTCAGTTTCTCTACATTGAAAGCAGAAAACTGGGTTTTTACCTTTTCAAAGCGTGTCCAAAATTCTCTATGCACAATCGCGGATCCGAAACTTACATCGAATCCTTTGTTGAAGGGAAGGGTCAAAATACAATTCAAGTCCTTTGCCGTGAAACCTAATGCCTTTTGTATGAGCTTCCTGGAGAAGTCCATTCTGGACATCTCCAGGAGCCTGCCATCTTTTTCTTTAAACTTAAAACGCACGCTGTGGTGCCTCCGCATGCCGGCATGGCCAGCCGACATGGTGGGGACACCACACGTTAAGAACAATTAAGAAAACTAAACCACCACGTACAAAAACCAAAGAACTAAAAACAGGGCTAAAAAGGAGAATAAAACAGTGAAATCACTCCTAAAAGGTGAAATACAAAACACTTACCTTTTCTCGGGTGGTTTGGTCTTGGTGAAGGTCTCACAGAGGGCAGGCAAGCAAAGACTCTGAGCCGATGAATTCCTGTTGGTGAAAGAAATACAACCACAAAAAATTGTAATATTTTTCACTTTAGGAATAAATATATTATCCTCCCAAGTGTGGGTAACAATCAATGCCACAAACAGGCAAGAATTTTTACCACCAGCAGGAGGCGATCGCAGTCTTAGCCAAAAGGCCGAGAAGCGATAACCCCTGGCCGTTGGCAGCACAAGGCCGCCCCTCCGGTCCGGTCCGTCCTCGTCGGGGTGTCACAGTATTTTGCCATAACAACTGCTGGTGCTTAGCACCTCCGCCCACGGAGTCTCTGGTGTACTTGTTGACCTAGTTTTCTATTTCCTTGCACAACGGTACAGGGCTCAGCCAAAGTGCTAAGCCCGCCAAAAATACCTTTAACTCTTTGGTGTTACTCTCCACGGAAGTCTTTAGTAAAAGGCGAAAGACTTATGCGTTATGAAGAGAAACCAGAGTAAGCACAGCCTCCGGCCACAAGAGCAGCCAAAGACCCTAGTCGTCTCGGTCAACAGCTTCACGGTGCTCCCCGTTTGGCTAGCTGCATAGCAAAGTACAGGCCACGCCTTTGCTGGCACTCCACCCCGCCTTCTCAGGAGCTTAATCCAATCCGATGACCCGGAAACTCATGCGTAGCCATTGCGCGCAGGCTCCTAGAGCCACTGCAATGACTGGTCAATCCCCCGTGCTCAAAATCACTGGTCTTGTTGTGTTAAAGTGCGCAAAGCTTGAGGGGAACAGGCCGCGCTTGTTTGTACAGCATGTCTACCCGTCGGGGCAATTGAACCCTTGTCCCCTGCGCAACAAGTAGGAAGATTGGCCACTGTACTAAGCAGGAGCACACTCTTTCACACCCTGAATAAGCTACCGGTGAGAATAGATTAGCTAAGGCAAACGGGGAGAAAACGCAGCACAGGCTGCTTTGACCAATTTCGAGGCGCACAAAAGCGCCGTCCACTTTGTTCTTGGTCTTTCGGTCAAATTAGGTATGACTTGCAGACTGGCTTTCCATGTTTTCAAACGTTGCTTTTCCACAGAGTGAGAGAAGGGTGCACCGTTCCCAGCGGCACTGCAATACCGGGTCGATGCGTGGAGCGAACGGAGCAAGCCCCTTTTTCAACTCCTGGTTCTAAAAATCCGTTTAATATGTTGTCCCCTTATAGAGGACGTATCAGATATTAAACTGATAAGAACAGATACTACACTTGATCTTAGCCAAAAGGCCGAGAAGCGATAACCCCTGGCCGTTGGCAGCACAAGGCCGCCCCTCCGGTCCGGTCCGTCCTCGTCGGGGTGTCACAGTATTTTGCCATAACAACTGCTGGTGCTTAGCACCTCCGCCCACGGAGTCTCTGGTGTACTTGTTGACCTAGTTTTCTATTTCCTTGCACAACGGTACAGGGCTCAGCCAAAGTGCTAAGCCCGCCAAAAATACCTTTAACTCTTTGGTGTTACTCTCCACGGAAGTCTTTAGTAAAAGGCGAAAGACTTATGCGTTATGAAGAGAAACCAGAGTAAGTACAGCCTCCGGCCACAAGAGCAGCCAAAGACCCTAGTCGTCTCGGTCAACAGCTTCACGGTGCTCCCCGTTTGGCTAGCTGCATAGCAAAGTACAGGCCACGCCTTTGCTGGCACTCCACCCCGCCTTCTCAGGAGCTTAATCCAATCCGATGACCCGGAAACTCATGCGTAGCCATTGCGCGCAGGCTCCTAGAGCCACTGCAATGACTGGTCAATCCCCCGTGCTCAAAATCACTGGTCTTGTTGTGTTAAAGTGCGCAAAGCTTGAGGGGAACAGGCCGCGCTTGTTTGTACAGCATGTCTACCCGTCGGGGCAATTGAACCCTTGTCCCCTGCGCAACAAGTAGGAAGATTGGCCACTGTACTAAGCAGGAGCACACTCTTTCACACCCTGAATAAGCTACCGGTGAGAATAGATTAGCTAAGGCAAACGGGGAGAAAACGCAGCACAGGCTGCTTTGACCAATTTCGAGGCGCACAAAAGCGCCGTCCACTTTGTTCTTGGTCTTTCGGTCAAATTAGGTATGACTTGCAGACTGGCTTTCCATGTTTTCAAATGTTGCTTTTCCACAGAGTGAGAGAAGGGTGCACCGTTCCCAGCGGCACTGCAATACCGGGTCGATGCGTGGAGCGAACGGAGCAAGCCCCTTTTTCAACTCCTGGTTCTAAAAATCCGTTTAATATGTTGTCCCCTTATAGAGGACGTATCAGATATTAAACTGATAAGAACAGATACTACACTTGATCTTAGCCAAAAGGCCGAGAAGCGATAACCCCTGGCCGTTGGCAGCACAAGGCCGCCCCTCCGGTCCGGTCCGTCCTCGTCGGGGTGTCACAGTATTTTGCCATAACAACTGCTGGTGCTTAGCACCTCCGCCCACGGAGTCTCTGGTGTACTTGTTGACCTAGTTTTCTATTTCCTTGCACAACGGTACAGGGCTCAGCCAAAGTGCTAAGCCCGCCAAAAATACCTTTAACTCTTTGGTGTTACTCTCCACGGAAGTCTTTAGTAAAAGGCGAAAGACTTATGCGTTATGAAGAGAAACCAGAGTAAGTACAGCCTCCGGCCACAAGAGCAGCCAAAGACCCTAGTCGTCTCGGTCAACAGCTTCACGGTGCTCCCCGTTTGGCTAGCTGCATAGCAAAGTACAGGCCACGCCTTTGCTGGCACTCCACCCCGCCTTCTCAGGAGCTTAATCCAATCCGATGACCCGGAAACTCATGCGTAGCCATTGCGCGCAGGCTCCTAGAGCCACTGCAATGACTGGTCAATCCCCCGTGCTCAAAATCACTGGTCTTGTTGTGTTAAAGTGCGCAAAGCTTGAGGGGAACAGGCCGCGCTTGTTTGTACAGCATGTCTACCCGTCGGGGCAATTGAACCCTTGTCCCCTGCGCAACAAGTAGGAAGATTGGCCACTGTACTAAGCAGGAGCACACTCTTTCACACCCTGAATAAGCTACCGGTGAGAATAGATTAGCTAAGGCAAACGGGGAGAAAACGCAGCACAGGCTGCTTTGACCAATTTCGAGGCGCACAAAAGCGCCGTCCACTTTGTTCTTGGTCTTTCGGTCAAATTAGGTATGACTTGCAGACTGGCTTTCCATGTTTTCAAACGTTGCTTTTCCACAGAGTGAGAGAAGGGTGCACCGTTCCCAGCGGCACTGCAATACCGGGTCGATGCGTGGAGCGAACGGAGCAAGCCCCTTTTTCAACTCCTGGTTCTAAAAATCCGTTTAATATGTTGTCCCCTTATAGAGGACGTATCAGATATTAAACTGATAAGAACAGATTTTTTTTTTTTTTTTTTCGAAAAAATTTATTGACACTTTTTTCAAAAAGTCGTACACTGTTTACAATCATAAAATCCTTCACAAACACACATCTTTTCAAAATACAACAAACAAATAAATATGAATACTCTGTAAAACCACGTTCCTTTGTTTAAAACAATAAAAGCAATTGTTTTAAAGTGGATTACAGATAAGATAACGTTGTATTAAAAGTTGTGGAAAATAAATAAATAAATGAATAAATAAATAATTGTCTCTGTGTATATCAGTGTACATTCGTTGTGCAGGGGCGGGATGAGTCCCTAACAAGGATCAACTCATCCCGCTCTCCCGAACAGCTTTGGGTCTCTCGGAACCTGTTCCTGGTGCTCAGAGGGGACCCTCTCCCTTCTGCTCCTTCCCACCTGCCACACCCGGAGAGCCAGGCCGCCGCTGCCTTGACCCTTTATTTGTGTGGCTCCGGCTCCCACGTCCGAATGGGCACAGAGGCGATTCTTCTTTGTGGCTGCGTCCTAGGCCTGCCGCCTGCAGCGACGGCTGCTTGCACCGCCGCTGTGGCCATCTGGATCGCAGCCACGGGGGGGATCTGCATGTGCTTCCTTACCAGCAGGTTTCTGGAGGTCCATATGGCGTCTTTGATGGCGGCCAGGGTGAGCCACTGTTTGGCAAAGTCTGCTGGTAATGTTTGTTCCTGGCCCACCCCGTACAGCACTAGCTGTGCTGTCAGGACCTCCCCTGCTGGTAAGTACGGGAATTTTAGGGAGCCGGCCATTGCCCACTGGTCTACAGCAGCGCTGCACTCCCAGAGCAGATGCCTCACCGACTCAGGTGCGCCACTCCCCGGTCGGGGGCAAGTTGAGAGCGTTGACATGCCCCGGGAGTGCATTACGGACCTGACTGGGAGGATCTCATGAGCCACCATCCACGACAGGTCCCGGAGTCTGTTCGGGAGGGCGGGATGGTTTACGTTGCGCCAAACTGTTGAGGACTCATCTATTGTGAGCCCGCGCACTGGATACATTGATTCCCGCTCCTGCACAACAGAGAGAAGAGAGCGATGGTGGGTTAAAATAGACAGCTCCTCTTGCTCTAGTTTAAAATGCTTTAAGAATTTCCGGATAAAAGCGTAGGCCGGTGGCAGATTAAAAGACACAGGTACTCTAAGATCAATGGGTAAAACTTTTAGGTGTCTGAGGTAGGACCCCATCCAGAATCGTGCCATTGCTGTCGTTTTGTCATCTCTGGATGGGGCTGTGGCGTAGGTGATGTGCAGGGTGCTGTATCGGCTTCCTAAAAACTGGTGTAGGTCCGGGACTCCCTTTCCTCCTTTCTCTTTCGGCTTTTTCATCACCTCTCTCCTCAGCCTCTCCCACTTGGACCCCCACAGGAAATAAAAGATGGCGCGTTCCAGATCTAAAAGCACTCTTCGTGGTGGGATAAAAACAGAACTGATTAATAAAAGCAAAGGTAAAATCACTGCTTTAATGATTAAAACCTTTCCTTCCATTGTCAGTCTTCTAAGTCCCCAGTACCCTAGTCTCTGTCTAACTTTCCCTACCACGTCTGGCCAGTTTCCTTTTCCTCCCCCCTCCCTGTCAAATTTAACCCCCAGTATTTTTTGGTCAGTCTGGGTCACAGTCAAGGGGAGTCCTGTCGTCTCGGTCGCTGTCCACGGTCCGTAAGTTTGGGCTTGAGTCTTATCTCGGTTAAGCTTTGACCCAGAGGCCTGTCCGAACCAGTCAGTCAAGTCCAGTGTCCTGTTGACAGATAAAAGGTCAGTACATAAAATGTTAAAATCGTCCATATATATTGCACATTTGGTGGTCAATCCCCCGCTCCCCGGGATTGCCACCCCATTGATTCTTTGGTCCCTTCTCAAGATCTGTGCCAACGGCTCTATACAGGTCACGTAGAGGAGGGCTGATAACGGACAACCCTGACGGACACCGCAGTGTATGTTAACTGCTTTTGTTAGATGCCCATTAACAACAAATCTGCTGGTAATGTCCCGGTACAGCAATCCCACCCAAGCTATAAACCTTTCTGGAAACCCCATTTTTTGCAGTACCTGGAAAAGGTACTGGTGCGAGATCCGATCAAAGGCTTTCTCAAAATCTAAATTTAGGACTACTAGCCGGATGTTTCTGTCTCTCGCATAACAGATGGTGTCTCGGATCAGTACGAGGCTGTCGGTGATCTTCCTCCCCGGGATGGCACAGGCTTGATCCGGGTGAATCACCTCCTCTAAAACCAGGGACATACGAGCAGATAAAAGTTTACTAAAAAGTTTGCAGTCAAGATTTAAGAGGGTGATAGGTCTCCAGTTTTTCAGTTCAGTCCTGTCATTTTTTTTGTATAGTAGAGTCACTATCCCTGCTCTAAAACTGTCAGGTAGTCTGTCTAGTCCTTCGAAATCCATAAAAACAGAAAGTAGGTCCGGTGCTAAAATGTCCCAAAAAGTCAGATAAAAGTCCAAGGGAAGCCCGTCTTCTCCTGGGGACTTCCCTTTCTTAAAATTTTGTACACATTTATCTAACTCTAAAAGGGTAAAACCTTGGGTTAAAAGCACACTGTCCTTTACTGTTTTGTCAATGAATTTTAAAACCTCTGTCATGGTGTCTGTTTTAATATTTTTTTCTTTGTAAAGATCCCCGTAAAAGCTCTCTATAGTGTCTTTGATTTCTTCTGTTGTGTTTGCTGTGTACCCACTTTCTTTTTTTAGTTGTAAAATACCCCCCCCTTTGTTGACAATTTTCTTAAAAAACTGATAAGAACAGATACTACACTTGATCTTAGCCAAAAGGCCGAGAAGCGATAACCCCTGGCCGTTGGCAGCACAAGGCCGCCCCTCCGGTCCGGTCCGTCCTCGTCGGGGTGTCACAATATTTTGCCATAACAACTGCTGGTGCTTAGCACCTCCGCCCACGGAGTCTCTGGTGTACTTGTTGACCTAGTTTTCTATTTCCTTGCACAACGGTACAGGGCTCAGCCAAAGTGCTAAGCCCGCCAAAAATACCTTTAACTCTTTGGTGTTACTCTCCACGGAAGTCTTTAGTAAAAGGCGAAAGACTTATGCGTTATGAAGAGAAACCAGAGTAAGTACAGCCTCCGGCCACAAGAGCAGCCAAAGACCCTAGTCGTCTCGGTCAACAGCTTCACGGTGCTCCCCGTTTGGCTAGCTGCATAGCAAAGTACAGGCCACGCCTTTGCTGGCACTCCACCCCGCCTTCTCAGGAGCTTAATCCAATCCGATGACCCGGAAACTCATGCGTAGCCATTGCGCGCAGGCTCCTAGAGCCACTGCAATGACTGGTCAATCCCCCGTGCTCAAAATCACTGGTCTTGTTGTGTTAAAGTGCGCAAAGCTTGAGGGGAACAGGCCGCGCTTGTTTGTACAGCATGTCTACCCGTCGGGGCAATTGAACCCTTGTCCCCTGCGCAACAAGTAGGAAGATTGGCCACTGTACTAAGCAGGAGCACACTCTTTCACACCCTGAATAAGCTACCGGTGAGAATAGATTAGCTAAGGCAAACGGGGAGAAAACGCAGCACAGGCTGCTTTGACCAATTTCGAGGCGCACAAAAGCGCCGTCCACTTTGTTCTTGGTCTTTCGGTCAAATTAGGTATGACTTGCAGACTGGCTTTCCATGTTTTCAAACGTTGCTTTTCCACAGAGTGAGAGAAGGGTGCACCGTTCCCAGCGGCACTGCAATACCGGGTCGATGCGTGGAGCGAACGGAGCAAGCCCCTTTTTCAACTCCTGGTTCTAAAAATCCGTTTAATATGTTGTCCCCTTATAGAGGACGTATCAGATATTAAACTGATAAGAACAGATACTACACTTGATCTTAGCCAAAAGGCCGAGAAGCGATAACCCCTGGCCGTTGGCAGCACAAGGCCGCCCCTCCGGTCCGGTCCGTCCTCGTCGGGGTGTCACAGTATTTTGCCATAACAACTGCTGGTGCTTAGCACCTCCGCCCACGGAGTCTCTGGTGTACTTGTTGACCTAGTTTTCTATTTCCTTGCACAACGGTACAGGGCTCAGCCAAAGTGCTAAGCCCGCCAAAAATACCTTTAACTCTTTGGTGTTACTCTCCACGGAAGTCTTTAGTAAAAGGCGAAAGACTTATGCGTTATGAAGAGAAACCAGAGTAAGCACAGCCTCCGGCCACAAGAGCAGCCAAAGACCCTAGTCGTCTCGGTCAACAGCTTCACGGTGCTCCCCGTTTGGCTAGCTGCATAGCAAAGTACAGGCCACGCCTTTGCTGGCACTCCACCCCGCCTTCTCAGGAGCTTAATCCAATCCGATGACCCGGAAACTCATGCGTAGCCATTGCGCGCAGGCTCCTAGAGCCACTGCAATGACTGGTCAATCCCCCGTGCTCAAAATCACTGGTCTTGTTGTGTTAAAGTGCGCAAAGCTTGAGGGGAACAGGCCGCGCTTGTTTGTACAGCATGTCTACCCGTCGGGGCAATTGAACCCTTGTCCCCTGCGCAACAAGTAGGAAGATTGGCCACTGTACTAAGCAGGAGCACACTCTTTCACACCCTGAATAAGCTACCGGTGAGAATAGATTAGCTAAGGCAAACGGGGAGAAAACGCAGCACAGGCTGCTTTGACCAATTTCGAGGCGCACAAAAGCGCCGTCCACTTTGTTCTTGGTCTTTCGGTCAAATTAGGTATGACTTGCAGACTGGCTTTCCATGTTTTCAAACGTTGCTTTTCCACAGAGTGAGAGAAGGGTGCACCGTTCCCAGCGGCACTGCAATACCGGGTCGATGCGTGGAGCGAACGGAGCAAGCCCCTTTTTCAACTCCTGGTTCTAAAAATCCGTTTAATATGTTGTCCCCTTATAGAGGACGTATCAGATATTAAACTGATAAGAACAGATACTACACTTGATCTTAGCCAAAAGGCCGAGAAGCGATAACCCCTGGCCGTTGGCAGCACAAGGCCGCCCCTCCGGTCCGGTCCGTCCTCGTCGGGGTGTCACAGTATTTTGCCATAACAACTGCTGGTGCTTAGCACCTCCGCCCACGGAGTCTCTGGTGTACTTGTTGACCTAGTTTTCTATTTCCTTGCACAACGGTACAGGGCTCAGCCAAAGTGCTAAGCCCGCCAAAAATACCTTTAACTCTTTGGTGTTACTCTCCACGGAAGTCTTTAGTAAAAGGCGAAAGACTTATGCGTTATGAAGAGAAACCAGAGTAAGCACAGCCTCCGGCCACAAGAGCAGCCAAAGACCCTAGTCGTCTCGGTCAACAGCTTCACGGTGCTCCCCGTTTGGCTAGCTGCATAGCAAAGTACAGGCCACGCCTTTGCTGGCACTCCACCCCGCCTTCTCAGGAGCTTAATCCAATCCGATGACCCGGAAACTCATGCGTAGCCATTGCGCGCAGGCTCCTAGAGCCACTGCAATGACTGGTCAATCCCCCGTGCTCAAAATCACTGGTCTTGTTGTGTTAAAGTGCGCAAAGCTTGAGGGGAACAGGCCGCGCTTGTTTGTACAGCATGTCTACCCGTCGGGGCAATTGAACCCTTGTCCCCTGCGCAACAAGTAGGAAGATTGGCCACTGTACTAAGCAGGAGCACACTCTTTCACACCCTGAATAAGCTACCGGTGAGAATAGATTAGCTAAGGCAAACGGGGAGAAAACGCAGCACAGGCTGCTTTGACCAATTTCGAGGCGCACAAAAGCGCCGTCCACTTTGTTCTTGGTCTTTCGGTCAAATTAGGTATGACTTGCAGACTGGCTTTCCATGTTTTCAAACGTTGCTTTTCCACAGAGTGAGAGAAGGGTGCACCGTTCCCAGCGGCACTGCAATACCGGGTCGATGCGTGGAGCGAACGGAGCAAGCCCCTTTTTCAACTCCTGGTTCTAAAAATCCGTTTAATATGTTGTCCCCTTATAGAGGACGTATCAGATATTAAACTGATAAGAACAGATACTACACTTGATCTTAGCCAAAAGGCCGAGAAGCGATAACCCCTGGCCGTTGGCAGCACAAGGCCGCCCCTCCGGTCCGGTCCGTCCTCGTCGGGGTGTCACAGTATTTTGCCATAACAACTGCTGGTGCTTAGCACCTCCGCCCACGGAGTCTCTGGTGTACTTGTTGACCTAGTTTTCTATTTCCTTGCACAACGGTACAGGGCTCAGCCAAAGTGCTAAGCCCGCCAAAAATACCTTTAACTCTTTGGTGTTACTCTCCACGGAAGTCTTTAGTAAAAGGCGAAAGACTTATGCGTTATGAAGAGAAACCAGAGTAAGTACAGCCTCCGGCCACAAGAGCAGCCAAAGACCCTAGTCGTCTCGGTCAACAGCTTCACGGTGCTCCCCGTTTGGCTAGCTGCATAGCAAAGTACAGGCCACGCCTTTGCTGGCACTCCACCCCGCCTTCTCAGGAGCTTAATCCAATCCGATGACCCGGAAACTCATGCGTAGCCATTGCGCGCAGGCTCCTAGAGCCACTGCAATGACTGGTCAATCCCCCGTGCTCAAAATCACTGGTCTTGTTGTGTTAAAGTGCGCAAAGCTTGAGGGGAACAGGCCGCGCTTGTTTGTACAGCATGTCTACCCGTCGGGGCAATTGAACCCTTGTCCCCTGCGCAACAAGTAGGAAGATTGGCCACTGTACTAAGCAGGAGCACACTCTTTCACACCCTGAATAAGCTACCGGTGAGAATAGATTAGCTAAGGCAAACGGGGAGAAAACGCAGCACAGGCTGCTTTGACCAATTTCGAGGCGCACAAAAGCGCCGTCCACTTTGTTCTTGGTCTTTCGGTCAAATTAGGTATGACTTGCAGACTGGCTTTCCATGTTTTCAAACGTTGCTTTTCCACAGAGTGAGAGAAGGGTGCACCGTTCCCAGCGGCACTGCAATACCGGGTCGATGCGTGGAGCGAACGGAGCAAGCCCCTTTTTCAACTCCTGGTTCTAAAAATCCGTTTAATATGTTGTCCCCTTATAGAGGACGTATCAGATATTAAACTGATAAGAACAGATTTTTTTTTTTTTTTTTTCGAAAAAATTTATTGACACTTTTTTCAAAAAGTCGTACACTGTTTACAATCATAAAATCCTTCACAAACACACATCTTTTCAAAATACAACAAACAAATAAATATGAATACTCTGTAAAACCACGTTCCTTTGTTTAAAACAATAAAAGCAATTGTTTTAAAGTGGATTACAGATAAGATAACGTTGTATTAAAAGTTGTGGAAAATAAATAAATAAATGAATAAATAAATAATTGTCTCTGTGTATATCAGTGTACATTCGTTGTGCAGGGGCGGGATGAGTCCCTAACAAGGATCAACTCATCCCGCTCTCCCGAACAGCTTTGGGTCTCTCGGAACCTGTTCCTGGTGCTCAGAGGGGACCCTCTCCCTTCTGCTCCTTCCCACCTGCCACACCCGGAGAGCCAGGCCGCCGCTGCCTTGACCCTTTATTTGTGTGGCTCCGGCTCCCACGTCCGAATGGGCACAGAGGCGATTCTTCTTTGTGGCTGCGTCCTAGGCCTGCCGCCTGCAGCGACGGCTGCTTGCACCGCCGCTGTGGCCATCTGGATCGCAGCCACGGGGGGGATCTGCATGTGCTTCCTTACCAGCAGGTTTCTGGAGGTCCATATGGCGTCTTTGATGGCGGCCAGGGTGAGCCACTGTTTGGCAAAGTCTGCTGGTAATGTTTGTTCCTGGCCCACCCCGTACAGCACTAGCTGTGCTGTCAGGACCTCCCCTGCTGGTAAGTACGGGAATTTTAGGGAGCCGGCCATTGCCCACTGGTCTACAGCAGCGCTGCACTCCCAGAGCAGATGCCTCACCGACTCAGGTGCGCCACTCCCCGGTCGGGGGCAAGTTGAGAGCGTTGACATGCCCCGGGAGTGCATTACGGACCTGACTGGGAGGATCTCATGAGCCACCATCCACGACAGGTCCCGGAGTCTGTTCGGGAGGGCGGGATGGTTTACGTTGCGCCAAACTGTTGAGGACTCATCTATTGTGAGCCCGCGCACTGGATACATTGATTCCCGCTCCTGCACAACAGAGAGAAGAGAGCGATGGTGGGTTAAAATAGACAGCTCCTCTTGCTCTAGTTTAAAATGCTTTAAGAATTTCCGGATAAAAGCGTAGGCCGGTGGCAGATTAAAAGACACAGGTACTCTAAGATCAATGGGTAAAACTTTTAGGTGTCTGAGGTAGGACCCCATCCAGAATCGTGCCATTGCTGTCGTTTTGTCATCTCTGGATGGGGCTGTGGCGTAGGTGATGTGCAGGGTGCTGTATCGGCTTCCTAAAAACTGGTGTAGGTCCGGGACTCCCTTTCCTCCTTTCTCTTTCGGCTTTTTCATCACCTCTCTCCTCAGCCTCTCCCACTTGGACCCCCACAGGAAATAAAAGATGGCGCGTTCCAGATCTAAAAGCACTCTTCGTGGTGGGATAAAAACAGAACTGATTAATAAAAGCAAAGGTAAAATCACTGCTTTAATGATTAAAACCTTTCCTTCCATTGTCAGTCTTCTAAGTCCCCAGTACCCTAGTCTCTGTCTAACTTTCCCTACCACGTCTGGCCAGTTTCCTTTTCCTCCCCCCTCCCTGTCAAATTTAACCCCCAGTATTTTTTGGTCAGTCTGGGTCACAGTCAAGGGGAGTCCTGTCGTCTCGGTCGCTGTCCACGGTCCGTAAGTTTGGGCTTGAGTCTTATCTCGGTTAAGCTTTGACCCAGAGGCCTGTCCGAACCAGTCAGTCAAGTCCAGTGTCCTGTTGACAGATAAAAGGTCAGTACATAAAATGTTAAAATCGTCCATATATATTGCACATTTGGTGGTCAATCCCCCGCTCCCCGGGATTGCCACCCCATTGATTCTTTGGTCCCTTCTCAAGATCTGTGCCAACGGCTCTATACAGGTCACGTAGAGGAGGGCTGATAACGGACAACCCTGACGGACACCGCAGTGTATGTTAACTGCTTTTGTTAGATGCCCATTAACAACAAATCTGCTGGTAATGTCCCGGTACAGCAATCCCACCCAAGCTATAAACCTTTCTGGAAACCCCATTTTTTGCAGTACCTGGAAAAGGTACTGGTGCGAGATCCGATCAAAGGCTTTCTCAAAATCTAAATTTAGGACTACTAGCCGGATGTTTCTGTCTCTCGCATAACAGATGGTGTCTCGGATCAGTACGAGGCTGTCGGTGATCTTCCTCCCCGGGATGGCACAGGCTTGATCCGGGTGAATCACCTCCTCTAAAACCAGGGACATACGAGCAGATAAAAGTTTACTAAAAAGTTTGCAGTCAAGATTTAAGAGGGTGATAGGTCTCCAGTTTTTCAGTTCAGTCCTGTCATTTTTTTTGTATAGTAGAGTCACTATCCCTGCTCTAAAACTGTCAGGTAGTCTGTCTAGTCCTTCGAAATCCATAAAAACAGAAAGTAGGTCCGGTGCTAAAATGTCCCAAAAAGTCAGATAAAAGTCCAAGGGAAGCCCGTCTTCTCCTGGGGACTTCCCTTTCTTAAAATTTTGTACACATTTATCTAACTCTAAAAGGGTAAAACCTTGGGTTAAAAGCACACTGTCCTTTACTGTTTTGTCAATGAATTTTAAAACCTCTGTCATGGTGTCTGTTTTAATATTTTTTTCTTTGTAAAGATCCCCGTAAAAGCTCTCTATAGTGTCTTTGATTTCTTCTGTTGTGTTTGCTGTGTACCCACTTTCTTTTTTTAGTTGTAAAATACCCCCCCCTTTGTTGACAATTTTCTTAAAAAAATATCTGGTACACTTTTCCCCTTCCTCGATCTCCCTTTCTTTACTTCTTAGAATGACACCCTTACTTTTAATGTCTGCTAAAACCGACATTTCTGTTTTGACTTGTTTAATATCTTCGCTCAAATCCATGCCCTGTTGCTGTAGTTTAAAATAGCGCTGTAGTCGCTTCTGCAGTCCCAGCATGCGTCTGTTTTCCTTATCTTTTTTCTTTTTACCTGCCTTTCTAAAAAAAGTCTGGGTCTTTCCCTTCACCATTTCCCACCAGTGTGCACGTGTGTCGTACAAGTCTTGAAGGGTCTGCCACTCTTTATACTGCTCCCTGAACTGGCTAACTAACTCCCTATCCTCTAACAGGGAGCAGTTGAGCTTCCACAGACCACTTCCTGTTGTCAAACCCGAAAAAGGTGAGAGGGTGCAGGAGAGCATTATGTGATCAGAGAAGAAAACAGGGGTCAATCTAGCATCGGTTGGCGGGCAGTCCCTTGTAAAAATATAGTCTATGCGAGAGGCTCTGTTGCCGTCACCACTGAACCAGGTGAAGCCTTCCTCTCCGGGATGCATGATTTTAAAACAGTCTTGGAGTTTAAAATCCCTGCATAAACCCTGCAATAAACACGATGTTTTATCAATTTTAAAATCCTCCCCTGCCCCCTTCCTATCCTTGCTGGATAAAACACAGTTAAAATCCCCTCCTACCACTAGCGGTGCCCTACCCAGCAAGTGGGACTGCAGGTCTTCTAAAAGGTCATACCTGTCGTTTCTGTCGTTAAAACCATAAATATTTAGTACGTTAAAATCCTTTCCCATGTACGTCAGATGTGCTAAAAGTGCCCGCCCGTCTCTCACCACAGTGCTGCCCTTCACCAGAATAGAGGGGTTTTTAATTAAAATGGCCACTCCATCGTTCCTGTTTTCATTTGATCCGCTCCATATGGATTCTTGTGGCCACTTCTCCTCCCATTCCCTGTAGTGTTTTAAAAACGGTATGGCACACTCCTGGAGTAAAAACACATCTGCATTAAAAGCACTCAGAAAGGATAAAACTGTTGTGGCTCTAACTCCTGACCTCACACTTCTCACATTGAGGGTGGAAATGATGAGGGTCATGTGTATTATGTTTAAAACAACAGGCATGACAGTTTAAAAGAATTGAAATAACAGGGTTAAAAACCTAAAAGAGAAATGCAGCTAACCAAATAATTGTGAATGCAGCTCTTCCTTTCCCTTTATGGGGGAAAGGGGAGGGGTCTGAGCTCCATTCCCTTTCCGGACTCTGGCAGCTGGTCTTGGGGGTAATGCCGCGTTCAGTACTGAGTCCTTGGGGGTTGATTGCAGAGCTACATTTAAAAAGGAGACCTGGTTTGGAGAACTGGAGGGGAAGACTCTGGACTCCTCCACAGACGAGCTGTCTGAGGGGTACACAGCTCTCCCCCGCTTCCCTGAGGCTCCAGGAGTCTCAGGGGACAGTTCTGAAGCAGGCCTCTTGATTTGCTGGGCATCGGGGAGGGGGCCATCATTTCCAGTTCCGCTCTCTGCCTGCATTGCCTCCTCTCCCTCAGCACTCTCCATTTGTGGGGCAATAACAGGCCCCTCCCCCTCTCCCGCCTCACCTGATCCCTCTCCTCCAACCACAGGATTTGGCGGGAGATTTGAATTTTCTAGCCCAGCCTTTTCAATTTGCTCTCCAACTGCCTCCCTTTGTCCACCATCTTGTTCCTCATTCTCGGCCTTCTTGTTAGCCTTTAGCTTGTTGGCAAAGGATTTTGGGCAATCTCTGAAGATATGATTTGACTCTCCACAAAGATTACACTTTCTGCCATTTGGACACTGCTCAAAAGCATGCCCAATTTCTCTACACTTCCCACAAACAATTTTTTGGCACGCTTCTACCAGGTGCCCATGCTCACCACACTTGCGGCAGAGCTTGGGTTGTCCCTGGTAGTGAATGTAGCCTCTGTTGTCTCCCAGAACTATCATTGATGGCAGATGTTTCAGGCCCTGGTAGCCCTGGGGGTCCTGCCATTGTTGAATGGGGACCCTCCAGGCGCAAGTCCAAATGCCATCCTCATCTCTCACTTTGGTAGCCTGGCCCTTAACAGTGCAATATCTTCCCAGCCACAAACAAATGTCATCTGCATTCACTGTCTCATTGAACATTCTGACAATAACCACTTTTGAGGCATTGTCAGTCAGTTTCTCTACATTGAAAGCAGAAAACTGGGTTTTTACCTTTTCAAAGCGTGTCCAAAATTCTCTATGCACAATCGCGGATCCGAAACTTACATCGAATCCTTTGTTGAAGGGAAGGGTCAAAATACAATTCAAGTCCTTTGCCGTGAAACCTAATGCCTTTTGTATGAGCTTCCTGGAGAAGTCCATTCTGGACATCTCCAGGAGCCTGCCATCTTTTTCTTTAAACTTAAAACGCACGCTGTGGTGCCTCCGCATGCCGGCATGGCCAGCCGACATGGTGGGGACACCACACGTTAAGAACAATTAAGAAAACTAAACCACCACGTACAAAAACCAAAGAACTAAAAACAGGGCTAAAAAGGAGAATAAAACAGTGAAATCACTCCTAAAAGGTGAAATACAAAACACTTACCTTTTCTCGGGTGGTTTGGTCTTGGTGAAGGTCTCACAGAGGGCAGGCAAGCAAAGACTCTGAGCCGATGAATTCCTGTTGGTGAAAGAAATACAACCACAAAAAATTGTAATATTTTTCACTTTAGGAATAAATATATTATCCTCCCAAGTGTGGGTAACAATCAATGCCACAAACAGGCAAGAATTTTTACCACCAGCAGGAGGCGATCGCAGTCTTAGCCAAAAGGCCGAGAAGCGATGATAAGAACAGATACTACACTTGATCTTAGCCAAAAGGCCGAGAAGCGATAACCCCTGGCCGTTGGCAGCACAAGGCCGCCCCTCCGGTCCGGTCCGTCCTCGTCGGGGTGTCACAGTATTTTGCCATAACAACTGCTGGTGCTTAGCACCTCCGCCCACGGAGTCTCTGGTGTACTTGTTGACCTAGTTTTCTATTTCCTTGCACAACGGTACAGGGCTCAGCCAAAGTGCTAAGCCCGCCAAAAATACCTTTAACTCTTTGGTGTTACTCTCCACGGAAGTCTTTAGTAAAAGGCGAAAGACTTATGCGTTATGAAGAGAAACCAGAGTAAGCACAGCCTCCGGCCACAAGAGCAGCCAAAGACCCTAGTCGTCTCGGTCAACAGCTTCACGGTGCTCCCCGTTTGGCTAGCTGCATAGCAAAGTACAGGCCACGCCTTTGCTGGCACTCCACCCCGCCTTCTCAGGAGCTTAATCCAATCCGATGACCCGGAAACTCATGCGTAGCCATTGCGCGCAGGCTCCTAGAGCCACTGCAATGACTGGTCAATCCCCCGTGCTCAAAATCACTGGTCTTGTTGTGTTAAAGTGCGCAAAGCTTGAGGGGAACAGGCCGCGCTTGTTTGTACAGCATGTCTACCCGTCGGGGCAATTGAACCCTTGTCCCCTGCGCAACAAGTAGGAAGATTGGCCACTGTACTAAGCAGGAGCACACTCTTTCACACCCTGAATAAGCTACCGGTGAGAATAGATTAGCTAAGGCAAACGGGGAGAAAACGCAGCACAGGCTGCTTTGACCAATTTCTAAGCGCACAAAAGCGCCGTCCACTTTGTTCTTGGTCTTTCGGTCAAATTAGGTATGACTTGCAGACTGGCTTTCCATGTTTTCAAACGTTGCTTTTCCACAGAGTGAGAGAAGGGTGCACCGTTCCCAGCGGCACTGCAATACCGGGTCGATGCGTGGAGCGAACGGAGCAAGCCCCTTTTTCAACTCCTGGTTCTAAAAATCCGTTTAATATGTTGTCCCCTTATAGAGGACGTATCAGATATTAAACTGATAAGAACAGATTTTTTCTTTCGAAAAAATTTATTGACACTTTTTTCAAAAAAGTCGTACACTGTTTACAATCATAAAATCCTTCACAAACACACATCTTTTCAAAATACAACAAACAAATAAATATGAATACTCTGTAAAACCACGTTCCTTTGTTTAAAACAATAAAAGCAATTGTTTTAAAGTGGATTACAGATAAGATAACATTGTATTAAAAGTTGTGGAAAATAAATAAATAAATGAATAAATAAATAATTGTCTCTGTGTATATCAGTGTACATTCGTTGTGCAGGGGCGGGATGAGTCCCTAACAAGGATCAACTCATCCCGCTCTCCCCAACAGCTTTGGGTCTCTCGGAACCTGTTCCTGGTGCTCAGAGGGGACCCTCTCCCTTCTGCTCCTTCCCACCTGCCACACCCGGAGAGCCAGGCCGCCGCTGCCTTGACCCTTTATTTGTGTGGCTCCGGCTCCCACGTCCGAATGGGCACAGAGGCGATTCTTCTTTGTGGCTGCGTCCTAGGCCTGCCGCCTGCAGCGACGGCTGCTTGCACCGCCGCTGTGGCCATCTGGATCGCAGCCACGGGGGGGATCTGCATGTGCTTCCTTACCAGCAGGTTTCTGGAGGTCCATATGGCGTCTTTGATGGCGGCCAGGGTGAGCCACTGTTTGGCAAAGTCTGCTGGTAATGTTTGTTCCTGGCCCACCCCGTACAGCACTAGCTGTGCTGTCAGGACCTCCCCTGCTGGTAAGTACGGGAATTTTAGGGAGCCGGCCATTGCCCACTGGTCTACAGCAGCGCTGCACTCCCAGAGCAGATGCCTCACCGACTCAGGTGCGCCACACCCCGGTCGGGGGCAAGTTGAGAGCGTTGACATGCCCCGGGAGTGCATTACGGACCTGACTGGGAGGATCTCATGAGCCACCATCCACGACAGGTCCCGGAGTCTGTTCGGGAGGGCGGGATGGTTTACGTTGCGCCAAACTGTTGAGGACTCACCTATTGTGAGCCCGCGCACTGGATACATTGATTCCCGCTCCTGCACAACAGAGAGAAGAGAGCGATGGTGGGTTAAAATAGACAGCTCCTCTTGCTCTAGTTTAAAATGCTTTAAGAATTTCCGGATAAAAGCGTAGGCCGGTGGCAGATTAAAAGACACAGGTACTCTAAGATCAATGGGTAAAACTTTTAGGTGTCTGAGGTAGGACCCCATCCAGAATCGTGCCATTGCTGTCGTTTTGTCATCTCTGGATGGGGCTGTGGCGTAGGTGATGTGCAGGGTGCTGTATCGGCTTCCTAAAAACTGGTGTAGGTCCGGGACTCCCTTTCCTCCTTTCTCTTTCGGCTTTTTCATCACCTCTCTCCTCAGCCTCTCCCACTTGGACCCCCACAGGAAATAAAAGATGGCGCGTTCCAGATCTAAAAGCACTCTTCGTGGTGGGATAAAAACAGAACTGATTAATAAAAGCAAAGGTAAAATCACTGCTTTAATGATTAAAACCTTTCCTTCCATTGTCAGTCTTCTAAGTCCCCAGTACCCTAGTCTCTGTCTAACTTTCCTTACCACGTCTGGCCAGTTTCCTTTTCCTCCCCCCTCCCTGTCAAATTTAACCCCCAGTATTTTTTGGTCAGTCTGGGTCACAGTCAAGGGGAGTCCTGTCGTCTCGGTCGCTGTCCACGGTCCGTAAGTTTGGGCTTGAGTCTTATCTCGGTTAAGCTTTGACCCAGAGGCCTGTCCGAACCAGTCAGTCAAGTCCAGTGTCCTGTTGACAGATAAAAGGTCAGTACATAAAATGTTAAAATCGTCCATATATATTGCACATTTGGTGGTCAATCCCCCGCTCCCCGGGATTGCCACCCCATTGATTCTTTGGTCCCTTCTCAAGATCTGTGCCAACGGCTCTATACAGGTCACGTAGAGGAGGGCTGATAACGGACAACCCTGACGGACACCGCAGTGTATGTTAACTGCTTTTGTTAGATGCCCATTAACAACAAATCTGCTGGTAATGTCCCGGTACAGCAATCCCACCCAAGCTATAAACCTTTCTGGAAACCCCATTTTTTGCAGTACCTGGAAAAGGTACTGGTGCGAGATCCGATCAAAGGCTTTCTCAAAATCTAAATTTAGGACTACTAGCCGGATGTTTCTGTCTCTCGCATAACAGATGGTGTCTCAGATCAGTACGAGGCTGTCGGTGATCTTCCTCCCCGGGATGGCACAGGCTTGATCCGGGTGAATCACCTCCTCTAAAACCAGGGACATACGAGCAGATAAAAGTTTACTAAAAAGTTTGCAGTCAAGATTTAAGAGGGTGATAGGTCTCCAGTTTTTCAGTTCAGTCCTGTCATTTTTTTTGTATAGTAGAGTCACTATCCCTGCTCTAAAACTGTCAGGTAGTCTGTCTAGTCCTTCGAAATCCATAAAAACAGAAAGTAGGTCCGGTGCTAAAATGTCCCAAAAAGTCAGATAAAAGTCCAAGGGAAGCCCGTCTTCTCCTGGGGACTTCCCTTTCTTAAAATTTTGTACACATTTATCTAACTCTAAAAGGGTAAAACCTTGGGTTAAAAGCACACTGTCCTTTACTGTTTTGTCAATGAATTTTAAAACCTCTGTCATGGTGTCTGTTTTAATATTTTTTTCTTTGTAAAGATCCCCGTAAAAGCTCTCTATAGTGTCTTTGATTTCTTCTGTTGTGTTTGCTGTGTACCCACTTTCTTTTTTTAGTTGTAAAATACCCCCCCCTTTGTTGACAATTTTCTTTAAAAAATATCTGGTACACTTTTCCCCTTCCTCGATCTCCCTTTCTTTACTTCTTAGAATGACACCCTTACTTTTAATGTCTGCTAAAACCGACATTTCTGTTTTGACTTGTTTAATATCTTCGCTCAAATCCATGCCCTGTTGCTGTAGTTTAAAATAGCGCTGTAGTCGCTTCTGCAGTCCCAGCATGCGTCTGTTTTCCTTATCTTTTTTCTTTTTACCTGCCTTTCTAAAAAAAGTCTGGGTCTTTCCCTTCACCATTTCCCACCAGTGTGCACGTGTGTCGTACAAGTCTTGAAGGGTCTGCCACTCTTTATACTGCTCCCTGAACTGGCTAACTAACTCCCTATCCTCTAACAGGGAGCAGTTGAGCTTCCACAGACCACTTCCTGTTGTCAAACCCGAAAAAGGTGAGAGGGTGCAGGAGAGCATTATGTGATCAGAGAAGAAAACAGGGGTCAATCTAGCATCGGTTGGCGGGCAGTCCCTTGTAAAAATATAGTCTATGCGAGAGGCTCTGTTGCCGTCACCACTGAACCAGGTGAAGCCTTCCTCTCCGGGATGCATGATTTTAAAACAGTCTTGGAGTTTAAAATCCCTGCATAAACCCTGCAATAAACACGATGTTTTATCAATTTTAAAATCCTCCCCTGCCCCCTTCCTATCCTTGCTGGATAAAACACAGTTAAAATCCCCTCCTACCACTAGCGGTGCCCTACCCAGCAAGTGGGACTGCAGGTCTTCTAAAAGGTCATACCTGTCGTTTCTGTCGTTAAAACCATAAATATTTAGTACGTTAAAATCCTTTCCCATGTACGTCAGATGTGCTAAAAGTGCCCGCCCGTCTCTCACCACAGTGCTGCCCTTCACCAGAATAGAGGGGTTTTTAATTAAAATGGCCACTCCATCGTTCCTGTTTTCATTTGATCCGCTCCATATGGATTCTTGTGGCCACTTCTCCTCCCATTCCCTGTAGTGTTTTAAAAACGGTATGGCACACTCCTGGAGTAAAAACACATCTGCATTAAAAGCACTCAGAAAGGATAAAACTGTTGTGGCTCTAACTCCTGACCTCACACTTCTCACATTGAGGGTGGAAATGATGAGGGTCATGTGTATTATGTTTAAAACAACAGGCATGACAGTTTAAAAGAATTGAAATAACAGGGTTAAAAACCTAAAAGAGAAATGCAGCTAACCAAATAATTGTGAATGCAGCTCTTCCTTTCCCTTTATGGGGGAAAGGGGAGGGGTCTGAGCTCCATTCCCTTTCCGGACTCTGGCAGCTGGTCTTGGGGGTAATGCCGCGTTCAGTACTGAGTCCTTGGGGGTTGATTGCAGAGCTACATTTAAAAAGGAGACCTGGTTTGGAGAACTGGAGGGGAAGACTCTGGACTCCTCCACAGACGAGCTGTCTGAGGGGTACACAGCTCTCCCCCGCTTCCCTGAGGCTCCAGGAGTCTCAGGGGACAGTTCTGAAGCAGGCCTCTTGATTTGCTGGGCATCGGGGAGGGGGCCATCATTTCCAGTTCCGCTCTCTGCCTGCATTGCCTCCTCTCCCTCAGCACTCTCCATTTGTGGGGCAATAACAGGCCCCTCCCCCTCTCCCGCCTCACCTGATCCCTCTCCTCCAACCACAGGATTTGGCGGGAGATTTGAATTTTCTAGCCCAGCCTTTTCAATTTGCTCTCCAACTGCCTCCCTTTGTCCACCATCTTGTTCCTCATTCTCGGCCTTCTTGTTAGCCTTTAGCTTGTTGGCAAAGGATTTTGGGCAATCTCTGAAGATATGATTTGACTCTCCACAAAGATTACACTTTCTGCCATTTGGACACTGCTCAAAAGCATGCCCAATTTCTCTACACTTCCCACAAACAATTTTTTGGCACGCTTCTACCAGGTGCCCATGCTCACCACACTTGCGGCAGAGCTTGGGTTGTCCCTGGTAGTGAATGTAGCCTCTGTTGTCTCCCAGAACTATCATTGATGGCAGATGTTTCAGGCCCTGGTAGCCCTGGGGGTCCTGCCATTGTTGAATGGGGACCCTCCAGGCGCAAGTCCAAATGCCATCCTCATCTCTCACTTTGGTAGCCTGGCCCTTAACAGTGCAATATCTTCCCAGCCACAAACAAATGTCATCTGCATTCACTGTCTCATTGAACATTCTGACAATAACCACTTTTGAGGCATTGTCAGTCAGTTTCTCTACATTGAAAGCAGAAAACTGGGTTTTTACCTTTTCAAAGCGTGTCCAAAATTCTCTATGCACAATCGCGGATCCGAAACTTACATCGAATCCTTTGTTGAAGGGAAGGGTCAAAATACAATTCAAGTCCTTTGCCGTGAAACCTAATGCCTTTTGTATGAGCTTCCTGGAGAAGTCCATTCTGGACATCTCCAGGAGCCTGCCATCTTTTTCTTTAAACTTAAAACGCACGCTGTGGTGCCTCCGCATGCCGGCATGGCCAGCCGACATGGTGGGGACACCACACGTTAAGAACAATTAAGAAAACTAAACCACCACGTACAAAAACCAAAGAACTAAAAACAGGGCTAAAAGGAGAATAAAACAGTGAAATCACTCCTAAAAGGTGAAATACAAAACACTTACCTTTTCTCGGGTGGTTTGGGTCTTGGTGAAGGTCTCACAGAGGGCAGGCAAGCAAAGACTCTGAGCCGATGAATTCCTGTTGGTGAAAGAAATACAACCACAAAAAATTGTAATATTTTTCACTTTAGGAATAAATATATTATCCTCCCAAGTGTGGGTAACAATCAATGCCACAAACAGGCAAGAATTTTTACCACCAGCAGGAGGCGATCGCAGTCTTAGCCAAAAGGCCGAGAAGCGATAACCCCTGGCCGTTGGCAGCACAAGGCCGCCCCTCCGGTCCGGTCCGTCCTCGTCGGGGTGTCACAGTATTTTGCCATAACAACTGCTGGTGCTTAGCACCTCCGCCCACGGAGTCTCTGGTGTACTTGTTGACCTAGTTTTCTATTTCCTTGCACAACGGTACAGGGCTCAGCCAAAGTGCTAAGCCCGCCAAAAATACCTTTAACTCTTTGGTGTTACTCTCCACGGAAGTCTTTAGTAAAAGGCGAAAGACTTATGCGTTATGAAGAGAAACCAGAGTAAGCACAGCCTCCGGCCACAAGAGCAGCCAAAGACCCTAGTCGTCTCGGTCAACAGCTTCACGGTGCTCCCCGTTTGGCTAGCTGCATAGCAAAGTACAGGCCACGCCTTTGCTGGCACTCCACCCCGCCTTCTCAGGAGCTTAATCCAATCCGATGACCCGGAAACTCATGCGTAGCCATTGCGCGCAGGCTCCTAGAGCCACTGCAATGACTGGTCAATCCCCCGTGCTCAAAATCACTGGTCTTGTTGTGTTAAAGTGCGCAAAGCTTGAGGGGAACAGGCCGCGCTTGTTTGTACAGCATGTCTACCCGTCGGGGCAATTGAACCCTTGTCCCCTGCGCAACAAGTAGGAAGATTGGCCACTGTACTAAGCAGGAGCACACTCTTTCACACCCTGAATAAGCTACCGGTGAGAATAGATTAGCTAAGGCAAACGGGGAGAAAACGCAGCACAGGCTGCTTTGACCAATTTCGAGGCGCACAAAAGCGCCGTCCACTTTGTTCTTGGTCTTTCGGTCAAATTAGGTATGACTTGCAGACTGGCTTTCCATGTTTTCAAACGTTGCTTTTCCACAGAGTGAGAGAAGGGTGCACCGTTCCCAGCGGCACTGCAATACCGGGTCGATGCGTGGAGCGAACGGAGCAAGCCCCTTTTTCAACTCCTGGTTCTAAAAATCCGTTTAATATGTTGTCCCCTTATAGAGGACGTATCAGATATTAAACTGATAAGAACAGATACTACACTTGATCTTAGCCAAAAGGCCGAGAAGCGATAACCCCTGGCCGTTGGCAGCACAAGGCCGCCCCTCCGGTCCGGTCCGTCCTCGTCGGGGTGTCACAGTATTTTGCCATAACATCTGCTGGTGCTTAGCACCTCCGCCCACGGAGTCTCTGGTGTACTTGTTGACCTAGTTTTCTATTTCCTTGCACAACGGTACAGGGCTCAGCCAAAGTGCTAAGCCCGCCAAAAATACCTTTAACTCTTTGGTGTTACTCTCCACGGAAGTCTTTAGTAAAAGGCGAAAGACTTATGCGTTATGAAGAGAAACCAGAGTAAGCACAGCCTCCGGCCACAAGAGCAGCCAAAGACCCTAGTCGTCTCGGTCAACAGCTTCACGGTGCTCCCCGTTTGGCTAGCTGCATAGCAAAGTACAGGCCACGCCTTTGCTGGCACTCCACCCCGCCTTCTCAGGAGCTTAATCCAATCCGATGACCCGGAAACTCATGCGTAGCCATTGCGCGCAGGCTCCTAGAGCCACTGCAATGACTGGTCAATCCCCCGTGCTCAAAATCACTGGTCTTGTTGTGTTAAAGTGCGCAAAGCTTGAGGGGAACAGGCCGCGCTTGTTTGTACAGCATGTCTACCCGTCGGGGCAATTGAACCCTTGTCCCCTGCGCAACAAGTAGGAAGATTGGCCACTGTACTAAGCAGGAGCACACTCTTTCACACCCTGAATAAGCTACCGGTGAGAATAGATTAGCTAAGGCAAACGGGGAGAAAACGCAGCACAGGCTGCTTTGACCAATTTCGAGGCGCACAAAAGCGCCGTCCACTTTGTTCTTGGTCTTTCGGTCAAATTAGGTATGACTTGCAGACTGGCTTTCCATGTTTTCAAACGTTGCTTTTCCACAGAGTGAGAGAAGGGTGCACCGTTCCCAGCGGCACTGCAATACCGGGTCGATGCGTGGAGCGAACGGAGCAAGCCCCTTTTTCAACTCCTGGTTCTAAAAATCCGTTTAATATGTTGTCCCCTTATAGAGGACGTATCAGATATTAAACTGATAAGAACAGATTTTTTTTCTTTCGAAAAAATTTATTGACACTTTTTTCATAAAGTCGTACACTGTTTACAATCATAAAATCCTTCACAAACACACATCTTTTCAAAATACAACAAACAAATAAATATGAATACTCTGTAAAACCACGTTCCTTTGTTTAAAACAATAAAAGCAATTGTTTTAAAGTGGATTACAGATAAGATAACGTTGTATTAAAAGTTGTGGAAAATAAATAAATAAATGAATAAATAAATAATTGTCTCTGTGTATATCAGTGTACATTCGTTGTGCAGGGGCGGGATGAGTCCCTAACAAGGATCAACTCATCCCGCTCTCCCCAACAGCTTTGGGTCTCTCGGAACCTGTTCCTGGTGCTCAGAGGGGACCCTCTCCCTTCTGCTCCTTCCCACCTGCCACACCCGGAGAGCCAGGCCGCCGCTGCCTTGACCCTTTATTTGTGTGGCTCCGGCTCCCACGTCCGAATGGGCACAGAGGCGATTCTTCTTTGTGGCTGCGTCCTAGGCCTGCCGCCTGCAGCGACGGCTGTTTGCACCGCCGCTGTGGCCATCTGGATCGCAGCCACGGGGGGGATCTGCATGTGCTTCCTTACCAGCAGGTTTCTGGAGGTCCATATGGCGTCTTTGATGGCGGCCAGGGTGAGCCACTGTTTGGCAAAGTCTGCTGGTAATGTTTGTTCCTGGCCCACCCCGTACAGCACTAGCTGTGCTGTCAGGACCTCCCCTGCTGGTAAGTACGGGAATTTTAGGGAGCCGGCCATTGCCCACTGGTCTACAGCAGCGCTGCACTCCCAGAGCAGATGCCTCACCGACTCAGGTGCGCCACACCCCGGTCGGGGGCAAGTTGAGAGCGTTGACATGCCCCGGGAGTGCATTACGGACCTGACTGGGAGGATCTCATGAGCCACCATCCACGACAGGTCCCGGAGTCTGTTCGGGAGGGCGGGATGGTTTACGTTGCGCCAAACTGTTGAGGACTCACCTATTGTGAGCCCGCGCACTGGATACATTGATTCCCGCTCCTGCACAACAGAGAGAAGAGAGCGATGGTGGGTTAAAATAGACAGCTCCTCTTGCTCTAGTTTAAAATGCTTTAAGAATTTCCGGATAAAAGCGTAGGCCGGTGGCAGATTAAAAGACACAGGTACTCTAAGATCAATGGGTAAAACTTTTAGGTGTCTGAGGTAGGACCCCATCCAGAATCGTGCCATTGCTGTCGTTTTGTCATCTCTGGATGGGGCTGTGGCGTAGGTGATGTGCAGGGTGCTGTATCGGCTTCCTAAAAACTGGTGTAGGTCCGGGACTCCCTTTCCTCCTTTCTCTTTCGGCTTTTTCATCACCTCTCTCCTCAGCCTCTCCCACTTGGACCCCCACAGGAAATAAAAGATGGCGCGTTCCAGATCTAAAAGCACTCTTCGTGGTGGGATAAAAACAGAACTGATTAATAAAAGCAAAGGTAAAATCACTGCTTTAATGATTAAAACCTTTCCTTCCATTGTCAGTCTTCTAAGTCCCCAGTACCCTAGTCTCTGTCTAACTTTCCCTACCACGTCTGGCCAGTTTCCTTTTCCTCCCCCCTCCCTGTCAAATTTAACCCCCAGTATTTTTTGGTCAGTCTGGGTCACAGTCAAGGGGAGTCCTGTCGTCTCGGTCGCTGTCCACGGTCCGTAAGTTTGGGCTTGAGTCTTATCTCGGTTAAGCTTTGACCCAGAGGCCTGTCCGAACCAGTCAGTCAAGTCCAGTGTCCTGTTGACAGATAAAAGGTCAGTACATAAAATGTTAAAATCGTCCATATATATTGCACATTTGGTGGTCAATCCCCCGCTCCCCGGGATTGCCACCCCATTGATTCTTTGGTCCCTTCTCAAGATCTGTGCCAACGGCTCTATACAGGTCACGTAGAGGAGGGCTGATAACGGACAACCCTGACGGACACCGCAGTGTATGTTAACTGCTTTTGTTAGATGCCCATTAACAACAAATCTGCTGGTAATGTCCCGGTACAGCAATCCCACCCAAGCTATAAACCTTTCTGGAAACCCCATTTTTTGCAGTACCTGGAAAAGGTACTGGTGCGAGATCCGATCAAAGGCTTTCTCAAAATCTAAATTTAGGACTACTAGCCGGATGTTTCTGTCTCTCGCATAACAGATGGTGTCTCGGATCAGTACGAGGCTGTCGGTGATCTTCCTCCCCGGGATGGCACAGGCTTGATCCGGGTGAATCACCTCCTCTAAAACCAGGGACATACGAGCAGATAAAAGTTTACTAAAAAGTTTGCAGTCAAGATTTAAGAGGGTGATAGGTCTCCAGTTTTTCAGTTCAGTCCTGTCATTTTTTTTGTATAGTAGAGTCACTATCCCTGCTCTAAAACTGTCAGGTAGTCTGTCTAGTCCTTCGAAATCCATAAAAACAGAAAGTAGGTCCGGTGCTAAAATGTCCCAAAAAGTCAGATAAAAGTCCAAGGGAAGCCCGTCTTCTCCTGGGGACTTCCCTTTCTTAAAATTTTGTACACATTTATCTAACTCTAAAAGGGTAAAACCTTGGGTTAAAAGCACACTGTCCTTTACTGTTTTGTCAATGAATTTTAAAACCTCTGTCATGGTGTCTGTTTTAATATTTTTTTCTTTGTAAAGATCCCCGTAAAAGCTCTCTATAGTGTCTTTGATTTCTTCTGTTGTGTTTGCTGTGTACCCACTTTCTTTTTTTAGTTGTAAAATACCCCCCCCTTTGTTGACAATTTTCTTAAAAAAATATCTGGTACACTTTTCCCCTTCCTCGATCTCCCTTTCTTTACTTCTTAGAATGACACCCTTACTTTTAATGTCTGCTAAAACCGACATTTCTGTTTTGACTTGTTTAATATCTTCGCTAAAATCCATGCCCTGTTGCTGTAGTTTAAAATAGCGCTGTAGTCGCTTCTGCAGTCCCAGCATGCGTCTGTTTTCCTTATCTTTTTTCTTTTTACCTGCCTTTCTAAAAAAAGTCTGGGTCTTTCCCTTCACCATTTCCCACCAGTGTGCACGTGTGTCGTACAAGTCTTGAAGGGTCTGCCACTCTTTATACTGCTCCCTGAACTGGCTAACTAACTCCCTATCCTCTAACAGGGAGCAGTTGAGCTTCCACAGACCACTTCCTGTTGTCAAACCCGAAAAAGGTGAGAGGGTGCAGGAGAGCATTATGTGATCAGAGAAGAAAACAGGGGTCAATCTAGCATTGGTTGGCGGGCAGTCCCTTGTAAAAATATAGTCTATGCGAGAGGCTCTGTTGCCGTCACCACTGAACCAGGTGAAGCCTTCCTCTCCGGGATGCATGATTTTAAAACAGTCTTGGAGTTTAAAATCCCTGCATAAACCCTGCAATAAACACGATGTTTTATCAATTTTAAAATCCTCCCCTGCCCCCTTCCTATCCTTGCTGGATAAAACACAGTTAAAATCCCCTCCTACCACTAGCGGTGCCCTACCCAGCAAGTGGGACTGCAGGTCTTCTAAAAGGTCATACCTGTCGTTTCTGTCGTTAAAACCATAAATATTTAGTACGTTAAAATCCTTTCCCATGTACGTCAGATGTGCTAAAAGTGCCCGCCCGTCTCTCACCACAGTGCTGCCCTTCACCAGAATAGAGGGGTTTTTAATTAAAATGGCCACTCCATCGTTCCTGTTTTCATTTGATCCGCTCCATATGGATTCTTGTGGCCACTTCTCCTCCCATTCCCTGTAGTGTTTTAAAAACGGTATGGCACACTCCTGGAGTAAAAACACATCTGCATTAAAAGCACTCAGAAAGGATAAAACTGTTGTGGCTCTAACTCCCGACCTCACACTTCTCACATTGAGGGTGGAAATGATGAGGGTCATGTGTATTATGTTTAAAACAACAGGCATGACAGTTTAAAAGAATTGAAATAACAGGGTTAAAAACCTAAAAGAGAAATGCAGCTAACCAAATAATTGTGAATGCAGCTCTTCCTTTCCCTTTATGGGGGAAAGGGGAGGGGTCTGAGCTCCATTCCCTTTCCGGACTCTGGCAGCTGGTCTTGGGGGTAATGCCGCGTTCAGTACTGAGTCCTTGGGGGTTGATTGCAGAGCTACATTTAAAAAGGAGACCTGGTTTGGAGAACTGGAGGGGAAGACTCTGGACTCCTCCACAGACGAGCTGTCTGAGGGGTACACAGCTCTCCCCCGCTTCCCTGAGGCTCCAGGAGTCTCAGGGGACAGTTCTGAAGCAGGCCTCTTGATTTGCTGGGCATCGGGGAGGGGGCCATCATTTCCAGTTCCGCTCTCTGCCTGCATTGCCTCCTCTCCCTCAGCACTCTCCATTTGTGGGGCAATAACAGGCCCCTCCCCCTCTCCCGCCTCACCTGATCCCTCTCCTCCAACCACAGGATTTGGCGGGAGATTTGAATTTTCTAGCCCAGCCTTTTCAATTTGCTCTCCAACTGCCTCCCTTTGTCCACCATCTTGTTCCTCATTCTCGGCCTTCTTGTTAGCCTTTAGCTTGTTGGCAAAGGATTTTGGGCAATCTCTGAAGATATGATTTGACTCTCCACAAAGATTACACTTTCTGCCATTTGGACACTGCTCAAAAGCATGCCCAATTTCTCTACACTTCCCACAAACAATTTTTTGGCACGCTTCTACCAGGTGCCCATGCTCACCACACTTGCGGCAGAGCTTGGGTTGTCCCTGGTAGTGAATGTAGCCTCTGTTGTCTCCCAGAACTATCATTGATGGCAGATGTTTCAGGCCCTGGTAGCCCTGGGGGTCCTGCCATTGTTGAATGGGGACCCTCCAGGCGCAAGTCCAAATGCCATCCTCATCTCTCACTTTGGTAGCCTGGCCCTTAACAGTGCAATATCTTCCCAGCCACAAACAAATGTCATCTGCATTCACTGTCTCATTGAACATTCTGACAATAACCACTTTTGAGGCATTGTCAGTCAGTTTCTCTACATTGAAAGCAGAAAACTGGGTTTTTACCTTTTCAAAGCGTGTCCAAAATTCTCTATGCACAATCGCGGATCCGAAACTTACATCGAATCCTTTGTTGAAGGGAAGGGTCAAAATACAATTCAAGTCCTTTGCCGTGAAACCTAATGCCTTTTGTATGAGCTTCCTGGAGAAGTCCATTCTGGACATCTCCAGGAGCCTGCCATCTTTTTCTTTAAACTTAAAACGCACGCTGTGGTGCCTCCGCATGCCGGCATGGCCAGCCGACATGGTGGGGACACCACACGTTAAGAACAATTAAGAAAACTAAACCACCACGTACAAAAACCAAAGAACTAAAAACAGGGCTAAAAAGGAGAATAAAACAGTGAAATCACTCCTAAAAGGTGAAATACAAAACACTTACCTTTTCTCGGGTGGTTTGGTCTTGGTGAAGGTCTCACAGAGGGCAGGCAAGCAAAGACTCTGAGCCGATGAATTCCTGTTGGTGAAAGAAATACAACCACAAAAAATTGTAATATTTTTCACTTTAGGAATAAATATATTATCCTCCCAAGTGTGGGTAACAATCAATGCCACAAACAGGCAAGAATTTTTACCACCAGCAGGAGGCGATCGCAGTCTTAGCCAAAAGGCCGAGAAGCGATAAGAACAGATACTACACTTGATCTTAGCCAAAAGGCCGAGAAGCGATAACCCCTGGCCGTTGGCAGCACAAGGCCGCCCCTCCGGTCCGGTCCGTCCTCGTCGGGGTGTCACAGTATTTTGCCATAACAACTGCTGGTGCTTAGCACCTCCGCCCACGGAGTCTCTGGTGTACTTGTTGACCTAGTTTTCTATTTCCTTGCACAACGGTACAGGGCTCAGCCAAAGTGCTAAGCCCGCCAAAAATACCTTTAACTCTTTGGTGTTACTCTCCACGGAAGTCTTTAGTAAAAGGCGAAAGACTTATGCGTTATGAAGAGAAACCAGAGTAAGCACAGCCTCCGGCCACAAGAGCAGCCAAAGACCCTAGTCGTCTCGGTCAACAGCTTCACGGTGCTCCCCGTTTGGCTAGCTGCATAGCAAAGTACAGGCCACGCCTTTGCTGGCACTCCACCCCGCCTTCTCAGGAGCTTAATCCAATCCGATGACCCGGAAACTCATGCGTAGCCATTGCGCGCAGGCTCCTAGAGCCACTGCAATGACTGGTCAATCCCCCGTGCTCAAAATCACTGGTCTTGTTGTGTTAAAGTGCGCAAAGCTTGAGGGGAACAGGCCGCGCTTGTTTGTACAGCATGTCTACCCGTCGGGGCAATTGAACCCTTGTCCCCTGCGCAACAAGTAGGAAGATTGGCCACTGTACTAAGCAGGAGCACACTCTTTCACACCCTGAATAAGCTACCGGTGAGAATAGATTAGCTAAGGCAAACGGGGAGAAAACACAGCACAGGCTGCTTTGACCAATTTCGAGGCGCACAAAAGCGCCGTCCACTTTGTTCTTGGTCTTTCGGTCAAATTAGGTATGACTTGCAGACTGGCTTTCCATGTTTTCAAACGTTGCTTTTCCACAGAGTGAGAGAAGGGTGCACCGTTCCCAGCGGCACTGCAATACCGGGTCGATGCGTGGAGCGAACGGAGCAAGCCCCTTTTTCAACTCCTGGTTCTAAAAATCCGTTTAATATGTTGTCCCCTTATAGAGGACGTATCAGATATTAAACTGATAAGAACAGATACTACACTTGATCTTAGCCAAAAGGCCGAGAAGCGATAACCCCTGGCCGTTGGCAGCACAAGGCCGCCCCTCCGGTCCGGTCCGTCCTCGTCGGGGTGTCACAGTATTTTGCCATAACAACTGCTGGTGCTTAGCACCTCCGCCCACGGAGTCTCTGGTGTACTTGTTGACCTAGTTTTCTATTTCCTTGCACAACGGTACAGGGCTCAGCCAAAGTGCTAAGCCCGCCAAAAATACCTTTAACTCTTTGGTGTTACTCTCCACGGAAGTCTTTAGTAAAAGGCGAAAGACTTATGCGTTATGAAGAGAAACCAGAGTAAGCACAGCCTCCGGCCACAAGAGCAGCCAAAGACCCTAGTCGTCTCGGTCAACAGCTTCACGGTGCTCCCCGTTTGGCTAGCTGCATAGCAAAGTACAGGCCACGCCTTTGCTGGCACTCCACCCCGCCTTCTCAGGAGCTTAATCCAATCCGATGACCCGGAAACTCATGCGTAGCCATTGCGCGCAGGCTCCTAGAGCCACTGCAATGACTGGTCAATCCCCCGTGCTCAAAATCACTGGTCTTGTTGTGTTAAAGTGCGCAAAGCTTGAGGGGAACAGGCCGCGCTTGTTTGTACAGCATGTCTACCCGTCGGGGCAATTGAACCCTTGTCCCCTGCGCAACAAGTAGGAAGATTGGCCACTGTACTAAGCAGGAGCACACTCTTTCACACCCTGAATAAGCTACCGGTGAGAATAGATTAGCTAAGGCAAACGGGGAGAAAACGCAGCACAGGCTGCTTTGACCAATTTCGAGGCGCACAAAAGCGCCGTCCACTTTGTTCTTGGTCTTTCGGTCAAATTAGGTATGACTTGCAGACTGGCTTTCCATGTTTTCAAACGTTGCTTTTCCACAGAGTGAGAGAAGGGTGCACCGTTCCCAGCGGCACTGCAATACCGGGTCGATGCGTGGAGCGAACGGAGCAAGCCCCTTTTTCAACTCCTGGTTCTAAAAATCCGTTTAATATGTTGTCCCCTTATAGAGGACGTATCAGATATTAAACTGATAAGAACAGATACTACACTTGATCTTAGCCAAAAGGCCGAGAAGCGATAACCCCTGGCCGTTGGCAGCACAAGGCCGCCCCTCCGGTCCGGTCCGTCCTCGTCGGGGTGTCACAGTATTTTGCCATAACAACTGCTGGTGCTTAGCACCTCCGCCCACGGAGTCTCTGGTGTACTTGTTGACCTAGTTTTCTATTTCCTTGCACAACGGTACAGGGCTCAGCCAAAGTGCTAAGCCCGCCAAAAATACCTTTAACTCTTTGGTGTTACTCTCCACGGAAGTCTTTAGTAAAAGGCGAAAGACTTATGCGTTATGAAGAGAAACCAGAGTAAGCACAGCCTCCGGCCACAAGAGCAGCCAAAGACCCTAGTCGTCTCGGTCAACAGCTTCACGGTGCTCCCCGTTTGGCTAGCTGCATAGCAAAGTACAGGCCACGCCTTTGCTGGCACTCCACCCCGCCTTCTCAGGAGCTTAATCCAATCCGATGACCCGGAAACTCATGCGTAGCCATTGCGCGCAGGCTCCTAGAGCCACTGCAATGACTGGTCAATCCCCCGTGCTCAAAATCACTGGTCTTGTTGTGTTAAAGTGCGCAAAGCTTGAGGGGAACAGGCCGCGCTTGTTTGTACAGCATGTCTACCCGTCGGGGCAATTGAACCCTTGTCCCCTGCGCAACAAGTAGGAAGATTGGCCACTGTACTAAGCAGGAGCACACTCTTTCACACCCTGAATAAGCTACCGGTGAGAATAGATTAGCTAAGGCAAACGGGGAGAAAACGCAGCACAGGCTGCTTTGACCAATTTCGAGGCGCACAAAAGCGCCGTCCACTTTGTTCTTGGTCTTTCGGTCAAATTAGGTATGACTTGCAGACTGGCTTTCCATGTTTTCAAACGTTGCTTTTCCACAGAGTGAGAGAAGGGTGCACCGTTCCCAGCGGCACTGCAATACCGGGTCGATGCGTGGAGCGAACGGAGCAAGCCCCTTTTTCAACTCCTGGTTCTAAAAATCCGTTTAATATGTTGTCCCCTTATAGAGGACGTATCAGATATTAAACTGATAAGAACAGATACTACACTTGATCTTAGCCAAAAGGCCGAGAAGCGATAACCCCTGGCCGTTGGCAGCACAAGGCCGCCCCTCCGGTCCGGTCCGTCCTCGTCGGGGTGTCACAGTATTTTGCCATAACAACTGCTGGTGCTTAGCACCTCCGCCCACGGAGTCTCTGGTGTACTTGTTGACCTAGTTTTCTATTTCCTTGCACAACGGTACAGGGCTCAGCCAAAGTGCTAAGCCCGCCAAAAATACCTTTAACTCTTTGGTGTTACTCTCCACGGAAGTCTTTAGTAAAAGGCGAAAGACTTATGCGTTATGAAGAGAAACCAGAGTAAGCACAGCCTCCGGCCACAAGAGCAGCCAAAGACCCTAGTCGTCTCGGTCAACAGCTTCACGGTGCTCCCCGTTTGGCTAGCTGCATAGCAAAGTACAGGCCACGCCTTTGCTGGCACTCCACCCCGCCTTCTCAGGAGCTTAATCCAATCCGATGACCCGGAAACTCATGCGTAGCCATTGCGCGCAGGCTCCTAGAGCCACTGCAATGACTGGTCAATCCCCCGTGCTCAAAATCACTGGTCTTGTTGTGTTAAAGTGCGCAAAGCTTGAGGGGAACAGGCCGCGCTTGTTTGTACAGCATGTCTACCCGTCGGGGCAATTGAACCCTTGTCCCCTGCGCAACAAGTAGGAAGATTGGCCACTGTACTAAGCAGGAGCACACTCTTTCACACCCTGAATAAGCTACCGGTGAGAATAGATTAGCTAAGGCAAACGGGGAGAAAACGCAGCACAGGCTGCTTTGACCAATTTCGAGGCGCACAAAAGCGCCGTCCACTTTGTTCTTGGTCTTTCGGTCAAATTAGGTATGACTTGCAGACTGGCTTTCCATGTTTTCAAACGTTGCTTTTCCACAGAGTGAGAGAAGGGTGCACCGTTCCCAGCGGCACTGCAATACCGGGTCGATGCGTGGAGCGAACGGAGCAAGCCCCTTTTTCAACTCCTGGTTCTAAAAATCCGTTTAATATGTTGTCCCCTTATAGAGGACGTATCAGATATTAAACTGATAAGAACAGATACTACACTTGATCTTAGCCAAAAGGCCGAGAAGCGATAACCCCTGGCCGTTGGCAGCACAAGGCCGCCCCTCCGGTCCGGTCCGTCCTCGTCGGGGTGTCACAGTATTTTGCCATAACAACTGCTGGTGCTTAGCACCTCCGCCCACGGAGTCTCTGGTGTACTTGTTGACCTAGTTTTCTATTTCCTTGCACAACGGTACAGGGCTCAGCCAAAGTGCTAAGCCCGCCAAAAATACCTTTAACTCTTTGGTGTTACTCTCCACGGAAGTCTTTAGTAAAAGGCGAAAGACTTATGCGTTATGAAGAGAAACCAGAGTAAGCACAGCCTCCGGCCACAAGAGCAGCCAAAGACCCTAGTCGTCTCGGTCAACAGCTTCACGGTGCTCCCCGTTTGGCTAGCTGCATAGCAAAGTACAGGCCACGCCTTTGCTGGCACTCCACCCCGCCTTCTCAGGAGCTTAATCCAATCCGATGACCCGGAAACTCATGCGTAGCCATTGCGCGCAGGCTCCTAGAGCCACTGCAATGACTGGTCAATCCCCCGTGCTCAAAATCACTGGTCTTGTTGTGTTAAAGTGCGCAAAGCTTGAGGGGAACAGGCCGCGCTTGTTTGTACAGCATGTCTACCCGTCGGGGCAATTGAACCCTTGTCCCCTGCGCAACAAGTAGGAAGATTGGCCACTGTACTAAGCAGGAGCACACTCTTTCACACCCTGAATAAGCTACCGGTGAGAATAGATTAGCTAAGGCAAACGGGGAGAAAACGCAGCACAGGCTGCTTTGACCAATTTCGAGGCGCACAAAAGCGCCGTCCACTTTGTTCTTGGTCTTTCGGTCAAATTAGGTATGACTTGCAGACTGGCTTTCCATGTTTTCAAACGTTGCTTTTCCACAGAGTGAGAGAAGGGTGCACCGTTCCCAGCGGCACTGCAATACCGGGTCGATGCGTGGAGCGAACGGAGCAAGCCCCTTTTTCAACTCCTGGTTCTAAAAATCCGTTTAATATGTTGTCCCCTTATAGAGGACGTATCAGATATTAAACTGATAAGAACAGATACTACACTTGATCTTAGCCAAAAGGCCGAGAAGCGATAACCCCTGGCCGTTGGCAGCACAAGGCCGCCCCTCCGGTCCGGTCCGTCCTCGTCGGGGTGTCACAGTATTTTGCCATAACAACTGCTGGTGCTTAGCACCTCCGCCCACGGAGTCTCTGGTGTACTTGTTGACCTAGTTTTCTATTTCCTTGCACAACGGTACAGGGCTCAGCCAAAGTGCTAAGCCCGCCAAAAATACCTTTAACTCTTTGGTGTTACTCTCCACGGAAGTCTTTAGTAAAAGGCGAAAGACTTATGCGTTATGAAGAGAAACCAGAGTAAGCACAGCCTCCGGCCACAAGAGCAGCCAAAGACCCTAGTCGTCTCGGTCAACAGCTTCACGGTGCTCCCCGTTTGGCTAGCTGCATAGCAAAGTACAGGCCACGCCTTTGCTGGCACTCCACCCCGCCTTCTCAGGAGCTTAATCCAATCCGATGACCCGGAAACTCATGCGTAGCCATTGCGCGCAGGCTCCTAGAGCCACTGCAATGACTGGTCAATCCCCCGTGCTCAAAATCACTGGTCTTGTTGTGTTAAAGTGCGCAAAGCTTGAGGGGAACAGGCCGCGCTTGTTTGTACAGCATGTCTACCCGTCGGGGCAATTGAACCCTTGTCCCCTGCGCAACAAGTAGGAAGATTGGCCACTGTACTAAGCAGGAGCACACTCTTTCACACCCTGAATAAGCTACCGGTGAGAATAGATTAGCTAAGGCAAACGGGGAGAAAACGCAGCACAGGCTGCTTTGACCAATTTCGAGGCGCACAAAAGCGCCGTCCACTTTGTTCTTGGTCTTTCGGTCAAATTAGGTATGACTTGCAGACTGGCTTTCCATGTTTTCAAACGTTGCTTTTCCACAGAGTGAGAGAAGGGTGCACCGTTCCCAGCGGCACTGCAATACCGGGTCGATGCGTGGAGCGAACGGAGCAAGCCCCTTTTTCAACTCCTGGTTCTAAAAATCCGTTTAATATGTTGTCCCCTTATAGAGGACGTATCAGATATTAAACTGATAAGAACAGATACTACACTTGATCTTAGCCAAAAGGCCGAGAAGCGATAACCCCTGGCCGTTGGCAGCACAAGGCCGCCCCTCCGGTCCGGTCCGTCCTCGTCGGGGTGTCACAGTATTTTGCCATAACAACTGCTGGTGCTTAGCACCTCCGCCCACGGAGTCTCTGGTGTACTTGTTGACCTAGTTTTCTATTTCCTTGCACAACGGTACAGGGCTCAGCCAAAGTGCTAAGCCCGCCAAAAATACCTTTAACTCTTTGGTGTTACTCTCCACGGAAGTCTTTAGTAAAAGGCGAAAGACTTATGCGTTATGAAGAGAAACCAGAGTAAGCACAGCCTCCGGCCACAAGAGCAGCCAAAGACCCTAGTCGTCTCGGTCAACAGCTTCACGGTGCTCCCCGTTTGGCTAGCTGCATAGCAAAGTACAGGCCACGCCTTTGCTGGCACTCCACCCCGCCTTCTCAGGAGCTTAATCCAATCCGATGACCCGGAAACTCATGCGTAGCCATTGCGCGCAGGCTCCTAGAGCCACTGCAATGACTGGTCAATCCCCCGTGCTCAAAATCACTGGTCTTGTTGTGTTAAAGTGCGCAAAGCTTGAGGGGAACAGGCCGCGCTTGTTTGTACAGCATGTCTACCCGTCGGGGCAATTGAACCCTTGTCCCCTGCGCAACAAGTAGGAAGATTGGCCACTGTACTAAGCAGGAGCACACTCTTTCACACCCTGAATAAGCTACCGGTGAGAATAGATTAGCTAAGGCAAACGGGGAGAAAACGCAGCACAGGCTGCTTTGACCAATTTCGAGGCGCACAAAAGCGCCGTCCACTTTGTTCTTGGTCTTTCGGTCAAATTAGGTATGACTTGCAGACTGGCTTTCCATGTTTTCAAACGTTGCTTTTCCACAGAGTGAGAGAAGGGTGCACCGTTCCCAGCGGCACTGCAATACCGGGTCGATGCGTGGAGCGAACGGAGCAAGCCCCTTTTTCAACTCCTGGTTCTAAAAATCCGTTTAATATGTTGTCCCCTTATAGAGGACGTATCAGATATTAAACTGATAAGAACAGATTTTTTTCTTTCGAAAAAATTTATTGACACTTTTTTCATAAAGTCGTACACTGTTTACAATCATAAAATCCTTCACAAACACACATCTTTTCAAAATACAACAAACAAATAAATATGAATACTCTGTAAAAACACGTTCCTTTGTTTAAAACAATAAAAGCAATTGTTTTAAAGTGGATTACAGATAAGATAACGTTGTATTAAAAGTTGTGGAAAATAAATAAATAAATGAATAAATAAATAATTGTCTCTGTGTATATCAGTGTACATTCGTTGTGCAGGGGCGGGATGAGTCCCTAACAAGGATCAACTCATCCCGCTCTCCCGAACAGCTTTGGGTCTCTCGGAACCTGTTCCTGGTGCTCAGAGGGGACCCTCTCCCTTCTGCTCCTTCCCACCTGCCACACCCGGAGAGCCAGGCCGCCGCTGCCTTGACCCTTTATTTGTGTGGCTCCGGCTCCCACGTCCGAATGGGCACAGAGGCGATTCTTCTTTGTGGCTGCGTCCTAGGCCTGCCGCCTGCAGCGACGGCTGCTTGCACCGCCGCTGTGGCCATCTGGATCGCAGCCACGGGGGGGATCTGCATGTGCTTCCTTACCAGCAGGTTTCTGGAGGTCCATATGGCGTCTTTGATGGCGGCCAGGGTGAGCCACTGTTTGGCAAAGTCTGCTGGTAATGTTTGTTCCTGGCCCACCCCGTACAGCACTAGCTGTGCTGTCAGGACCTCCCCTGCTGGTAAGTACGGGAATTTTAGGGAGCCGGCCATTGCCCACTGGTCTACAGCAGCGCTGCACTCCCAGAGCAGATGCCTCACCGACTCAGGTGCGCCACACCCCGGTCGGGGGCAAGTTGAGAGCGTTGACATGCCCCGGGAGTGCATTACGGACCTGACTGGGAGGATCTCATGAGCCACCATCCACGACAGGTCCCGGAGTCTGTTCGGGAGGGCGGGATGGTTTACGTTGCGCCAAACTGTTGAGGACTCACCTATTGTGAGCCCGCGCACTGGATACATTGATTCCCGCTCCTGCACAACAGAGAGAAGAGAGCGATGGTGGGTTAAAATAGACAGCTCCTCTTGCTCTAGTTTAAAATGCTTTAAGAATTTCCGGATAAAAGCGTAGGCCGGTGGCAGATTAAAAGACACAGGTACTCTAAGATCAATGGGTAAAACTTTTAGGTGTCTGAGGTAGGACCCCATCCAGAATCGTGCCATTGCTGTCGTTTTGTCATCTCTGGATGGGGCTGTGGCGTAGGTGATGTGCAGGGTGCTGTATCGGCTTCCTAAAAACTGGTGTAGGTCCGGGACTCCCTTTCCTCCTTTCTCTTTCGGCTTTTTCATCACCTCTCTCCTCAGCCTCTCCCACTTGGACCCCCACAGGAAATAAAAGATGGCGCGTTCCAGATCTAAAAGCACTCTTCGTGGTGGGATAAAAACAGAACTGATTAATAAAAGCAAAGGTAAAATCACTGCTTTAATGATTAAAACCTTTCCTTCCATTGTCAGTCTTCTAAGTCCCCAGTACCCTAGTCTCTGTCTAACTTTCCCTACCACGTCTGGCCAGTTTCCTTTTCCTCCCCCCTCCCTGTCAAATTTAACCCCCAGTATTTTTTGGTCAGTCTGGGTCACAGTCAAGGGGAGTCCTGTCGTCTCGGTCGCTGTCCACGGTCCGTAAGTTTGGGCTTGAGTCTTATCTCGGTTAAGCTTTGACCCAGAGGCCTGTCCGAACCAGTCAGTCAAGTCCAGTGTCCTGTTGACAGATAAAAGGTCAGTACATAAAATGTTAAAATCGTCCATATATATTGCACATTTGGTGGTCAATCCCCCGCTCCCCGGGATTGCCACCCCATTGATTCTTTGGTCCCTTCTCAAGATCTGTGCCAACGGCTCTATACAGGTCACGTAGAGGAGGGCTGATAACGGACAACCCTGACGGACACCGCAGTGTATGTTAACTGCTTTTGTTAGATGCCCATTAACAACAAATCTGCTGGTAATGTCCCGGTACAGCAATCCCACCCAAGCTATAAACCTTTCTGGAAACCCCATTTTTTGCAGTACCTGGAAAAGGTACTGGTGCGAGATCCGATCAAAGGCTTTCTCAAAATCTAAATTTAGGACTACTAGCCGGATGTTTCTGTCTCTCGCATAACAGATGGTGTCTCGGATCAGTACGAGGCTGTCGGTGATCTTCCTCCCCGGGATGGCACAGGCTTGATCCGGGTGAATCACCTCCTCTAAAACCAGGGACATACGAGCAGATAAAAGTTTACTAAAAAGTTTGCAGTCAAGATTTAAGAGGGTGATAGGTCTCCAGTTTTTCAGTTCAGTCCTGTCATTTTTTTTGTATAGTAGAGTCACTATCCCTGCTCTAAAACTGTCAGGTAGTCTGTCTAGTCCTTCGAAATCCATAAAAACAGAAAGTAGGTCCGGTGCTAAAATGTCCCAAAAAGTCAGATAAAAGTCCAAGGGAAGCCCGTCTTCTCCTGGGGACTTCCCTTTCTTAAAATTTTGTACACATTTATCTAACTCTAAAAGGGTAAAACCTTGGGTTAAAAGCACACTGTCCTTTACTGTTTTGTCAATGAATTTTAAAACCTCTGTCATGGTGTCTGTTTTAATATTTTTTTCTTTGTAAAGATCCCCGTAAAAGCTCTCTATAGTGTCTTTGATTTCTTCTGTTGTGTTTGCTGTGTACCCACTTTCTTTTTTTAGTTGTAAAATACCCCCCCCTTTGTTGACAATTTTCTTAAAAAAATATCTGGTACACTTTTCCCCTTCCTCGATCTCCCTTTCTTTACTTCTTAGAATGACACCCTTACTTTTAATGTCTGCTAAAACCGACATTTCTGTTTTGACTTGTTTAATATCTTCGCTAAAATCCATGCCCTGTTGCTGTAGTTTAAAATAGCGCTGTAGTCGCTTCTGCAGTCCCAGCATGCGTCTGTTTTCCTTATCTTTTTTCTTTTGACCTGCCTTTCTAAAAAAAGTCTGGGTCTTTCCCTTCACCATTTCCCACCAGTGTGCACGTGTGTCGTACAAGTCTTGAAGGGTCTGCCACTCTTTATACTGCTCCCTGAACTGGCTAACTAACTCCCTATCCTCTAACAGGGAGCAGTTGAGCTTCCACAGACCACTTCCTGTTGTCAAACCCGAAAAAGGTGAGAGGGTGCAGGAGAGCATTATGTGATCAGAGAAGAAAACAGGGGTCAATCTAGCATCGGTTGGCGGGCAGTCCCTTGTAAAAATATAGTCTATGCGAGAGGCTCTGTTGCCGTCACCACTGAACCAGGTGAAGCCTTCCTCTCCGGGATGCATGATTTTAAAACAGTCTTGGAGTTTAAAATCCCTGCATAAACCCTGCAATAAACACGATGTTTTATCAATTTTAAAATCCTCCCCTGCCCCCTTCCTATCCTTGCTGGATAAAACACAGTTAAAATCCCCTCCTACCACTAGCGGTGCCCTACCCAGCAAGTGGGACTGCAGGTCTTCTAAAAGGTCATACCTGTCGTTTCTGTCGTTAAAACCATAAATATTTAGTACGTTAAAATCCTTTCCCATGTACGTCAGATGTGCTAAAAGTGCCCGCCCGTCTCTCACCACAGTGCTGCCCTTCACCAGAATAGAGGGGTTTTTAATTAAAATGGCCACTCCATCGTTCCTGTTTTCATTTGATCCGCTCCATATGGATTCTTGTGGCCACTTCTCCTCCCATTCCCTGTAGTGTTTTAAAAACGGTATGGCACACTCCTGGAGTAAAAACACATCTGCATTAAAAGCACTCAGAAAGGATAAAACTGTTGTGGCTCTAACTCCTGACCTCACACTTCTCACATTGAGGGTGGAAATGATGAGGGTCATGTGTATTATGTTTAAAACAACAGGCATGACAGTTTAAAAGAATTGAAATAACAGGGTTAAAAACCTAAAAGAGAAATGCAGCTAACCAAATAATTGTGAATGCAGCTCTTCCTTTCCCTTTATGGGGGAAAGGGGAGGGGTCTGAGCTCCATTCCCTTTCCGGACTCTGGCAGCTGGTCTTGGGGGTAATGCCGCGTTCAGTACTGAGTCCTTGGGGGTTGATTGCAGAGCTACATTTAAAAAGGAGACCTGGTTTGGAGAACTGGAGGGGAAGACTCTGGACTCCTCCACAGACGAGCTGTCTGAGGGGTACACAGCTCTCCCCCGCTTCCCTGAGGCTCCAGGAGTCTCAGGGGACAGTTCTGAAGCAGGCCTCTTGATTTGCTGGGCATCGGGGAGGGGGCCATCATTTCCAGTTCCGCTCTCTGCCTGCATTGCCTCCTCTCCCTCAGCACTCTCCATTTGTGGGGCAATAACAGGCCCCTCCCCCTCTCCCGCCTCACCTGATCCCTCTCCTCCAACCACAGGATTTGGCGGGAGATTTGAATTTTCTAGCCCAGCCTTTTCAATTTGCTCTCCAACTGCCTCCCTTTGTCCACCATCTTGTTCCTCATTCTCGGCCTTCTTGTTAGCCTTTAGCTTGTTGGCAAAGGATTTTGGGCAATCTCTGAAGATATGATTTGACTCTCCACAAAGATTACACTTTCTGCCATTTGGACACTGCTCAAAAGCATGCCCAATTTCTCTACACTTCCCACAAACAATTTTTTGGCACGCTTCTACCAGGTGCCCATGCTCACCACACTTGCGGCAGAGCTTGGGTTGTCCCTGGTAGTGAATGTAGCCTCTGTTGTCTCCCAGAACTATCATTGATGGCAGATGTTTCAGGCCCTGGTAGCCCTGGGGGTCCTGCCATTGTTGAATGGGGACCCTCCAGGCGCAAGTCCAAATGCCATCCTCATCTCTCACTTTGGTAGCCTGGCCCTTAACAGTGCAATATCTTCCCAGCCACAAACAAATGTCATCTGCATTCACTGTCTCATTGAACATTCTGACAATAACCACTTTTGAGGCATTGTCAGTCAGTTTCTCTACATTGAAAGCAGAAAACTGGGTTTTTACCTTTTCAAAGCGTGTCCAAAATTCTCTATGCACAATCGCGGATCCGAAACTTACATCGAATCCTTTGTTGAAGGGAAGGGTCAAAATACAATTCAAGTCCTTTGCCGTGAAACCTAATGCCTTTTGTATGAGCTTCCTGGAGAAGTCCATTCTGGACATCTCCAGGAGCCTGCCATCTTTTTCTTTAAACTTAAAACGCACGCTGTGGTGCCTCCGCATGCCGGCATGGCCAGCCGACATGGTGGGGACACCACACGTTAAGAACAATTAAGAAAACTAAACCACCACGTACAAAAACCAAAGAACTAAAAACAGGGCTAAAAGGAGAATAAAACAGTGAAATCACTCCTAAAAGGTGAAATACAAAACACTTACCTTTTCTCGGGTGGTTTGGTCTTGGTGAAGGTCTCACAGAGGGCAGGCAAGCAAAGACTCTGAGCCGATGAATTCCTGTTGGTGAAAGAAATACAACCACAAAAAATTGTAATATTTTTCACTTTAGGAATAAATATATTATCCTCCCAAGTGTGGGTAACAATCAATGCCACAAACAGGCAAGAATTTTTACCACCAGCAGGAGGCGATCGCAGTCTTAGCCAAAAGGCCGAGAAGCGATAACCCCTGGCCGTTGGCAGCACAAGGCCGCCCCTCCGGTCCGGTCCGTCCTCGTCGGGGTGTCACAGTATTTTGCCATAACAACTGCTGGTGCTTAGCACCTCCGCCCACGGAGTCTCTGGTGTACTTGTTGACCTAGTTTTCTATTTCCTTGCACAACGGTACAGGGCTCAGCCAAAGTGCTAAGCCCGCCAAAAATACCTTTAACTCTTTGGTGTTACTCTCCACGGAAGTCTTTAGTAAAAGGCGAAAGACTTATGCGTTATGAAGAGAAACCAGAGTAAGTACAGCCTCCGGCCACAAGAGCAGCCAAAGACCCTAGTCGTCTCGGTCAACAGCTTCACGGTGCTCCCCGTTTGGCTAGCTGCATAGCAAAGTACAGGCCACGCCTTTGCTGGCACTCCACCCCGCCTTCTCAGGAGCTTAATCCAATCCGATGACCCGGAAACTCATGCGTAGCCATTGCGCGCAGGCTCCTAGAGCCACTGCAATGACTGGTCAATCCCCCGTGCTCAAAATCACTGGTCTTGTTGTGTTAAAGTGCGCAAAGCTTGAGGGGAACAGGCCGCGCTTGTTTGTACAGCATGTCTACCCGTCGGGGCAATTGAACCCTTGTCCCCTGCGCAACAAGTAGGAAGATTGGCCACTGTACTAAGCAGGAGCACACTCTTTCACACCCTGAATAAGCTACCGGTGAGAATAGATTAGCTAAGGCAAACGGGGAGAAAACGCAGCACAGGCTGCTTTGACCAATTTCGAGGCGCACAAAAGCGCCGTCCACTTTGTTCTTGGTCTTTCGGTCAAATTAGGTATGACTTGCAGACTGGCTTTCCATGTTTTCAAACGTTGCTTTTCCACAGAGTGAGAGAAGGGTGCACCGTTCCCAGCGGCACTGCAATACCGGGTCGATGCGTGGAGCGAACGGAGCAAGCCCCTTTTTCAACTCCTGGTTCTAAAAATCCGTTTAATATGTTGTCCCCTTATAGAGGACGTATCAGATATTAAACTGATAAGAACAGATACTACACTTGATCTTAGCCAAAAGGCCGAGAAGCGATAACCCCTGGCCGTTGGCAGCACAAGGCCGCCCCTCCGGTCCGGTCCGTCCTCGTCGGGGTGTCACAGTATTTTGCCATAACAACTGCTGGTGCTTAGCACCTCCGCCCACGGAGTCTCTGGTGTACTTGTTGACCTAGTTTTCTATTTCCTTGCACAACGGTACAGGGCTCAGCCAAAGTGCTAAGCCCGCCAAAAATACCTTTAACTCTTTGGTGTTACTCTCCACGGAAGTCTTTAGTAAAAGGCGAAAGACTTATGCGTTATGAAGAGAAACCAGAGTAAGTACAGCCTCCGGCCACAAGAGCAGCCAAAGACCCTAGTCGTCTCGGTCAACAGCTTCACGGTGCTCCCCGTTTGGCTAGCTGCATAGCAAAGTACAGGCCACGCCTTTGCTGGCACTCCACCCCGCCTTCTCAGGAGCTTAATCCAATCCGATGACCCGGAAACTCATGCGTAGCCATTGCGCGCAGGCTCCTAGAGCCACTGCAATGACTGGTCAATCCCCCGTGCTCAAAATCACTGGTCTTGTTGTGTTAAAGTGCGCAAAGCTTGAGGGGAACAGGCCGCGCTTGTTTGTACAGCATGTCTACCCGTCGGGGCAATTGAACCCTTGTCCCCTGCGCAACAAGTAGGAAGATTGGCCACTGTACTAAGCAGGAGCACACTCTTTCACACCCTGAATAAGCTACCGGTGAGAATAGATTAGCTAAGGCAAACGGGGAGAAAACGCAGCACAGGCTGCTTTGACCAATTTCGAGGCGCACAAAAGCGCCGTCCACTTTGTTCTTGGTCTTTCGGTCAAATTAGGTATGACTTGCAGACTGGCTTTCCATGTTTTCAAACGTTGCTTTTCCACAGAGTGAGAGAAGGGTGCACCGTTCCCAGCGGCACTGCAATACCGGGTCGATGCGTGGAGCGAACGGAGCAAGCCCCTTTTTCAACTCCTGGTTCTAAAAATCCGTTTAATATGTTGTCCCCTTATAGAGGACGTATCAGATATTAAACTGATAAGAACAGATACTACACTTGATCTTAGCCAAAAGGCCGAGAAGCGATAACCCCTGGCCGTTGGCAGCACAAGGCCGCCCCTCCGGTCCGGTCCGTCCTCGTCGGGGTGTCACAGTATTTTGCCATAACAACTGCTGGTGCTTAGCACCTCCGCCCACGGAGTCTCTGGTGTACTTGTTGACCTAGTTTTCTATTTCCTTGCACAACGGTACAGGGCTCAGCCAAAGTGCTAAGCCCGCCAAAAATACCTTTAACTCTTTGGTGTTACTCTCCACGGAAGTCTTTAGTAAAAGGCGAAAGACTTATGCGTTATGAAGAGAAACCAGAGTAAGCACAGCCTCCGGCCACAAGAGCAGCCAAAGACCCTAGTCGTCTCGGTCAACAGCTTCACGGTGCTCCCCGTTTGGCTAGCTGCATAGCAAAGTACAGGCCACGCCTTTGCTGGCACTCCACCCCGCCTTCTCAGGAGCTTAATCCAATCCGATGACCCGGAAACTCATGCGTAGCCATTGCGCGCAGGCTCCTAGAGCCACTGCAATGACTGGTCAATCCCCCGTGCTCAAAATCACTGGTCTTGTTGTGTTAAAGTGCGCAAAGCTTGAGGGGAACAGGCCGCGCTTGTTTGTACAGCATGTCTACCCGTCGGGGCAATTGAACCCTTGTCCCCTGCGCAACAAGTAGGAAGATTGGCCACTGTACTAAGCAGGAGCACACTCTTTCACACCCTGAATAAGCTACCGGTGAGAATAGATTAGCTAAGGCAAACGGGGAGAAAACGCAGCACAGGCTGCTTTGACCAATTTCGAGGCGCACAAAAGCGCCGTCCACTTTGTTCTTGGTCTTTCGGTCAAATTAGGTATGACTTGCAGACTGGCTTTCCATGTTTTCAAACGTTGCTTTTCCACAGAGTGAGAGAAGGGTGCACCGTTCCCAGCGGCACTGCAATACCGGGTCGATGCGTGGAGCGAACGGAGCAAGCCCCTTTTTCAACTCCTGGTTCTAAAAATCCGTTTAATATGTTGTCCCCTTATAGAGGACGTATCAGATATTAAACTGATAAGAACAGATACTACACTTGATCTTAGCCAAAAGGCCGAGAAGCGATAACCCCTGGCCGTTGGCAGCACAAGGCCGCCCCTCCGGTCCGGTCCGTCCTCGTCGGGGTGTCACAGTATTTTGCCATAACAACTGCTGGTGCTTAGCACCTCCGCCCACGGAGTCTCTGGTGTACTTGTTGACCTAGTTTTCTATTTCCTTGCACAACGGTACAGGGCTCAGCCAAAGTGCTAAGCCCGCCAAAAATACCTTTAACTCTTTGGTGTTACTCTCCACGGAAGTCTTTAGTAAAAGGCGAAAGACTTATGCGTTATGAAGAGAAACCAGAGTAAGCACAGCCTCCGGCCACAAGAGCAGCCAAAGACCCTAGTCGTCTCGGTCAACAGCTTCACGGTGCTCCCCGTTTGGCTAGCTGCATAGCAAAGTACAGGCCACGCCTTTGCTGGCACTCCACCCCGCCTTCTCAGGAGCTTAATCCAATCCGATGACCCGGAAACTCATGCGTAGCCATTGCGCGCAGGCTCCTAGAGCCACTGCAATGACTGGTCAATCCCCCGTGCTCAAAATCACTGGTCTTGTTGTGTTAAAGTGCGCAAAGCTTGAGGGGAACAGGCCGCGCTTGTTTGTACAGCATGTCTACCCGTCGGGGCAATTGAACCCTTGTCCCCTGCGCAACAAGTAGGAAGATTGGCCACTGTACTAAGCAGGAGCACACTCTTTCACACCCTGAATAAGCTACCGGTGAGAATAGATTAGCTAAGGCAAACGGGGAGAAAACGCAGCACAGGCTGCTTTGACCAATTTCGAGGCGCACAAAAGCGCCGTCCACTTTGTTCTTGGTCTTTCGGTCAAATTAGGTATGACTTGCAGACTGGCTTTCCATGTTTTCAAACGTTGCTTTTCCACAGAGTGAGAGAAGGGTGCACCGTTCCCAGCGGCACTGCAATACCGGGTCGATGCGTGGAGCGAACGGAGCAAGCCCCTTTTTCAACTCCTGGTTCTAAAAATCCGTTTAATATGTTGTCCCCTTATAGAGGACGTATCAGATATTAAACTGATAAGAACAGATACTACACTTGATCTTAGCCAAAAGGCCGAGAAGCGATAACCCCTGGCCGTTGGCAGCACAAGGCCGCCCCTCCGGTCCGGTCCGTCCTCGTCGGGGTGTCACAGTATTTTGCCATAACAACTGCTGGTGCTTAGCACCTCCGCCCACGGAGTCTCTGGTGTACTTGTTGACCTAGTTTTCTATTTCCTTGCACAACGGTACAGGGCTCAGCCAAAGTGCTAAGCCCGCCAAAAATACCTTTAACTCTTTGGTGTTACTCTCCACGGAAGTCTTTAGTAAAAGGCGAAAGACTTATGCGTTATGAAGAGAAACCAGAGTAAGCACAGCCTCCGGCCACAAGAGCAGCCAAAGACCCTAGTCGTCTCGGTCAACAGCTTCACGGTGCTCCCCGTTTGGCTAGCTGCATAGCAAAGTACAGGCCACGCCTTTGCTGGCACTCCACCCCGCCTTCTCAGGAGCTTAATCCAATCCGATGACCCGGAAACTCATGCGTAGCCATTGCGCGCAGGCTCCTAGAGCCACTGCAATGACTGGTCAATCCCCCGTGCTCAAAATCACTGGTCTTGTTGTGTTAAAGTGCGCAAAGCTTGAGGGGAACAGGCCGCGCTTGTTTGTACAGCATGTCTACCCGTCGGGGCAATTGAACCCTTGTCCCCTGCGCAACAAGTAGGAAGATTGGCCACTGTACTAAGCAGGAGCACACTCTTTCACACCCTGAATAAGCTACCGGTGAGAATAGATTAGCTAAGGCAAACGGGGAGAAAACGCAGCACAGGCTGCTTTGACCAATTTCGAGGCGCACAAAAGCGCCGTCCACTTTGTTCTTGGTCTTTCGGTCAAATTAGGTATGACTTGCAGACTGGCTTTCCATGTTTTCAAACGTTGCTTTTCCACAGAGTGAGAGAAGGGTGCACCGTTCCCAGCGGCACTGCAATACCGGGTCGATGCGTGGAGCGAACGGAGCAAGCCCCTTTTTCAACTCCTGGTTCTAAAAATCCGTTTAATATGTTGTCCCCTTATAGAGGACGTATCAGATATTAAACTGATAAGAACAGATACTACACTTGATCTTAGCCAAAAGGCCGAGAAGCGATAACCCCTGGCCGTTGGCAGCACAAGGCCGCCCCTCCGGTCCGGTCCGTCCTCGTCGGGGTGTCACAGTATTTTGCCATAACAACTGCTGGTGCTTAGCACCTCCGCCCACGGAGTCTCTGGTGTACTTGTTGACCTAGTTTTCTATTTCCTTGCACAACGGTACAGGGCTCAGCCAAAGTGCTAAGCCCGCCAAAAATACCTTTAACTCTTTGGTGTTACTCTCCACGGAAGTCTTTAGTAAAAGGCGAAAGACTTATGCGTTATGAAGAGAAACCAGAGTAAGCACAGCCTCCGGCCACAAGAGCAGCCAAAGACCCTAGTCGTCTCGGTCAACAGCTTCACGGTGCTCCCCGTTTGGCTAGCTGCATAGCAAAGTACAGGCCACGCCTTTGCTGGCACTCCACCCCGCCTTCTCAGGAGCTTAATCCAATCCGATGACCCGGAAACTCATGCGTAGCCATTGCGCGCAGGCTCCTAGAGCCACTGCAATGACTGGTCAATCCCCCGTGCTCAAAATCACTGGTCTTGTTGTGTTAAAGTGCGCAAAGCTTGAGGGGAACAGGCCGCGCTTGTTTGTACAGCATGTCTACCCGTCGGGGCAATTGAACCCTTGTCCCCTGCGCAACAAGTAGGAAGATTGGCCACTGTACTAAGCAGGAGCACACTCTTTCACACCCTGAATAAGCTACCGGTGAGAATAGATTAGCTAAGGCAAACGGGGAGAAAACGCAGCACAGGCTGCTTTGACCAATTTCGAGGCGCACAAAAGCGCCGTCCACTTTGTTCTTGGTCTTTCGGTCAAATTAGGTATGACTTGCAGACTGGCTTTCCATGTTTTCAAACGTTGCTTTTCCACAGAGTGAGAGAAGGGTGCACCGTTCCCAGCGGCACTGCAATACCGGGTCGATGCGTGGAGCGAACGGAGCAAGCCCCTTTTTCAACTCCTGGTTCTAAAAATCCGTTTAATATGTTGTCCCCTTATAGAGGACGTATCAGATATTAAACTGATAAGAACAGATACTACACTTGATCTTAGCCAAAAGGCCGAGAAGCGATAACCCCTGGCCGTTGGCAGCACAAGGCCGCCCCTCCGGTCCGGTCCGTCCTCGTCGGGGTGTCACAGTATTTTGCCATAACAACTGCTGGTGCTTAGCACCTCCGCCCACGGAGTCTCTGGTGTACTTGTTGACCTAGTTTTCTATTTCCTTGCACAACGGTACAGGGCTCAGCCAAAGTGCTAAGCCCGCCAAAAATACCTTTAACTCTTTGGTGTTACTCTCCACGGAAGTCTTTAGTAAAAGGCGAAAGACTTATGCGTTATGAAGAGAAACCAGAGTAAGCACAGCCTCCGGCCACAAGAGCAGCCAAAGACCCTAGTCGTCTCGGTCAACAGCTTCACGGTGCTCCCCGTTTGGCTAGCTGCATAGCAAAGTACAGGCCACGCCTTTGCTGGCACTCCACCCCGCCTTCTCAGGAGCTTAATCCAATCCGATGACCCGGAAACTCATGCGTAGCCATTGCGCGCAGGCTCCTAGAGCCACTGCAATGACTGGTCAATCCCCCGTGCTCAAAATCACTGGTCTTGTTGTGTTAAAGTGCGCAAAGCTTGAGGGGAACAGGCCGCGCTTGTTTGTACAGCATGTCTACCCGTCGGGGCAATTGAACCCTTGTCCCCTGCGCAACAAGTAGGAAGATTGGCCACTGTACTAAGCAGGAGCACACTCTTTCACACCCTGAATAAGCTACCGGTGAGAATAGATTAGCTAAGGCAAACGGGGAGAAAACGCAGCACAGGCTGCTTTGACCAATTTCGAGGCGCACAAAAGCGCCGTCCACTTTGTTCTTGGTCTTTCGGTCAAATTAGGTATGACTTGCAGACTGGCTTTCCATGTTTTCAAACGTTGCTTTTCCACAGAGTGAGAGAAGGGTGCACCGTTCCCAGCGGCACTGCAATACCGGGTCGATGCGTGGAGCGAACGGAGCAAGCCCCTTTTTCAACTCCTGGTTCTAAAAATCCGTTTAATATGTTGTCCCCTTATAGAGGACGTATCAGATATTAAACTGATAAGAACAGATACTACACTTGATCTTAGCCAAAAGGCCGAGAAGCGATAACCCCTGGCCGTTGGCAGCACAAGGCCGCCCCTCCGGTCCGGTCCGTCCTCGTCGGGGTGTCACAGTATTTTGCCATAACAACTGCTGGTGCTTAGCACCTCCGCCCACGGAGTCTCTGGTGTACTTGTTGACCTAGTTTTCTATTTCCTTGCACAACGGTACAGGGCTCAGCCAAAGTGCTAAGCCCGCCAAAAATACCTTTAACTCTTTGGTGTTACTCTCCACGGAAGTCTTTAGTAAAAGGCGAAAGACTTATGCGTTATGAAGAGAAACCAGAGTAAGCACAGCCTCCGGCCACAAGAGCAGCCAAAGACCCTAGTCGTCTCGGTCAACAGCTTCACGGTGCTCCCCGTTTGGCTAGCTGCATAGCAAAGTACAGGCCACGCCTTTGCTGGCACTCCACCCCGCCTTCTCAGGAGCTTAATCCAATCCGATGACCCGGAAACTCATGCGTAGCCATTGCGCGCAGGCTCCTAGAGCCACTGCAATGACTGGTCAATCCCCCGTGCTCAAAATCACTGGTCTTGTTGTGTTAAAGTGCGCAAAGCTTGAGGGGAACAGGCCGCGCTTGTTTGTACAGCATGTCTACCCGTCGGGGCAATTGAACCCTTGTCCCCTGCGCAACAAGTAGGAAGATTGGCCACTGTACTAAGCAGGAGCACACTCTTTCACACCCTGAATAAGCTACCGGTGAGAATAGATTAGCTAAGGCAAACGGGGAGAAAACGCAGCACAGGCTGCTTTGACCAATTTCGAGGCGCACAAAAGCGCCGTCCACTTTGTTCTTGGTCTTTCGGTCAAATTAGGTATGACTTGCAGACTGGCTTTCCATGTTTTCAAACGTTGCTTTTCCACAGAGTGAGAGAAGGGTGCACCGTTCCCAGCGGCACTGCAATACCGGGTCGATGCGTGGAGCGAACGGAGCAAGCCCCTTTTTCAACTCCTGGTTCTAAAAATCCGTTTAATATGTTGTCCCCTTATAGAGGACGTATCAGATATTAAACTGATAAGAACAGATACTACACTTGATCTTAGCCAAAAGGCCGAGAAGCGATAACCCCTGGCCGTTGGCAGCACAAGGCCGCCCCTCCGGTCCGGTCCGTCCTCGTCGGGGTGTCACAGTATTTTGCCATAACAACTGCTGGTGCTTAGCACCTCCGCCCACGGAGTCTCTGGTGTACTTGTTGACCTAGTTTTCTATTTCCTTGCACAACGGTACAGGGCTCAGCCAAAGTGCTAAGCCCGCCAAAAATACCTTTAACTCTTTGGTGTTACTCTCCACGGAAGTCTTTAGTAAAAGGCGAAAGACTTATGCGTTATGAAGAGAAACCAGAGTAAGCACAGCCTCCGGCCACAAGAGCAGCCAAAGACCCTAGTCGTCTCGGTCAACAGCTTCACGGTGCTCCCCGTTTGGCTAGCTGCATAGCAAAGTACAGGCCACGCCTTTGCTGGCACTCCACCCCGCCTTCTCAGGAGCTTAATCCAATCCGATGACCCGGAAACTCATGCGTAGCCATTGCGCGCAGGCTCCTAGAGCCACTGCAATGACTGGTCAATCCCCCGTGCTCAAAATCACTGGTCTTGTTGTGTTAAAGTGCGCAAAGCTTGAGGGGAACAGGCCGCGCTTGTTTGTACAGCATGTCTACCCGTCGGGGCAATTGAACCCTTGTCCCCTGCGCAACAAGTAGGAAGATTGGCCACTGTACTAAGCAGGAGCACACTCTTTCACACCCTGAATAAGCTACCGGTGAGAATAGATTAGCTAAGGCAAACGGGGAGAAAACGCAGCACAGGCTGCTTTGACCAATTTCGAGGCGCACAAAAGCGCCGTCCACTTTGTTCTTGGTCTTTCGGTCAAATTAGGTATGACTTGCAGACTGGCTTTCCATGTTTTCAAACGTTGCTTTTCCACAGAGTGAGAGAAGGGTGCACCGTTCCCAGCGGCACTGCAATACCGGGTCGATGCGTGGAGCGAACGGAGCAAGCCCCTTTTTCAACTCCTGGTTCTAAAAATCCGTTTAATATGTTGTCCCCTTATAGAGGACGTATCAGATATTAAACTGATAAGAACAGATACTACACTTGATCTTAGCCAAAAGGCCGAGAAGCGATAACCCCTGGCCGTTGGCAGCACAAGGCCGCCCCTCCGGTCCGGTCCGTCCTCGTCGGGGTGTCACAGTATTTTGCCATAACAACTGCTGGTGCTTAGCACCTCCGCCCACGGAGTCTCTGGTGTACTTGTTGACCTAGTTTTCTATTTCCTTGCACAACGGTACAGGGCTCAGCCAAAGTGCTAAGCCCGCCAAAAATACCTTTAACTCTTTGGTGTTACTCTCCACGGAAGTCTTTAGTAAAAGGCGAAAGACTTATGCGTTATGAAGAGAAACCAGAGTAAGCACAGCCTCCGGCCACAAGAGCAGCCAAAGACCCTAGTCGTCTCGGTCAACAGCTTCACGGTGCTCCCCGTTTGGCTAGCTGCATAGCAAAGTACAGGCCACGCCTTTGCTGGCACTCCACCCCGCCTTCTCAGGAGCTTAATCCAATCCGATGACCCGGAAACTCATGCGTAGCCATTGCGCGCAGGCTCCTAGAGCCACTGCAATGACTGGTCAATCCCCCGTGCTCAAAATCACTGGTCTTGTTGTGTTAAAGTGCGCAAAGCTTGAGGGGAACAGGCCGCGCTTGTTTGTACAGCATGTCTACCCGTCGGGGCAATTGAACCCTTGTCCCCTGCGCAACAAGTAGGAAGATTGGCCACTGTACTAAGCAGGAGCACACTCTTTCACACCCTGAATAAGCTACCGGTGAGAATAGATTAGCTAAGGCAAACGGGGAGAAAACGCAGCACAGGCTGCTTTGACCAATTTCGAGGCGCACAAAAGCGCCGTCCACTTTGTTCTTGGTCTTTCGGTCAAATTAGGTATGACTTGCAGACTGGCTTTCCATGTTTTCAAACGTTGCTTTTCCACAGAGTGAGAGAAGGGTGCACCGTTCCCAGCGGCACTGCAATACCGGGTCGATGCGTGGAGCGAACGGAGCAAGCCCCTTTTTCAACTCCTGGTTCTAAAAATCCGTTTAATATGTTGTCCCCTTATAGAGGACGTATCAGATATTAAACTGATAAGAACAGATACTACACTTGATCTTAGCCAAAAGGCCGAGAAGCGATAACCCCTGGCCGTTGGCAGCACAAGGCCGCCCCTCCGGTCCGGTCCGTCCTCGTCGGGGTGTCACAGTATTTTGCCATAACAACTGCTGGTGCTTAGCACCTCCGCCCACGGAGTCTCTGGTGTACTTGTTGACCTAGTTTTCTATTTCCTTGCACAACGGTACAGGGCTCAGCCAAAGTGCTAAGCCCGCCAAAAATACCTTTAACTCTTTGGTGTTACTCTCCACGGAAGTCTTTAGTAAAAGGCGAAAGACTTATGCGTTAT